>NC_136796.1:45620675-45745698 GCF_951216825.1 Electrona antarctica
TAATAGAAGGAAAGAAAGAGGGCCGGGTCAAGATGAAGGAGAGGAAAAGAGAAGGATAAAAAAAAGAGAACATGAAAGGAAAACATAAGTCACTACTAGGTTGGAGGAAGAGCAGAAAAGGGGGTGAGATCAAAGAAACTCAAGGACACTGATGGGTCAGCATTGTGCGTGCGTGCGTGTGGGTGTGTGTGTGTGTGTGCGTGCGTGCGTGTGCGTGCGTGTATGAATAAACATGACCGTGTCCTACCTGAGAAGGGGAGGCGGGGCTACCTCAGTCCAGGGGGGGGGGGGGGGGGGGGGGGGGCCTGCTGGTCAAATGGAGGCCTGGCTGGCGCGGACCAATCAGAGCTGTGGTTCCTGCTCTGTGGCCTGGCTCTCTCTGCCAATGGGAGGAGGGGAGAGTCCCGGGTGCCCACTAATGTCTGTCCACGCGTGTCTTGACTGTCCGCGGGCGCTGTAACCATTCCCTACGGAGACAGAGAGAGAGACGCACAGTCGTTAACAACTTAACACACAGGGGCACGGTGGCACAGTCGGTAGTGCCGTCTCCTCACAGCTAGAAGGTCCTGGGTTCGATTCCCGCTGGGGACGCTATGGGCGTGTTCCCTCCTCCGCGTCATCAGTGCCCATACCCGAGGTGGGGTTGGCAAAAGGGCCTTTCTGTGTGTGTGTGTGTGTGTTCCCAGGATTACATTAGATAATTGGCACTGGGTGAAAAAACTGGGTTGCAAAATCGTGGGAAATTTAAATAAAAAAAAATAGAATAGAGAGTTTGCACATGCATAACATTCTTAGCATTTGTGGAATAGCAAACAGTACGTCTATCTAAACAACAGATAGCATGTGGGAACACGTAATCGACATACATCTCTGCCATGGCATGAGCGCGAGTAGCATCTATCGCAATAGAGCACCGAAGTCTGACGTCAATATCGGTAGAGGGCGCGATGCATAATTTCCCCATCATGACACGCCCCCTCATCTAGACTGAGTGGCAAAAACATTGAGCAACATGTGCAGTGTTGGAGTTTGGAAGCGCTCGTTGGAAATCACTCAACCGTCCCGTTTCTAAATGTCACATAATGCAGGAGGCAGCAAAATGTTGTGTTATTGAAAACAAGCACTTCCAAACTCTGACACTTCAAATGCAGGGAATTTCTTGACAGAAAGTAGCTCGTAACGTTTCTATGGTGGATTTTCATGAAACAAAAACGTTGCAGATAGAAAGAGGATAATTCAAGCTTTTCGTACAGCTGTGATGTTGGTGAGTTTAATGCAATCAGACAGGACTTTTCTGTTTGGATGAATGGGCTGTCAAGGCCAGAAAGTTGTTTTTTTGCCACTCAGTGGGCGTTCCCGCATAACTTCCAGGTACGATGATGTCATGTGCATACCCTCTATATATGAAAGGTATGTTTTCATGTCAAGGACCCCCAGAATGATATGTATTTGTGGGCTAACACCATTTTGTGAGCAATTAACTAGCTTGATGTCTGTTGCATGATTAAACAAATGAACAGGCACTGAATCGTCCATTCGCGATTCACAGATTCACGGGTTTACTCATTCAGAGTGACTAACAAAGTGCAAGATTAAAGAGTAAATGGCATGACACGGTGAACGTGCCCATAAACAGAGTGCAAAGAAGTGTTACGACGTAACTAGGATACCAGAAAAACAGCGAACCTAACACCTGTCTAAATATAACATTCTTAGCATTCGTGGAATAGCAAACAGGATGTCTATCTAAACAACAGATAGCATGTGGGAATACGTAACAGACATACATCTCTGCCATGGCATGATCGCGAGTAGCATCTATCGCAATAGAGCACCGAAGTCTGACGGCAATGTCGGTAGAGGGCGCGAATCCACGGGTTCATGTACTTTTCATTTTGCATTGTAATCCCCATAGGGGGGATTTTTAGACCGCCTCATATAAGAACTGTGTTTGAAAAATAAACATGTCATCCCGGCCGCTTTTTATTTTATTTTAATTTATTCTTTATTTACCCAGGGATGTAGCTGAGCACAGGTGCTCATTTTCAGCAACGCCCTGCACATAGAAACACACAGACAGACACACACATTAAAACCTGGGAGCTGACCAGTACAACCACAGTCTTAAGTTATACTGTTGGCCACTAAGCAGCTCCAGGGGGAGCAGTTGGGGGTGCAGTGCCTTGCTCAAGGGCACTTCAGCGGTGTTGGGTGGAGTGATGACAATCACTTCCCTACACAGATTGTTCCTGCCCGTCCGGGGAATCGAACCGGCAACCTTTCGGCAACAAGGGCGCTCCTCTAACCCTTAGGCCACCGCTGCTTCACTCATATGGATATGAAGAATCAACTGACTGAGAGAAAACGCTATTGTTACTGCTGCTGAATTGGTTAAATTTTCGATAGAAACAGACTGTATCATGAGTGACTGATGGTCGCAAACGATACAGAGACGCCTCCCTGACAATAACGCAGAGACAGCTTGTTTATTTTTGGACCACAAAGCTCATATGATTTTAAAGATGAACCCCATGTTATTCTCCATAGGGAAATTACTTCCGTTGAACCAGGCAGAACCAGGGGATGAGCGAGTGACGTCAGGACTTCGGCGCTCTATGGTCAAGATCTCTGCTTATAGACTGCTGCTGTCTAAGCCATTACTTGATGATGATCATCATTTCAGTCAGTAACACTCACAAGTACATAAGTTACAAGTAGATTTAACCATTTATTGCAACAAATAGGATTCAGTTAAACTTGGCGTTAACCTATTCTGGGCGGGAACCCCTTTTGGTGTTTCAAGCATTGTTATACTTTAGCTATTGAAAAATAGCAGATCTACAAGCTTGTAGGTCTGCTATTTTTGAAAAATTGTGAAAATGTAGTGCAAAGCTTTCAATATATTCTTTCAGAGCCAACGTTTTTAACTCAAATATTTGCTTCTGGGGGGGGGGTCCCTGGAACAACATATTTTCCGATGGGGGTCGGCGGCCAAATACATATATTTTTGGGGGTCCTTGACATAAAACTGTTTGAGAACCACTGATATAGAAACATGAGGTTTTTCAGAAAATTGTCATGATTTAGAAGTAAAGACATTTTTTTAAATTTCAACGTCAGGCCTAAATGGGTTAAACTTGGCGTTAATGTCTCCGCTCTCAAGATGTTCAAAATCAGGGAATGGCTATGCAAAACCCCACATATGTATACTGTACAACTTAAGAGCGGGCCCATGGCAAGACATTAATCAGATTCACGTTCACTGTACAAACACATTGTTTTTACTTTGACATGCAAGTGATCTCTTTTAATTTGGCCCTCCAACGGTACGGCAGCGATCACAACAAAGAATATACTATCTGCCAAAACATGGCATCAGTTTCTCAGCTATGCAACAAATACATCTCACTTCTTGTTCATTATTATACTCCTATCATGAACAGTGCTAGTAGTAGAGAGAGAGAAAGAGTGTGTGTGTGTGAGGGCATTAAGCAACTAGTCGACTAGTTTACTAGTCGACTAGTAAATCCACTAGTCGACCTTGTTGGTACTAGTTGACTAGTTGATAAGAAAAAAAAGGTTGTTTTTTTTTTTCCCCGATTTTGTAGGCCTCAAGATCAGGTAGATTATAGTTATAGTCACCATGTACTTGTACACAGTTTTCAATGTACAAATATTTATTTAAAAAAAAAAGAAAGAAAAGACTAGTCGACTAGTAAACTAGGCAACTAGTCAACTAGTAAAAATGACTAGAAGTGAATGCCCTGTGTGTGCGTGCGTGCGTGCGTGCGTGCGTGCGTGCGTGCGAACACACACACACAGTACATCAAGTGTGTGTACAGTACGTCATCTTTGACATGCCTCTTAATGTCCCTTTCAATGTATTCTTTCTCCTTCTCGTGTCTGTGAGCCCAGAAGGGTTCACATAACAAACTATTTGGCGGTATTCCATTTTTCACATGTTCTCCTGTCAGGGGACCTGGTATTTATCGTTTAGGATGTGCGTGGATTTGTTCAGAACAAAAACACTCACTGCTCCATTTTTTACCAGCTGATGGCTGAGACCGAACCGGAGCGACAGACCCCCCCCCCCCCCCCCCCCCCCACACCAAAAACTAAATGAACAGCTCAGCAGCCAAATGGAATTAACACAGATGTATGCAATTGTGTAATTAACATGTCAAAACTTCAAAGACACGATAAACCAGCGAAGGGAGGGTGTAGAGGAGAGGACAGAGACACACACACACACACACACACACACACACACACACACACACACACACACACACACACACACACACACACACACACACACACACACACACACACACACACACACACACACACACACACACACACACACACACACACACACACAGAGAGAGACATAGACAGAGAGAGATTACACCTCCTGTCTCCAAGAGACAGGGATCCATTTGAGCACAAATAGAGACAAATGTATGCACCAGAGTCAGATGAATACAGACAGAGAGAGAGAGACAATGAGGAGAGACAGCCAGTGGCCCCGGAGGCCATCGCAGACTAGTATAAATAACCCATTTAGGCCCGAGCTCGATTCTACGAATGCCTTCTATCATCATGACAGTTTTCAGAAAAAACCCATGTTTCTGTGTCAGTCGTTCTCAAACTATTTCATGTCAAGGAGCCCCAGAATTATATGTAATTGGCCGCCGACCACCATCTGAAAATATGTTGTTCCAGTGATCCCCCCCAGAAGCAAAGAATAGAGTTAAAAACCTCTGAAAGAATATATATATATATATATATATTCAAAGATCTGCGCCACATTTTCACGATTTTTCAAAAATAGCAGACCTACAAGCTCGTAGCGCGGCACTCGGTGCCGCGCTACGAGCTTGTAGATCTGCTATTTTTCACATAATGCTTAAAAACACCAAAAAGGGGTTCTTCCCGCCCTGAATGGGATAAACTAGTGTACTATATTGTCTTCACACAGACGGTTAGTTCATCAGGACATCATGAGGATGCTTCCCTCGGATTAACCCATTCTGACCTGAGATCAGATTCTAAAAACGTCTTCTACATCCTGACAGTTTTCTGAAAAAGCCATGTTTCTATGTCAGTCGTTCTTCGATTTTTCAAAAATAGCAGACCCTACAAGCTCGTAGCGCGCCACTCGGTGGCGCGCTACGAGCTTGTAGATCTGCTATTTTTCAATAGCTACAGCATAACATGATGCTATAACACCAAAAGGGGTTCCCGCCCAAAACGGATTAAGGGGGCGAGGCCGGGGTTAGGGCAGGGACGCCGACTGTCAAGTCGAACCCGAGATCAGGGCATCGCCCGGGCAACCGAAAATCAGGTCGACAGATCGTGTGACACCCGGGGAGGGGGTGGGCCCGGGGACAGAACCTGATACTACACAGAGAGAGTTGTACTACACCGCGTAGTAGTGAGTACACACACACACACGCGCACACAAACACACACGGACGCACGGGCGCGCTACTATACCCACACAGCATATGCAATTGTGCGCACACACACACGCTGAAAAATGGTTGCATAATAATGCACAGGCACACAATGAAATGCTTATTCATACATTATAATGTGCATACAGACACCCTCTGTGAAATTAAAATAACTCCTGTGGTGTAAATTAATCAGATGCATACGAGCAATTGTCAGGCAGGCCCTCACATATACTGTACACACCTTATATAATGCACGCACACACACACACACACACACACACACACACACACACACACACACACACACACACACACACACACACACACACACACACACACACACACACACACACACACACACACACACACACACACACACACACACACACACACGTTACGTCTGCAAAGTCATGGCATGTGTTACAACAGGCATGTCACTCAGTACTCTATGGGTATAAGTAACAGCGTCTCCGCCATATATGACTGCCAATTATAGCAGAGACACTACAATACTTTACTTTTGGGCATCCCAAGTTGTTGGAACCCTCTAACAACCAGTCTGTGCGTATAATGCCTATAGAGGCTGCCAAATATAAAGACAAATAGTCTGCACCTATAGCCCAGCTCTGAGATGTTGTGTAGAAGTGGTTGGTATTTTATGACATTGGTCCTTAAAGGCTTCCTCTAAGCACACACACACACACACGTACACGTACACGTACACATACACATACACATACACATACACATACACATACACATACACATACACATACACATACACATACACACACACACACACACACACACAGTATATCTATATACACATTATTTGCCTGTGTACGCATGCAAAGTTTGAGGAACTTCTTTTTTTTTTTTTTTTACAATATTTATTTTATTTGGAAAAAGCAGTACAAAAACATCATTTATATGCATACATAGGACACAAGTGCAGTTTCCAGGATTTTTTTTTCCCACCCCTCTTCCCTCCCTCCCCCCTCCAAGTGACTCCATCTCCAGTGTCTCTGTGTCCTTGCTTTCTTCAGGACTACATATGGCGTCAGGTCAACACTTAACAGGGGCAAAGGGCAATATTGCTTCAGAGTGTACATTTCAGAAGGCGAAAAAGAAGAAAGAGCGGGCCGACAAAAAGAGTAAGACAGACAAAAAAAACAACAATCAAGAAACGAAAGTATTTACAACATTGCTGAGGGGGACAAAAACAAAACAACTTTGGATTTCGACCATGAGAGGAGGAAGGGTGTCTTAAACATTTTCTACAACGATCATAAAGCAGGCTATTAGGGCCAGTGAGATCACACAAAGTCAGCTCTCAGAGGGGCAATGTGTACTATCCAGTTGTTCCAAATTTGGTAGAAATTGTCTAGTCTAGTTCTTAGCATGTATGTTAATTTTTCCATTTTGAAAATGTCCAGGACTATTCCGTGCCAATCGTCCATTGTGGGTGTGATTGGGGTTAGCCATCTTCTCGTTATTGACTTTTTGCTGGCTGCCAAGAGCACCTGCAGTAGCTTTGTGTATCTCGACTGGTTAAGACATTCAATGTGGCCCAGGTACAAGGTTGTGAAGTTAAAAGGAATTGGAGTATTAAATACTGAACACAGTGATTTGTGAATATTGTTCCAAAACACCCTCAACTTGGGGCACCCCCAGAAAATGTGAAAGTGGTTGGCTTTCTTTGCCCCACACTGCCTCCAGCACAGCCTATCATCACCTTTGTATTTTTCCTGATACGGGGTCTTAAAATATCTAATAATATTTTTCCAACAATGCTCTCTCCAGTCCATAGAACAGGTTGAGGTAGACTGGAACTCCCAGATCCCTCCCCACACTTCCCCTGAGAGTACAATTCCTGCATCCCTCTCCCATCTCTCTTTGATGTACAACGTGCTTTCATTTTTAGCATCTGAAATGGCACTATATAACTCAGAGATGGATTTACTTGGCTCCACTGTAAGGGCTGACTTCAGTATGAAAAAGAACTCCGATTCAACTGCAGAAAACTCTTTGAATTTACATTCTTGATTGATATAGTGACGCACCTGGAGATATCTGTAAAAGTCAGCCTGTTCCAAACCATGTTTGACCTGTATTGATCTGAAACTATCGATTTCACTTCTTTGTATAAATGACATGTAAGTTGTGACATCTTTCTCTATCCATGACTTAAATCTTATGTCGCCTCTATTTGGGGCAAAATCTGTATCGAAGGCACACCATCTGAAAAGTTTCAACATTTTTTTTAAACCACATGATCTCACAACCTTTTGCCACACAGTTAACGTATGGCTTATCCATGGATTATTGATCCTCTCTAATCGATCCGCCAAGCCCTTGTCACCTATTACAGCCTGCAGAGGGAAATCAGCAACGAGACCAAGCTCCAACTCCTTCCACCTAGCTTTATACCCCCTGTTACTCCAGTATAGCAGAGGAGTTATCTGCGCAGCATAGTAGTAATTTCTTAAACAGGGAAGAGCCATTCCCCCCTTGTCCTTTCTCAGTTGTAGGGTGCTATATTTAATTCTTGGTTTTTTCCCTTGCCATATGAACCTAGAAATCCATTTATCCCATTCTCTGAATTGTTTATCATCCACTTCTACTGGGAGATTTCTAAAGATGTAAAGTAAACGGGGAAGAATGTTCATCTTAACTGAACTTATTCTTGAGTTCAGACTTAGGAAGGGGATTAGGTTCCATCTATGCAAATCAGATTTTATCTTCATCGATATGGGACCATAATTAGCTTGCCTCAACTTTGAAGGGTCTTTCGTCACATTTATTCCCAAATATTTGATTTCTTCATTGTCCCATTTCAAATCATATTTTTCCCTCAGTCCCCTTGAGGCATTGAAGTTTAGAGTCATGACCTGTGTTTTAGAAGTATTGAGCTTGTAACCGGATAGTTCACCGTATCCTGATAATAGTGACATCAGTTCGTTAAATGACCTCTCAGGCTCCCCCCTAAGTACACCAGGACATCATCTGCGAACATGGCGGCCTTGTGTTCGATACCCCCCATATTTATGCCTTTGACGGCTTCACTCTGTCTTATTAATTGGCCTAGGGGTTCAGTTTGAGGAACTTCTAAGCTACTAAATAAACATGTAGTGTTATTATCCCGCAGCCAGCTGATCCTAGAACAGCGTTGCGCTCCGTGTCCTTCCCCGGCCGATAAGATATACGACAAGCAACAGCAGCTCTGATCCTCTGCCTTGTGTACATGCCACGCGTCCACGTTGTTTCTCCGTGGATGGATACTACTGTGTGTCCGAGAGAGAGACACACTCACAAACATTTTGAAACGAAGGCAGACAGCGATGCCTCTCTGGCCACTGACCGCGTTGTTTCCGTGCTGGGCAGGTGAGGGTGTGTGTGTGTGTGTGTGTGTGTGTGTGTGTGTGTGTGTGTGTGTGTGTGCGCTGTGTAATCGGTCCAATCGCACAGAGAGAGAGAGACAGAGACAGAGAGACAGACAGACAGAGAGACAGACAGACAGACAGACAGACAGACAGACAGACAGACAGACAGACAGACAGACAGACAGACAGACAGACAGACAGACAGACAGACAAAAGAGTGTTCCGTGCACAGCGCAGTTCTAGGAAAGGCCCGCTGTGATTGGCCATTAGTCGAAGACCCACAACTCTGGGTTGAAAACGAGGTAAAGTCGATGATGTATCACGGCCACAAAGCACACGTCGCGTCATGGTTACGTCACAGTCTATGGTTTGGCCAAACCGGAACGCGCACAAAGATGAAATGTGCACAAAATCATTTGCATTGCACTCAAATAATGCGCACGAAATCATTCGCATTGCGCTCAAATAATGCGCACGAAATCATTTGCATTGCGCTCAAATAATGCGCACGAAATCATTTGCATTGCGCTCAAATAATGCGCACGAAATCATTCGCATTGCGCTCAAATAATGCGCACGAAATCATTCGCATTGCGCTCAAATAATGCGCACGAAATCATTCGCATTGCGCTCAAATAATGCGCACGAAATCATTTGCATTGCGCTCAAATAATGCGCACGAAATCATTTGCATTGCGCTCAAATAATGCGCACGAAATCATTTGCATTGCGCTCAAATAATGCGCACGAAATCATTTGCATTGCGCTCAAATAATGCGCACGAAATCATTCGCATTGCGCTCAAATAATGCGCACGAAATCATTTGCATTGCGCTCAAATAATGCGCACGAAATCATTCGCATTGCGCTCAAATAATGCGCACGAAATCATTCGCATTGCGCTCAAATAATGCGCACGAAATCATTTGCATTGCGCTCAAGTAATGCGCACAAAAAAATTGCGGGCGTGGAATTCTCTGAAATTGTAATACTTATAATCAGTGTTTTATTGTGTACTACTCAATGATCATTATCATTTGTCGCCATATGTCCTCGTTGTTCCGCTTATGAATATGGCGTTGCTGCCGCCTGTCAATTAGCATGATGTTGCACTGCAGTAGACGTGCAATAACCTCGCCATATGGAACGACATGTGTGCAATAACATGTAGAAGCATTTTATTTGTATGTATTTATTTTATTTTACGACAACACTAGTTTAACCCATTTTGGGCGGGAACCCCTTTTGGTGTTTACAGCATTATGTTATACTTTAGATATTGAAAAATAGCAGATCTACAAGCTCGTAGCGCGGCACAGAGTGCCGCGCTACAAGCTTGTAGATCTGCTATTTTTTTAAAATCGTGAAAATGCGGCACAAATCTTTGAATATATATTCTTTCAGAGCGAACACTTTTAACTCAAATCTTTGCTTCTGGGGTGTTCCTGGAACAACATATTTTCAGTTGGGGGTCGGCGGCCAATTACATAATAATTTTTGGGGTCCTTTGACATGAAATATTGAGCACCACTGATATAGAAACATGATGTATTTCAGAGAAAACTGTCAGGTTTTAGAAGACATTGTTTTAATTTCGACGTCATGCCTAAACGGGTTAACAGTGTAAATAGCCGATCTACAAGCACATAGAGGAGGTTGTAGATCTGACATTTCTACTATTTAAAAATAAATAAATTAAAAACAAAACAAAAAAAACAACATGGAAACGATTATGACGATATGCTAATCGTGGTGTAAAACTGCTGACAATGGCATGGAAAAGTCTTGCTATAGCAGTTCTTTTATAGGCAAAGCGACATTATGTTATAAATTAAGCTTGAGATAGAGACCAATCTGTCTTTCTAATCTTAGCCCCAAAACCAGCTGTGTAGCTGCAGCAGACACATGGCGTGCGTGTGAGTGTACGTGTGTGTGTGTGTGTGTGTGGCTAGACTGTAAGGACATCATGCAGACATTCCCACACTGTGCGAGTCCACAGTGAGATGTGTCCGTCTGTCAATCATTCACTGGACACACACACACACACACACACACACACACACACACACACACACACACACACACACACACACACACACACACACACACACACACACACACACACACACACACACACACACACACACACACACACACACACACACACACACACACACACACACACAATTTTCCCTGACTCAGCAGCAAAGAGAACAGGCTTCAGTTCTCGATCTGTTGCCCAGGTGTGTGTGTGTGTGTGCGTCTGTCTGTCCGTCTACGCAGTAGGTCATACCCTGCCCCTTTCAGCAAGCCTTTTTATTGGTCCCCCGTCCACTGTCCTTCATACATATATGCACACACACACACACACACACACACACACACACACAGTGCAGCTGTCAATTGAGAACATGAGGCCATGGTGCAGTGCGCGTGCGTGCGTGCGTGCGTGCGTGCGTGCGTGCCATATCAGCTGTAGGATTGCACTCTGACCTCTCTTCTTGTCTGGCTAATGAGCAGACTATAGTGTCCTCAAGACAGAGAAGAAGAATTATATTTTCTATTTGTGGACATTGTCTTGTTTGGTGGCTGCGTGTCCTCGGCTGATCTGTGTCACACAGACAGACATAACCACATGGCTGCGTGTGTGTCCTCGCCTGATCTGTGTCACACAGACAGACAGAACACACATTGTAATAGGACAATATTAGCCACCTGAACCACGGACGTGTGTTTCCAATTAATCGAACATGGTTAAAATGGAGTTTAGTTACAATGAGTTTGTATATTAGGAAGGGGGCGTGTCTGATCAGATGAATAAAATAACTTATAACTTATAAACTGAACCAACTTATGAACTGTCTGGGGGGCCACACATAAACCAACTTATAAACTGTCTGGGGGGCCACACATAAACCAACTTATAAACTGTCTGGGGGGCCACACATAAACCAACTTATAAACTGTCTGGGGGGGCCACACATAAACCAACTTATAAACTGTTGGGGGGCCACACATAAACCACCTTATAAACTGTCTGGGGGCCACACATAAACCAACTTATAAACTGTCTGGGGGGGCCACACATAAACCACCTTATAAACTGTCTGGGGGCCACACATAAACCACCTTATAAACTGTCTGGGGCCACACATAAACCAACTTATAAACTGTCTGGGGGGCCACACATAAACCACCTTATAAACTGTCTGGGGCCACACATAAACCAACTTATAAACTGTCTGGGGGGCCACACTTAAACCACCTTATAAACTGTCTGGGGGGCCACACATAAACCAACTTATAAACTGTCTGGGGGGCCACACATAAACCAACTTATAAACTGTCTGGGGGGCCACACAAACCAACTTATGAACTGTCTGGGGGGCCACACATAAACCAACTTATGAACTGTCTGGGGGGCCACACATAAACCAACTTATAAACTGTCTGGGGGGCCACACATAAACCAACTTATAAACTGTCTGGGGGGCCACACATAAACCAACTAATAAACTGTCTGGGGGGCCACACATAAACCAACTTATAAACTGTCTGGGGGGGGCCACACTTAAACCACCTTATAAACTGTCTGGGGGGCCACACATAAACCAACTTATAAACTGTCTGGGGGGCCACACATAAACCAACTTATAAACTGTCTGGGGGGCCACACATAAACCAACTTATGAACTGTCTGGGGGGCCACACATAAACCAACTTATGAACTGTCTGGGGGGGCACACATAAACCAACTTATAAACTGTCTGGGGGGCCACACATAAACCAACTTATAAACTGTCTGGGGGGCCACACATAAACCAACTTATAAACTGTCTGGGGGGCCACACTTAAACCACCTTTAACTGTCTGGGGGCCACACATAAACCAACTTATGAACTGTCTGGGGGGCCACACATAAAGCAACTAATAAACTGTCTGGGGGGCCACACATAAACCAACTTATGAACTGTCTGGGGGGCCACACATAAACCAACTTATGAACTGTCTGGGGGGCCACACATAAACCAACTAATAAACTGTCTGGGGGGCCACACATAAACCAACTTATGAACTGTCTGGGGGGCCACACATAAACCAACTTATAAACTGTCTGGGGGGCCACACATAAACCAACTTATGAACTTTCTGGGGGGCCACACATAAACCAACTTATGAACTGTCTGGGGGGCCACACATAAACCAACTTATGAACTGTCTGGGGGGCCACACATAAACCAACTTATGAACTGTCTGGGGGGGGGGGCCACACTTAAACCACCTTAAACTGTCTGGGGGCCACACATAAACCAACTAATAAACTGTCTGGGGGGCCACACATAAACCAACTTATAAACTGTCTCGGGGGGCCACACATAAACCAACTTATAAACTGTCTGGGGGGCCACACATAAACCAACTTATGAACTGTCTGGGGGGGCCACACTTAAACCAACTTATAAACTGTCTGGGGGGGCCACACATAAACCAACTTATAAACTGTCTGGGGGCCACACATAAACCAACTTATAAACTGTCTGGGGGGGCCACACATAAACCAACTTATAAACTGTCTGGGGGGGCCACACATAAACCAACTTATAAACTGTCTGGGGGCCACACATAAACCAACTTATAAACTGTCTGGGGGGGCCACACATAAACCAACTTATGAACTGTCTGGGGGGGCCACACTTAAACCAACTTATAAACTGTCTGGGGGGGCCACACATAAACCAACTTATGAACTGTCTGGGGGGGCCACACTTAAACCAACTTATAAACTGTCTGGGGGGGCCACACATAAACCAACTTATAAACTGTCTGGGGGCCACACATAAACCAACTTATAAACTGTCTGGGGGGGCCACACATAAACCAACTTATGAACTGTCTGGGGGGGCCACACATAAACCAACTTATAAACTGTCTGGGGGCCACACATAAACCAACTTATAAACTGTCTGGGGGCCACACATAAACCAACTTATAAACTGTCTGGGGGGCCACACATAAACCAACTTATAAACTGTCTGGGGGGCCACACAAACCAACTTATAAACTGTCTGGGGGCCACACATAAACCAACTTATAAACTGTCTGGGGGCCACACATAAACCAACTTATAAACTGTCTGGGGGGACACACATAAACCAGAGTAGATGTTAAAATGACCACAGAAACTTTGTTCAACAGCTTCGTACAACGAATAACAAAAATAAATAGAAAAAAGTTCAGAACCTGTCATGTCTTGGCTGCTTTTACATAACCTCGTTGTTTTTCAATATACAGTAAAAACAACCGATTGGCAATAAATTACTAAACGTTTACGGGAGGGACCCGTTTCAAAATGCCATCATGAACACAACAGATCTATCCATCTAGATTAGACTATAGTATTAAATTACCTTTAAAATGGTACATTTATATAGCGCCTTTATCCAAGTCGCTTTACATAGATGTGCATTACATTAATTCACCCATTCACACACACACCGATGGCGGATGAAACCATGCAAGGCACCAAACAGCACGGGAGCAATTAGGGGTTCAGAGTCTTGCTCAAGGACACTTCGACACTTCGACCAAACTCTGGGGGAGCCCACAGGGTTTGAACCGGCAACCTTGCGGTTCTCATCCAGCCACTCTACCCCTGAGCCTCCTGAGCCACTGCCTTAATGCATTCATAATCAACATGCAAATATTAAACAACATAGCAACTACATCACAGTAAGAACAATGTATCATAATGAAGATGGACCATGAAATATAATTAAAAGTGCCCCTAGACAAAATGGGCACAGGAAAGCAAATTAAACACACCTTCAGCGGAGGATTACAAGGGTTTTGTTGACGCCACAGATGGTCGTCTCTGCTATACAGAATACACAGACAAACCCCTCAGTGTTCATTTATACCTCTTTAACCTGAGAGCAGATGTCTTCTAAATCCTGACAGTTTTCTGAAAAAAAACTCATGTTTCTATGTCAGTGGTTTTCAAACTATTTCATGTCAAGGAGACCAAAAATGATATGTAATTGGCCATCTGAAAATATATGTTGTTCCAGGGACCCCTCCCCCCAGAAGCAAAGATTTGAGTTGAAAACATTCAAATATTTGCGGCACATTTTCACGATTTAAAAAAAAATCTCACCTGCCCAGCACGGAAACAACACGGTCACTACATTTGAGCACCGGGTTCAAATCCCAGGTAGAAAAAAATATATAACTTACAGCATCTTTACATAATCGGTATTTAACACTTTCAGCGCCTCCTGCTGGCCATTTGAAATGACCGCAGGGAGCCAGCTATATCCCCTATATAGGCGCCATTCTATTACCGTCAATACAGCCCAATACAACGAGAGGAGGCGCAAAAACTTTTTCGAGCAGCAACCGACATGTCTCAGGTTTCACCACAAGCAGTAACATGGCTGGCGCTATGCGATCAGAAATCACTGTTTACATCTGAACGCCGGGCAGTTTGGACTAAAACAACAACTTGAGTATTTTTCAGAGAAAACAAGCAACAAAGAAACGACAATGAGTGGATCCTTAGGGGAGGCGCGCGCATTGTTCCTCACATTGGGAAGAACATGGGCGCTGTCTATAGCAGCCTGGGCTGCCCGGAAGGTTAGTGTTGAGCTTCGGGCTGCATGGTACTGATATAACCCAATATCATTATTGCAATGTGTACTGTATATTTATTATACAGTACAAATTGCAATATACAGTACAAATTGCAACAATGATATTGTTGTGGTGGCTAGCTGCTGGAGGTGGTGGTGGTGAAGTTTAAATAATAGTGCCACCTCATAATTGTGAAGTGCATTTTCAATAATTGAATTAATGAATTTGTGTTGATTATGTACTTGGTTAGGTTAGTTATAATATAAGCATAATCTATGACAGAAAAAAAAGGGGGAAAAAATAATATTAGGATCCGTTAAGGGAACCGTTAGGAACCGGAACCGTTAAGAGGGATCCGGTAAGGATCCGGAACCGTTAAAATCCTAACGAATCCCAACCCTAGTTGCGAGGTGATCTGGCGCCCAACGTGTTAATTGTGTAGTAGGTTTTTCTCAAACTAGCGTAAATTAGAAAACTATACAGAGCACAGAGGAGATTGTGTGGTTTATTGTGTGACATATTGTTGTCCTGTGTGTGTGTGTGTGTGTGTGTGTGTGTGTGTGCGTGCAGGGAGGGAGGGACGGCGAAGGATGAGGACAGGGGCCTGATGGTTGATGTCGCGTCGCGGCCGTTCTGCTCAATTGGGCGAGTGACAGAGTGGAAGAGAGCGAGAGAGTGATGGCAGAGAAGGCGACGAAACGACATGATGATGGCTATACGGAGGGAGGGAGGGAGGGAACACTCCGATGACTGGACAGTGACTGGACAATAGGTCTTTCTGTCAGTCACCCATTTAGGGCCCGACGTCGACATTTAAAACGTGTCTTCTAAATCCTGACGGTTTTCTGAAAAAACCTCATGTTTCTTTCTCAGTGGTTCTCAATATTTCATGTCAAGGACCCCAAAGATTATATGAATTTGGTCACCGACCCCCATCTGAGAATATGTTGTTCCAGTGACTGACCCCCCCAGAAGCAAAGATTTGAGTTAAAATGTTCACTCTGTAATAATATATATATTCAAAGATTTGAGGCACATTTTCACAATTTTTCAAAAATAGCAGACCTACAAGCTCGTAGCGCGGCACTCGGTGCCGCGCTATGAGCTTGTAGATCTGCTATTTTTCAACAGCTAAAGTATAACATAATGCTTTAGGTAAAACAATGTGGTAGGATGTACACACTTAATAAAATAATAATAAGCGTCTGAGAAATATATAATTTGCTCAGAAATACGTAGTAGATGGATATTATGAGATCATGAATGAATTCACAAAATTTGAAACACAAACAACACAATATTTGCAAATATGTGGAACATATTCACAGGGATTGGCTTCCTTGGCCTCCTGAAGACATGTGGTGCCGAATCATCGGCCCAGCGGTTTGCGAGATTGTTCCGGACACAGACAAGAGACCCAGCAGTGTTGTTTTTTGGCAGAAGATTTTGATTTTAGTTTTAGTCATAGTCTCTTGAATAGTTTTCAGTTAGTTTTAGTCACATTTTAGACACCTGGAATGTTTTAGTGTAAGTCTAGTTTTAGTCGACTAAATGTCATAAGATTTTAGTCGACTAAATCTAGAGTTGATTCAGTCGACTAAAATGTATTTTGGCGGGCCTTGATGCCGTCGTAATGGCCGATTTTACACTTGCTGAAAAAGCTTGTAGATTTGCTATTTTCAGCATGCAACAAAGTGTAAAATGACGTATACTGGATCTCTTGTCCACTAGTCCCTTCCTAACATTTTAGTCTAGTTTTAATTTGTTGACGAAATTGTCAGTATATTTAGTTTTAGTTTTAGTCATCATAGCTTAGTTTTCATTCAGTTTTCATTTAGTTTTCGTCAGTGGAAAAAAGGTAGTCGACGGACATTTTTCGCCTTAGTTTTAGTCGACGAAATCAACACAGACACACAGACCCTCCTATAGGCACCGCAACGCAGTAAAAAGACAGATACAATCAATATACTTTTTCCAGCCTCTCTAACCTCAACCGTATCTATTCTCCACCAGGTCAAAGTTCAGAACTCAGGAGGGACCCTTCAGTCTGTCCACTGATCACACTTTGTTGTGCTGATATAGATACAAAAACAGTAAAACACACAAAAAGATATCCACCTACACAGACACACACAAGGAGAATTCCATGCTAGAAGGCTTTCTTACCTTTATTTGTAGTCGTTACGTCCCCACCAAAGAGGTCCAGGTGTTATGTTGTGCAAAAGCGCATTATTGGCTATTTCCCCTACCATAAGCCCTCAATTAATTGAATTGCATTGAATTGAACTGGGCATTGGGGTGTTGTGCTAATTCGCTTATTTCCATCACTTTTTGTATATATCCTCTCTTCATAATGTAAATAGTATCCCAATCGGCACACTTTACTACTTATTTTGATGGAAATAAGCGAATTAGCACAAAAAACCAACCCCCATTGAGGGCTTATGGTAGGGGAAATAGGCAATAATGCACTTTTGCACAAAATGACACCTGGACCTCTTTGGTGGGGACGTAACAACTACAAATAAAAGGTAAGAAAGCCTTCTAGCATGGAATTCTCCTTTAAGGCAACTACCACCACAGGCCACAACTGTTGAGTTGATAGTAGCAGTTTGTGGTCAAAGTACAAGGTATGATGACTTCCTGCCTGACACACTATACTACGAAGATAAGGTTGAGTGTAGTATAGATCACACACACACACACACACACACACACACACACACACACACACACACACACACACACACACACACACACACACACACACACACACACACACACACACACACACACACACACACACACACACACACACACACACACACACACAAGTACGTGACAGCACTCAGGTACAGTAGTACAGGCACGACCAGCTACAGTACGTTTAAGAAAATGTTGAGAGGAGAGTTAAAAAAAAAAAAAAAAAAGAGGTACAGTGTAAAATACAGTGTGGTCTGTTTGATTGCCTACTACTACTGCATCTCAAGCAAATCTTTGAAATTTGATTTTTTAAATGTGCCGTGTTGTTAAAAGTGAAGAGCACAACTTCTGTTTGAGGAGCAGCAGTCGAAATACTAAATTAGACACCTTTATCTTATCCCGAGTGTCTTAACCCATTTTGGGCGGGAACCCCCTTTGGTGTTTTAAGCATTATGTTGTACATTAGCTATTGAAAAATAGCAGTAGATCTACTGTACAAGCTTGTATGCTTTTGTTATTGCTTAATGTAAATCGCTCTGGATTAAGAGCGTCTGCTAAATGCCTAAATTGTAAAATTGTAAATTGTAGATCTGCTATTTTTGAAAAATCGTGGAAATGTGGTGCACATCTTTCAATATATATTCTTTCAGACCGAACCATTTTAACTCAAATCTTTGCTTCTGGGGGGAGGTCACTGGAACACCATATTTTGAGATGGGGGTCGGAGGCCAAATACATACAATGTTTGGAGTGCTTGACATGAAATAGTTTTGAGCACCACTGACAAAAACAAATGGGTTTTTCAAAAAAAACGTCAGGATTCAGAAGGCATTTTGTAGAATCGTCCTCATGTCTAAACGGGTTAAGGGAGTGATGAGGAATGGCCCGAGACCTTCAATTTGTTTCAAATCGGTACATCTTCTATACCAGGGGTTCTCAACCCGTGGGTCGCGACCCCTCGGGGGGTCGCCAAATTATTTTAGGGGGTCCCCAAATTATTAAAAAAAAAAAAAAAAAAAAAAGATTTTTTTTAAAATTTTATTTTCACGATTTTTCAAAAATAGCAGACCTACAAGCTCATAGCGCGCCACTCGGTGGCGCGCTATGAGCTTGTAGATCTGCTATTTTTCAATAGCTAAATTATAACAATGCTTAAAACACCAAAAGGGGTTCCCGCCCAAAATGGTTTAAGGTTATTGTAGCAGTCAATTTATATTGGGGGTCGGGAGGGGGCAGGGCGGGGGTCCCGAGACATTGCCAAAGCATTTCCGGGGGTCCCCGGCCAAAAACGTTGAGAACCCCTGCTCTATACAATGTGTGTTCATCACTATTCCCGCCCTCTCCTCTTCTTCTCCGCATCCACACACAGCCTGTCAAAAGGAAGCCCCTCTAATCTCATCTATCCGTCTAGGTCACCCGGTCAACACATCCTTGTGGAACGGGAGGACCGTGGAACTGCCAATCAGAAGCTGAATTAATTTCAGCCGCCCTACACCCTCCTCCGAGTCCTCCATGTCTCTGCAGGGAACACTGATTCAAGGCGTTGATGCCGTACTCGCAATGACTGGGTTTTTTTCACTTGCTGGCTATTTTCAGCATGCGACTAATTATAAAATGGCTGGATCTCTTGTCCACTAGTCCCTTCCTAACGTTTTAGTCTAGTTTTTATTGTTGACGAAATTGTCAGTACATTTAGTCTTAGTTTTAGTCATCATAGCTTAGTTTCCGTCAGTGACAAAAGGTAGTCGACGAACATTTTTCGCCTTGGTTTTAGTCGACGAAAATAACACTGTTCTGTCTTCCACACACACACACACACAGGCTGGAGGCGTTGCATCAAGCTTCCATCACGTGGTCACCAATGGCCTCTCTCTCGCTCTCTCTCTCTCTCTCTCTCTCTGTAGTGGTTAGAGTTGTCCCGATACCATTTCTTTTTTTCAGATCGAGTACGAGTACAAGTACTTAATTTTTAGTACTACTCGCCGATACAGAGTACCGATACGAGTACTTTTTTATTTTTGTTTGAGTAACCACTTATTTTACCCCCATTTTCTCATAGATGCAAATGGATCTCCGACCTAAACTTGTCAGTTGTCATGTATGAAATGAAATGAAATTAAATGAAATGAAATCTATATTTACCCAGGGTATCTGGGCTAAGCTCAAGAACTTGTTTCCAGCCAGGCCCTGCTCATAGAACACATTTCATCGTAGTGGTTCAATGCCTTGTTCAAGGGCACTTCAGCGGTGGTAATTTTAACGTGTCGGACGGCTGATTCGAACCGTTTTAACGTGTCGGACGGCTGATTCGGTCTTGATACCTTCCGGTATCAAGACCGCGCCGCTATCCGTTCGGCCACCGCTTGTAGATCGGCTGTTTTGGGGCGATTTGCTGCAGTGTTGGGTCAGACGTGCTCCTGTTGCATTCGTTCAGCCTATAGTGTCAATTGGATGTTTTGGTACTCGGGGTCAAAGTATCGGGGCCGGTTCCGAGTACGAGTACTTGAGGGTGGTATCGGCCCGAGTAGTCGATACCAGTATCGGTATCGGAACAACTCTAGTAGTGGTACAACGTTACTTAACTTGCTAATTTGTCTCGACATAATTAAATTGTCTCAATTACAGCAAGTTGGCAACTTAACTTCCTGTTCTGTGGTGATAGGACAGGACTGAACCCAGACTAAATAAAGTCTCAGTGAATTCATCGCTCATTCATCGTCCTACTCAATAAATGCATCACCCTCCTCTTTTACTTTCATCTCCTCCTCCTCCTCCTCCTCTCTTTTCGCCCCATCTCATCCTATCCACTTAAGTCCACTTCTTCTCTTCTCCTCTCCTCCCTCCATCCTCCAGGGGAATGACATCACCACTCAGCCTCGCTACATCTACACACACACACACACACACACACACACACACACACACACACACACACACACACACACACACACACACACACACACACACACACACACACACACACACACACACACACACACACACACACACACACACACACACACACACACACACACACACACACACACACACACACACACACACACACACACACACACACACACACGACCACCGAGAAGGACAGTCAAGAACACAAACACACACGCGCGCGCACACACCATCCTGTTAAGGGCAATTTGCAAGTGTGTTATGTGTGTGCGTGCGAATGTGTTTGCGAGTGAGTGAGTGCGTGAGTGAGTGCGTGAAAGTACACGTCTCTGGGGGAAACAAAACAGAGTGAAGTGCACTACCGCCTCATGAGCTTGGGAATAAGCTAATATGTGCATATGTGCATATGTGCATATGTGCATATGTGCATATGTGCGTGTGTGCATATGTGCATATGTGCGTGTGTGCATATGTGCATATGTGCATATGTGCATATGTGCGTGTGTGCATATGTGCATATGTGCATATGTGCATATGTGCATATGTGCATATGTGCATATGTGCATATGTGCGTGTGTGCATATGTGCATATGTGCATATGTGCATATGTGCGTGTGTGCAGTACACATGTGAATAAGTGGGGATTGATGGGCCGCACTAATGTTGAACGTCATCAGAGCAGAAACCTCCACCTGAGGGAATTACCCAGCATTCCTGAGTCGGACCACGTTAGCAAGCAGTGTGCCTGGAGACACACACACACACACACACACACACACACACACACACACACACACACACACACACACACACACACACACACACACACACACACACACACACACACACACACACACACACACACACACACACACACACACACACACACACACACACACACACACACACACACACACACACACACACACAGTTTACAAGGTGTCGCATCATTTTGGGTCCACGTGTCTCGATGGAACAGGCCAGTTTATTAGCTGGCAAAACTCTCATAGTCAGACAGGCACATTTGATACCGGTCTAGAATGAACCAGCTCAGTGCTCAATGTGGTTTACACACAGTGTCCACCCTCAGCCTTCAAGCGTTGAATTAGGGGGAAAATCCCTGTGACATACAAGCATCATGATTCATGTCCAGGTGGTGCACTTACGCTAAGGAAACAGGAGATAGGCTATACCTACTTATTAGAAAGAACAACTTGCGCTCTCTTTTTGATCACCAGTAAGACGCCGAAGGGCGAGGTCGCGTGCACGCATCCTGGGCGCAGCCTGGGTGACGGCAGACTTATGGACACATACATACAGACAGACAGACAGACAGACAGACAGACAGACAGACAGACATTGATGCGTATAGGAGTGGTCCAGGCACCTTGGCTGGAAATCCAGTCTGGCAGTGTGCCGCGGGTTCGACTCCCGATCCCGACGGCCTTTACTGCATGTCTCCCCCCATTTCCTGTCAGCCTACTGTCTGTCCCTCCTTAAAAAATATAAAATAAAGGCGAAAGCCACAAAGAACAAGATTGTCAACAAAAGGGCTCTCAAGAGTCTTGCCGGAGCCCTCAGTCAATGCCACTTTGACTCTGCTTGGACCTCTTGGTTTTTCAACATCTCTAAAAACTAAGCTTCAAACTAAGCCCCTCCAGGTGCGTACCACATATTAGGCTCTAACGCAGCCTGACGGGTCCGCCACGCGTTCGAATCCCGATCCCGAAGACCTTTGCTGCGTGTCATGTAATGGCAGTTTTAGAATGCCAATTCTACTATTCAATAAGAACTATAATTGTATTCCATTCGGTCAAATAGGATGAAACAATCAGTCACTACACAGTCAAACCAACCAACAGCTGTCAATCTGACAGCTGTCACTATTACCTCTACCTACTTGGGTGTGTTCTCAAATTAGTTTGTTTCCTGCTTGCCTCCAACTATCACCCATTTAGAGCAGTCTTCCTGTCAATCTAACAGCTGACTTGACTCCTCCATACTGTCAGCAAAGGTATACTTATTTGTGTGTCACCTTTATCTTTAGCGCAGATCCTTATATGAACATTTTGTATAGCATCTCTGTTATCCCATTTAGAGTAGTTTCCTGTCTGTCAGCAAACACCATGAACAACACCATGAACGGAGATGTTGTAACACCACCTGTTATTATCTGTCCATGTCCTGTTGTATTTGAATAAAACACCTGTCACTGACTGTCAATTTGGGGGGTGTGTGGTTGGGAAATAAAGGGGAGGGAAAGGGACAACTTGGGGAGGAACGGGGTGATGCTTCACTCTTGACTGTACGACGATGAGCAACCATGCTATGATTCTGCTGTACTGAGATGATTGGAACGAATAAAGAACGATGCTGACCATATGCCATACTCCTTGTGCTGTGTCATGCCTTCACCTCCCTCTGCTGAGTGCCAATGATGGGACCTCATAATTTCCATAACAAATGACGCTATGTGAGCAGGGTATTTGGATCAGCGTTGGCCAGACGGGTCATTAACAAATGACGCAGTGACGCAGGGCCGATATTTCGTCTTCACCATAGATGAGTACTTGGAAAAAAAACCCCGACGATTTTAAAGATGGGGGCAAGGCAGAGCCGAAAGAAACTTCGACAAGAAATGAGCGACGCACAGCAAAGGGAGGCGATACTTCGACTCCAACTGGAGGACCAGAAAAAGCTAATCGACCAGGCAGAGTCACGAGTGACACTCTTGGAACAAGAACTTCAAACTGCGGCGTTACTACTACACGCCAACACAACCAACCACCCGGACCAAGCCAACTACGCCGAAACAACCATTCCTGTCAACGATGAAGATGATAGCTACTACAACGACCAAGGAAGGGACACACAACTCCATGTGTCCCTACCAAACAACAACTATTATGCCGACCGCAACCACAACAGAGACCAGCCAGAACCAGACTTTCAAATGACCAAACACAGAGGAAAAGAAATGACCAATCAACTGAGCGGCTTCCAGCTAGACCACATCAGCAAGCCTACCCCAAGACCAAGACAACACCCACCGCCGTGGGAAGCCTGGCGTTACCAGCCTGGTAACCCAGGACCATACCACAGCCGACCAGTGAGAGGACAAGTACAAACCCGAGCCAGGGTTGATGCTGTACTCCAGGAAAGGAAGGACAGAAGAAGACGGCAACTAAACCACGCACGCCACATGGGAGAGGATGAAGCCAGCGCAGCCAACACCATTCCTGTCAACGACTTGTGCTATTACTGCGGCCAGACAGGTCATATGAAACGTTGGTGTCCACTGAACCATGCTGCTGTATTACGGCGCACAGCAACGACGGGCCAGCAAATCAATTTTGGCTAAAGAAAACAAACTACGACAGGGTAAATACAATTGAAAATAACTAGATCTTTAGTTTGTAATTGGTAAATACAATTGAGAATAACTAAGATCTTTAGTTTGTAATTTACCCTATGTGATTTAATCTATTTAGTCTTACATGTGCAAGTAGTGAACTACAAAAGTTTTGATAAACTACTAAAAATCTAATCTAAATTTTAATCTAACTAGACTCCAATCTAAAATTTGTAAAAGTGTAGGCAAGAACAACAATGTTAGAAAATCCTAAAATAGGATGATAAGATATTGGAATTCATTTCCACGCACATATACTGTACTAAAAGGACTCCTCATTTAACACCCCGTGCCCAAAATGGCAAGAGGGGGAGGGGTCATTGGTACAGCCTATGTGTGGGTTAGTTAAAAGGGATACATTTATAGTTTTGCAAATAAATTAATATGGATCTAAGTAATTATTCAAAAGTGAGTGTTTCAAGGTGTTAAATCAATAGTGTGAAATCAATCATTTATGATGGTTTAACAAGGTTAAACGTCTAATATTATTTTATCTCCTGTCATTCTGGTATTTACTAGGTAGCACTAGGCCTTTAGTATAGAAAACAGAGAGAAAGGATTTATTTTCGGGGTGAGATCTGCAAAAAATCGAATCTAGTGAGCTTACGAAAGTTAAATAGTTCCTTTCTCTTCAAGGTTGAACGTCCTTTATCAGTATAGTAATACATGATATAAAGCAGTTTCGGGTTGAACGTCCCTTATCAGAAAGTCACTGGTATAAATATGAGATATTCTTTGGTTGAACGCTAACTTAAGTAATATAATACAGAAAATGTTGAACGAATGGAGATAATATTTAGACAGAGAAACCTCACCTTGTTCACATTAGCAACAGTTTAATTTGAATTAATTCGATATTGGAAAAAACAAATGTCTGATTTACAGCTTCCTTTCTCTCTCTTTCTCTGTCCAGCTAGCAGAATGGGGGGGGGGAGGAAAGGTATTTGTGTGTTTGTGGGTAACTGAGTTAAAAGTAGCAGAGAGCCTAAACTGCAGGATATTGGTCACGGTCAGTTTATTTATTTATTTATTTTCGGGTGTGAAAACAGCCTGAGAGGTGAACTAAACGTGGCCATATTCAATTATTTTATTGTTGAAGTGTTTACATTCTATCCTAATAGAATCCATTTTAATTCTTTCCAATTGAATGTAAATCCTACCCTAATTGTAAGTTTAATCATTTCAGTTAATTTTGTTCTTAACGAAACTATTATAGGTACGTGTAGTGTGGAATTACACTTTACCAACAAATAGTATTGGAAACGGAGCAAAGAATAACTACCTTTTCGAAAATTAGCAGATCTACAAGATCTTCTAGATGTTCACTATCTCCTAATTTAACTATAGATGTGTTTTTTTCTTGATTCTAGATGTGTCCAGTAATTTTTAAATTTCTTAATAGCGAAACCTTCTTTATCTATTTGTCATTCTAAAAATCTCCTGGGCCATGTAAATTAATAAGGTATCAATTTTCATATATAAAGCGGTGGATTGTAATGGCAGTTTTAGAATGCCAATTCTACTATTCAATAAGAACTATAATTGTATTCCATTCGGTCAAATAGGATGAAACAATCAGTCACTACACAGTCAAACCAACCAACAGCTGTCAATCTGACAGCTGTCACTATTACCTCTACCTACTTGGGTGTGTTCTCAAATTAGTTTGTTTCCTGCTTGCCTCCAACTATCACCCATTTAGAGCAGTCTTCCTGTCAATCTAACAGCTGACTTGACTCCTCCATACTGTCAGCAAAGGTATACTTATTTGTGTGTCACCTTTATCTTTAGCGCAGATCCTTATATGAACATTTTGTATAGCATCTCTGTTATCCCATTTAGAGTAGTTTCCTGTCTGTCAGCAAACACCATGAACAACACCATGAACGGAGATGTTGTAACACCACCTGTTATTATCTGTCCATGTCCTGTTGTATTTGAATAAAACACCTGTCACTGACTGTCAATTTGGGGGGTGTGTGGTTGGGAAATAAAGGGGAGGGAAAGGGACAACTTGGGGAGGAACGGGGTGATGCTTCACTCTTGACTGTACGACGATGAGCAACCATGCTATGATTCTGCTGTACTGAGATGATTGGAACGAATAAAGAACGATGCTGACCATATGCCATACTCCTTGTGCTGTGTCATGCCTTCACCTCCCTCTGCTGAGTGCCAATGATGGGACCTCATAATTTCCATAACAGTCACTCCCCATCTCCTGTACTATCAATAATTTTCATTGTTCTCCTTTTTGTACACTCAAAACTGGCCATTCATTATCAATGGCATTTAACACAATCAGCGCCGGGATTTCTTTCAAAATAGCAGCTCGGGGTGCCGCGCAGATATGGCAGCTTTTACTCTGAAGCCCCCCCCCCCCTTCCGTTCCGTACAAAAACCTGGGAGAAATATTGTTGCTTGCTTACCTCGCTATGATTACGATAAAGTTCATATTTTAACCCATTTTGACCTGAGATCAGATTCGAAAAATGTCAGTCGTTCTTCGATTTTTCTAAAATAGCAGACCTACAAGCTCGTAGCGCGGCACTCGGTGGCGCGCTTTGAGCTTGTAGATCTGCTATTTTTCAATAGCTAAAGTGTAACATAATGCTAACACCAAAAGGGGTTCCCGCCCAGAATGGGTTAAACGAGAGGCATGTTGAAGTCGTATCCATCTGGTCAAAACCACGGAGAGCTCCCTAGATTAGGAGATACGAGGCATTCTTTCTGAGCCGCATACAGGGAAGTGAACGGCAGCGAGCGAGTATGGTGCAGAAGGAGAGGCCAACCCACAAAAAAAATCTGAATATTTTTCTCTCGTTTGATATCAATGAAAATGCGCTAGGACGTGTGTACACGTCCTCGCAATCCATCGGTTGGATTAGCTCCACACGTCCTACTGTCTAAATGGGTAAATGTTTGTGTTATAGGACAAACGCTAAAGTTTACACGCACACCAAAAGCTGGGCATAGACAAAACAAGCTCCATTTTATGGACTTTTCACCCCAGGTTCCCTGGAGGTCATCACAGAAAGGAGAACAGAAATAAGTCGCAGACTGTAATACATTAGAGAGAGGGCCACCCTCTCTAACCCATTTTGGGCGGGAAAACATTTTGGTGTTTTAACTAAGCATTATGTTGTACTTTAGCTATTGAAAATAGCAGATCTACAAGCTCGTAGCGCGCCACCGAGTGGCGCGCTACGAGCTTGTAGGTCTGCTATTTTTGAAAAATCGTGAAAATTGAAAAATAGCAGATCTACAAGCTCATAGCGCGCCACCGAGTGGCGCGCTACGAGCTTGTAGGTCTGCTATTTTTGAAAAATCGCGAAAATGCGGCACAAATCTTTGAATATATATTCTAACGTTTTTAACTCAAATCTTTGCTTCTGGGGAGGTCACTGGAACAACATATTTTCAGATGGTCGGCGGCCAATTATACATATAGTTTTTGGGGGTCCTTGACATGAACGACTGACATACAGAAACATATAGGGGTTTTCAGAAAACATTTCGGGATTTAGAAGACATTTGTAGAATCGTTCTCAGGCCTAAATGGGCTAATATTAGTTTTAGTGGCCTTAGAAGCACCTTCAGTGGCGTAGGTCTAATTATACACCGTGGTGGTGTTCTACTGAACCACGCAGAAGGTCTTTTGTGCCGGCAGCTGTCAGGCTCTTAACCCATTCAGACCCGAGGACGAGTCTAAAAAAAATATATCTTCTATATCCTGACAGTTTTCTGAAAAACCTCATGTTTCTATGTCAGTGGTGCTCAATATTTCATATCATGGACCCCAAAAATTATATGTAATTGGCCGCCGACCCCCCCCCCCCCCCCCCCCCCTTCTGAAAATATGTTGTTCCAGGGACCCCCCGGAAGCAATGATTTGAGTTAAAGACATTCACTCTGAAATAATATATATATTCAAAGATTAAAAAAAAAATTGCAGATCTACAAGCTCGCAGCGCGGCACTCGGTGCCGCGCTGCGAGCTTGTAGATCTGCTATTTTTCAATAGCTAAAGTATAACATAATCCTTAAAACACCAACAGGGGTTCCCGCCCAGAATGGATTAATGACATGATGTAGTAGTTACTATACCGCTGTAGTTTTTGAGCTGCCATTAATTAAGGCTTAAATTACCGCTATGTGTTTTGTTTTGTTTGAGTTTTATCTGTCAACGACGTGTGGTGGTCAACCTTAGCCTGGCTAATAAGCCAGACTCAAATACCACACTGTCGTGTGGTATTTGAGTCTGGAGATGCTGTGTATGGATCTTGTTTCCCGGGGGGTGGGTTCAAACATTTTCTCTTTGACGCAATTGGTCAGAGCTACTGTCAGTCAAAGGTCTCAAGCATTGAACGTCACTGTACCAAAGCCCACCCATATTGCATACCGTGTCCCTATTGGCCACACCAGTTCTCTGGTGTAGGAAATGGGCGTACAATTGAGCCTCTCCAGACCGTAATCCGCCGGCAGGCAATTTTTGTTTTGCCAACGGCTGATTCGGTCTGGCTTATTAGCCAGGCTAGGTCAACCTAGATGTGAGCTTGTAGATTCTTATTATTTTTTTATTTACTTTTTATTGAAATTTAATCAAACATACATGCAAACGAAACGACTATGACAATAAGACAATACATACAACAGAAACAAAACAAGACAATATACGTACAATACACACAAGGGGAGATATCTGCCTCTCTTCTCTATTGATAATCATAATACATACAGTAAGTACCTCAAACAGGTGCATCTGCTTCTACAGGTTAAACAGATTTGACTGAATTTAAACAAAGTCAGGTCTTATGGTAGAGACATGTGAGCTTGTAGATGTGAGGGCTGCGAAGGCATTGCTATACATGACGTGTACCCAAGCTTGTTGGAACAGCCGTTTGTAGTCAGATGTCACATATTGTACAGTATTTCTCCATCAAATCTGTCTGATTAATTAATCGGTCCGCTTAAATCGGTCCGTCTTTACAGATAAACAAGCCCAAAGTAACAGCTTGAACAGATCTACAAGCTCACAATATTAAATATAAAAAAGGTATTAAAGTTAAATCTGACTTGCCTAAGCCTGCAGTGCAGATACGCTGTTACATGTATTTTTCAGAATGGACAAAATTATACATTTTGAGTGGTGCAACCACTCCAAGGAACAGCAATGTCCTAACCTATGTCCTAACGACCTAACCTATGTTTAGAGTACCAGTAGGGGCAAAAGTGGCGCTGTTGTGCCAGAAACAGAGAGAGAGAGAGATAGTGTTGCACTGTTCACTGTTGTGAGCTTGTAGATCTGCTATTTTCAGCATGCAACCAAGTGTAAAATAAATTACTTATACTGGATCTCTTGTCCACTAGTCCCTTCCTAACATTTTTAGTCTAGTTTTTATTTATTGACGAAATTGTCAATATATTTAGTCTTAGTCATCACAGCTCAGTTAATTTAGTTTTCGTCAGTGAAAAAAGGTAGTCGACGAACATTTTTCGTCATACTATTAGTCGACGAAATCAACACTGGTACGCACCCCTGCATACTAGGGCTTACACTTCTAGTGATTTTGACTAGTTGCCTAGTTTACTAGTCAACTAGTTGTTTAACTAGGCCTACCTATTATTATGTGTACATTGGTGACTACTATAACTATAATCTACCTGATCTTGAGGCCTCCAAAAACAGGAAAAAACAACAACTTTTTTTTCTTTCTTTTTTCTTCAACTTACTTCAACTAGTCAACTACTACCAACGAGGTCAACTAGTGGATTTACTAGTCGACTAGTTGAATAGTCGACTAGTTGCTTAACCCATTCTGGGCGGGAACTCCTTTTGGTGTTTTAAGCATTATGTTATGCTTTAGCTGTTGAAAAATAGCAGATCTACAAGCTCGTAGCGCGGCACTCGGTGCCGCGCTATGAGCTTGTAGATCTGCTATTTTTTAAGAATCGTGAAAATGTGACGCAAATCTTCGAATATATATTCTTTCAGAGTGAACGTTTTTAACTCAAATCTTTGCTTCCCCTAGGTCCTTGACATGAAAATGTTTGAGCACCACTGACATAGAAACATGAGGTTTTTCAGAAAACTGTCAGGATTTAGAAGACATTTGTAGAATCGTCCTCAGGTCCAAACGGCTTAAAGCCCTATACTGCATACCATGTAATCGTGTATCCCCACTCTCTCTAGAGCACTTCCAATCCAGCACCCCTGGCTGCATATCGTGCAGTGAGGCGAAGCAAACAAACAGTTGATGAGAGATGATGTTAGGAAGAGTTTTGTCCCTCGCAGGGGAGGACACAGCGGGACGTAGAGAGGTCACACGCACACATCATGAAGTTCTGTACCTGCTGGCCGCACAGGTGCTCTCACACACACACACACAGTCGCACGCACACACACACACACACACACGCACACCCACCAGCTGTCCCTTGGGCTCCCAGGACAAGGTCTAACGGCCAAGATGGAAGAGGACAACGAGGCAATGGAAATGCGGTGGAGACACAACATTGTGTGTGTGTGTGCGTGCGTGCGTGCATGCTTGCGTGCATGCGTGTGCGCATGCATGCATGCATGCATGCATGCGTGTCCGACCATCCACTTCTGGCTCATTGCCAACACATTGGAGTGCCCTTAACCTAAATAAAATCCAGTCATCTTTGTTTAACCTTGACTAGTCGTGTGCGTGCGTGTGTGTGTGTGTGTGTGTCTGTGTGCGCGCGTGCGTGCGTGCTGTGTACGCTTACGAGTACAAACCACGTATAATGTGTGTGCACGTACTATAAGCGTGTGTGTGCGTGGATACGTTTGTGTGAATATGTTGCCCTTTGAGGTCTCCATTAGAGTGTGGGCGTGTGTGTGTGTGTGTGTGTGTGCTGAATAGTCACTCATTTAAAGCAGCACTTAACTATCTGCACGGTCATCAAGGTCTATGGTATAAAGACGCACACGGCGGAGCCTGCTGTGCTGCCGCATCGAAGTGTCACACACTCACACACTCACACACTCACACACTCACACACAGACAGCAACGCTCCATTCTGTCGACCGCCGCTCGCTCTTCTTCATGTGACTGTGTGTGTGTGTGTGTGTGTGTCTCGTTACGTCACCGTCGTGGTGTTATGTCACTCTCATGACACATGGTAAAATATGTGCTCCCGCTGCTGTCCCCTCCGGTTAGCACCAGTCCTCGGGCTGACAATCGGTTACATAACCGAGGTCACGGGGCCAGAGTAGCAGGCATAGCACACACAGCACTACAGCAGCCACACCCCGCTCGGCTGTTTGCATTCCATAGTAAACTACGCCTGTCAATCCTTAACAGGCTGTGCAGCCGTGCGTGCATTCAGTACACTGGGCCTGGCTCCAATGGGGCCACGTTCAAACATGTCTTACATGACCATCCCTTTCTCCCCCCCCCCCGCATCACACACACACACTACACAACAGCTACTACTACCATGAAAATGGAACAAATAAAATTAGTTTAGGTTATAGTCTTATCTTACGTTAAAGCTGCTATAGGCAATAATGTGTCAACGTTTTAATGACCTTTTTATTTATGTATTTTTCGGTATTCAGACAGCCAGCGATGGGTAAAACGCTCCCCAAAAGAATGTAGTCTCTGCGACACATCTAGGGGCCCACAATCTGCATTCAAATATTTTTCCTAGAAGCTTTGTCGTTGGTCGATTTGCCTGTCTGCTTCCTGATTGGTTAGTAGTCATTTCGACCGGGTTTTTTTTTCCGACCAATGACAAAGCTTCTAGGAACATCTTTGCTTGCAGATTGTGGCCCCTAGATGTGTCACAGAGACTACATTCTTTTTGGGAGCGTTTTACTCATTGCTGGCTTTCTGAATACCAAAAAAGAAATAAAAAACAAAGTCATTAAAATTCTGACATATTATTGCTTATAGCAGCTTTAACCTAAACTCATTTTTATCATAAATAATTTTTAAATATGTCCTCAATATGAACCAATATACCAAGACATGCGCCTGGTATTCTATAATGGCATTTTTTCAATTGGGCAGGGTAACTTTAGCAGCTGATAACACTAATTTAGCTACCAATCATACCAAAATATTATCTACAGACATAGAGCTTCTCAAAAATCATAAAGTACGGTAACCTTTGCCACCTTTCGGTATTGTGACATCTCATATGGCCCATGGACTTTACCCCATTCTGGACGGGAACCCCTGTTGGTGTTTTAAAGGGGCATTCCACTCATTTTCAACATTTTACTATGTCATTAATATACCTAGAGCTGTTGTGTGGAAATAATAACAAAGTCCCCCCATTCTGTGTTTCCTAGAACTAGAGGTCTGAAAAAAAATCTTGATGACATCATCAAGATGTGTTTCACCATGTTAATGATTTTTAGTATTACAGTTCTAGGAAACACAGAATGGGGGGGCTTTTTTATTATTTCTACACAACAGCTCTAAGGTATATTAATGAGATAGTAAAATGTTGAAAATGAGTGGAATGCCCCTTTAAGCATTATGTTATTTATGCTTTATCTATTGAAAAATAGCAGATCTACAAGCTTGTAGCACGGCACCGAGTGCCGCGCTACGAGCTTGTAGATCTGCTATTTTTGAAAAATCGTGAAAATGTGGCGCAAATCTTTGAATGATATATTATTCTTTCACAGCGAACATTTTTAACTCAAATCTTTGCTTCTGGGGGAGGTCCCCTGGAACAACATATTTTCAGACGGGTGTAAAAAATTACATTTTTGGGGTCCTTGACATGCACCACTGATATAGTAACATGAGGTTTTTCAGAAGATTATCATGATTTAGAAGACATTTTTTTAATTTCGACGTCAGGCCTAAATGGGTTAAGGTTTATGGTTAAATTAACTAAACTTGAAAGCTGCAATCCATAGGACCTTCGACGTCAATATAGAATATAGGTCTCCTGGCCTGGGCCATGGCTCAGCGGTCCAGGCACCTTGGCTGGTAATCCAGTCTGGCAGTGTGCCGCGGGTTCGACTCCCGATCCCGACGGCCTTTATTGCATGTCTCCCCCCCCCCCCATCTCTCTCCCAATTTCCTGTCAGCCTACTGTCTGTCCCTCCATAAAAAAAATATTAAATAAAGGTGAAAGCCACAAAAAAAAACAACATTAAAACGATAATTGCGCTGTGAGCTTCAGCCAGTAATAGTGAACGGTACGGTACCTCCAACTTGGCAACTACTGCAACACCACACACACACACACACACACACACACACACACACACACACACACACACACACACACACACACACACACACACACACACACACACACACACACACACACACACACACACACACACACACACACACACACACACACACACACACACACACACACACACACACACACACACACACACACACACACACGTTGGTACTACAAATGAGACATGTATTGAATTGTATTATTGACGTATCTATACTTGAACGAGTTGTTTTCGTTGGTGGAACTTTCACTCCCCCCCCCCCCACCCCCACCGTCAAGAAACTTGTTTTTCTCCCTCATAACTAATTCATCTTTTGCAGCCTCGTACAACATTTAACAAACTGTCAGAAGAACAAATAATATGTATGAGTGTTACAACAGAGTGCACCGACAGACTTGCCCTTTAAATCATGGCTGACACATGCATTAGCATGAGCACGTGATGGACACGCGCACACACACACACACACACACACACACACACACACACACACACACTTGAAGGTAGCCTTGGGTCAGGCCTAGAGTCAGTTAGTGCCATCTCCTTCCCTGACACGCTCTTTACCAAACACACACGGGCGCCCACGCCCCCACACACACACACACATACACACAGTCCATACATGATTAAAAGACTCAAAGTGGGACAGCCAGGGATATGAGAGAGATAACTTACTGCACAGCTTGAGCTATTCCTTACAACGTGCCCACACAGACACACAAACACATGACCAGGTCTCTCTCTCTCTCTCTCTCTCTCATAATCTACACTCTCTCACACATCTAAAGTCTCCCCCACAGGTTCAATAACCCATTTTGGGCGGGGAACCCCTTTTGGTGTTTCAAACATTACGTTATAATTTAGCTATTGAAAAATAGCAGATCTACAAGCTCGGAGCGCGCCACCGAGTGGCGCGCTCCGAACTTGTAGGTCTGCTATTTTTTGAAAAATCGTAAAAAATGTGGCGCAAATCTTTGAATATATATTCTTTCAAAGTGAATGTTTTTAAAGGTGGCCTTACACTTAGCCGATTTTTTTCCAATCTGAAATCTGATAGCACCACACACTACAGGATAATCGGAGCGGGGCAGAGCAAATATCAAACATTCTTGATGTGGATCGGGGCCGATCCCGATCGCGCTTTGAGCGGTCGGGCACCCCCCGAGCGTCAAAAATGCCCGATTATCGGCTAGTGTAAGGCCACCTTAACTCGGTCCTAAATGGGATAATTTAAGTTATTTCCCCCTAGTGAAACAGCAGGGGGGAGAGAAGAAGAAGCCCCAACTGGTTATTGAAGCTAAGCCAGATAAGAAGAAGAAGAAGAGCAGATGAAGAAGGAAAAACATTATTATCAGCATCCTCCATTCATTCCCCTTGGGTGGATATGTTTTGCTGCAGCGTTGGTAAATCCCTGCTCTAGTGTATACTGTACACTACTACGGTCCTGCATTATGGATAACTGAACCACAACGCTGTTGTCTGTTGTCAGACGGGGACACTAGGACGGACACTCTTTTTTTTTATGTTTTTTTTTTGTGGCTTTCGCCTTTATTTTATATATTTTATGGAGGGACAGACGGTAGGCTGACAGGAAATGGGGGAGAGAGATGGGGGGGAAGACATGCAGTAAAGGCCGTCGGGATCGGGAGTCGAACCCGCGGCACACTGCCAGACTGGATTACCAGCCAAGGTGCCTGGACCGCTGAGCCACGGCCCAGGCCAAAGACATTACTTGATGAATTGAGTAATACGTGTCCAAGATTAACAACAGATAAAGAGTCCAAGATAAAAACTACATGAAATAAATCTACAATACAACTCTCACAGTAATTCAGCCATATCCTCAGTACCGTAACCCATTCAGGCCTGACGTAAAAATAAAAATAAATAAAAAGTTTTCTAAATCATGACAATTTTCGGAAAGATTTGAGGCACATTTTAACGATTTTTCAAAACTCTGTGCCGCGCTATGAGCTTGTAGATCTGCTATTTTTCAATAGCTAAATTATAACATAATGTATGTAACCACCAAAAGGGGTTCCCGCTCAAAATGGGTTAAAAAAACAAAAAAGTGCATTTTTGCATTTTGCAAAAACGCAGTCTCTTCTTACACAAATTAGGAGAGCACCTGGGCTCGGCTTTGAACTCGGCCCGTGTTGTTCAGCTGGGGTGAAGTGAAGCTTGTGTGTTGTTGCCTCGTGGATTCTTCAATCACCGTAAAGGAATGCAAAGATTTACAAACATTGGCCATGAATTCAAGGCTTATACCGACCCGGCGTGAGTAATTGATAGAAAACAGTATTCTTCAGGTCAGTCACAGACTGGAATCGCTTGACTAAATACACACGTGAATATAATCCGTGTCAGAAGGAACACATGGGGTCAAGGAAGCCAGGGGTGCAGTCCTACAGTGGTTGACGCCGCAGAACTATAGCATGCTTTTTTAATTTCCCCCAAAGTCCCAACAGGAGACAAATTGATTTATTTGTATCATCACCACCTTACATAATTATGCTATAAAGATGGCGTGTATAGTCAACATTTATTTATATCTATTGAGCTATGCTCTTGGTGGAAACAATGAATACGCCAGTCAGTCAACACACCATATTTCACCATATATATTTTTTCCGTTTCGGGGAAAAATAAAGTCAGACATTGTTATTTCTGCAAACCGCATATAACACATATAACCTCTAAAACAACATTTAGTCTATGCTGTGAGTGTGAGTACATTCGTAATGTAAGTTTGCCTGAACCCTTGCAGCCCTAGTCCCTACTACAAGTGTCTGTAGGCTAAATGGACCCTTGCAGCCCTAGTCCCTACTACAAGTGTCTGTAGGCTAAATGGACCCTTGCAGCCCTAGTCCCTACTACAAGTGTCTGTAGGCTAAATGGACCCTTGCAGCCCTAGTCCCTACTACAAGTGTCTGTGGGCTAAATGGACCCTTGCAGCCCTAGTCCCTACTACAAGTGTCTGTAGGCTAAATGGACCCTTGCAGCCCTAGTCCCTACTACAAGTGTCTGTAGGCTAAATGGACCCTTGCAGCCCTAGTCCCTACTAGGGTTTAATATTTTCCCGGATTTGGCTCATTTTAATTCCCGGGAATTTGCGGACCTTTTCCCGGGCTCCCGTGGGAATTCCCGTCAGAAAAAAAAGAAAAAAAGTGCCCACCAAAATGCATTTATATGTATAGATACTTCATATGTTCAATAGAATAGTGATATTTTTTGGTTTAAAACGTTTTATTTGAACGAAATATGAACATATAGCCTACAATAAAAGTATTACATTCAAACATTAATAATGTTATTAGGCCTACTACGCTATTCAGAAAAAGGGACACAGGAGTTTGCACTAATGTGACTAAGCACGGGGGAAAAAATAAACGACCTCACGTCTTTCACATAGATACCTTAGCTATGGTCTTTCACCCTCTGAGCATGCAGTGGGTCCCCTTCTCCGCTGCAGAGAATGTGATCATCCCGCTTTGTACTTTATGAAAAGTCCGATTGGGTGTTAAATTAGCCAGCACGTCCAGTGCACAGCACACTGATTATTAGAGAGAGAGAGAGAGAGAGAGGGAGAGAGAGAGAGAGAGAGAGAGAGAGACGCTGCGTGCTGGTGGTTATTATAAAACAAAGTGTAGCCTACTCATCTTTGCTTGTGTTCCGTTTCACGTTATTGCTGCACACATGCAGGCAAAAGCAAAAAGTGACAATGTCCATCACAGAGAAAGGAAACTCCTCGCTCCGTCCGTAAAACACACAATTCTCACAGAGTGACTGATTAGGCTAATGATTGACAGGTGCAGCAGCTTTGGGAGCGTGCCTGAAGATGTCCGACTGTCAGACATTCATATTTTGCTAAAGTGTATATAAACTCTGTAGGCCCTATCTGATTAATTGCGGGAGGATGCAGGATTTGCGGGGTCCCACTGATTTCATCTTGACCGGCCGTGCCTGCCTGTCCGCAGGTAGGCTATTTAAATACCGCCCGCGCCACCAACATTTACGTTGGGTCCCGCTGGCTCCAGTTCCCATTGCAGCCCTCGAGTGTAATCCATAATTCCATATAAATATCATCAAACATGTTTGAAAATGATGGGAGGGTTCAGATTGGACATTTGATCACTCATAGATAAGGGGAAAGAACGCACACTGTGTGAAAACCCCTTTAGTGTAATTTCCCTAGAAATCTCCACAAGAAAAAAAAAACTCCGGGACGACGGGTCCCGAAGAAATTTCCGGGCGGGAAATTGCGTGCCCTATGCCCGGGAGACCCGAAATCCCGGGATCCCGGCATTAAACCCTAGTCCCTACTACAAGTGTCTGAGGGCTAAATGGACCGTTGCAGCCCTAGTCCCTACTACAAGTGTCTGTAGGCTAAATGGACCCTTGCAGCCCTAGTCCCTACTACAAGTGTCTGTGGGCTAAATGGACCCTTGCAGCCCTAGTCCCTACTACAAGTGTCTGTGGGCTAAATGGACCCTTGCAGCCCTAGTCCCTACTACAAGTGTCTGTGGGCTAAATGGACCCTTGCAGCCCTAGTCCCTACTACAAGTGTCTGAGGGCTAAATGGACCGTTGCAGCCCTAGTCCCTACTACAAGTGTCTGTGGGCTAAATGGACCCTTGCAGCCCTAGTCCCTACTACAAGTGTCTGAGGGCTAAATGGACCGTTGCAGCCCTAGTCCCTACTACAAGTGTCTGTGGGCTAAATGGACCCTTGCAGCCCTAGTCCCTACTACAAGTGTCTGTGGGCTAAATGGACCCTTGCAGCCCTAGTCCCTACTACAAGTGTCTGAGGGCTAAATGGACCGTTGCAGCCCTAGTCCCTACTACAAGTGTCTGTGGGCTAAATGGACCCTTGCAGCCCTAGTCCCTACTACAAGTGTCTGTGGGCTAAATGGACCCTTGCAGCCCTAGTCCCTACTACAAGTGTCTGAGGGCTAAATGGACCGTTGCAGCCCTAGTCCCTACTACAAGTGTCTGTGGGCTAAATGGACCCTTGCAGCCCTAGTCCCTACTACAAGTGTCTGTGGGCTAAATGGACCCTTGCAGCCCTAGTCCCTACTACAAGTGTCTGAGGGCTAAATGGACCGTTGCAGCCCTAGTCCCTACTACAAGTGTCTGTGGGCTAAATGGACCCTTGCAGCCCTAGTCCCTACTACAAGTGTCTGTGGGCTAAATGGACCCTTGCAGCCCTAGTCCCTACTACAAGTGTCTGTGGGCTAAATGGACCGTTGCAGCCCTAGTCCCTACTACAAGTGTCTGTGGGCTAAATGGACCCTTGCAGCCCTAGTCCCTACTACAAGTGTCTGTGGGCTAAATGGACCGTTGCAGCCCTAGTCCCTACTACAAGTGTCTGTGGGCTAAATGGACCCTTGCAGCCCTAGTCCCTACTACAAGTGTCTGTGGGCTAAATGGACCGTTGCAGCCCTAGTCCCTACTACAAGTGTCTGAGGGCTAAATGGACCGTTGCAGCCCTAGTCCCTACTACAAGTGTCTGAGGGCTAAATGGACCCTTGCAGCCCTAGTCCCTACTACAAGTGTCTGTGGGCTAAATGGACCCTTGCAGCCCTAGTCCCTACTACAAGTGTCTGTGGGCTAAATGGACCCTTGCAGCCCTAGTCCCTACTACAAGTGTATGTGGGCTAAATGGACCCTTGCAGCCCTAGTCTCTACTACAAGTGTCTGTGGGCTAAATGGACCCTTGCAGCCCTAGTCCCTACTACAAGTGTCTGTGGGCTAAATGGACCGTTGCAGCCCTAGTCCCTACTACAAGTGTCTGTGGGCTAAATGGACCCTTGCAGCCCTAGTCCCTACTACAAGTGTCTGAGGGCTAAATGGACCCTTGCAGCCCTAGTCCCTACTACAAGTGTCGGCAGTGCAGACAGTGGCCGTCCTGGCCGGTTGCACCATTATTGGACTAGTTCACTGGCTATTCATTCATCAAAGAGGAGTGTGGACATTTGTTCTGTAACCTCTTAACTCTTCATGGAAAGCCACTTCTGCAATCTTCCTGGATGCCTAAAATAGCCCTCGGCCAGTTTGCTTTGGCAAAACACCAAAGTGCAAACATAAGTTTACTGAACTCTGTTCGTCTGAGTGAATCCAACGGTCTAATTTAGGATGTGTGCGAGTTACGGGAGAACCGAAGCTAACCGTGGATATGCTTTTTTATAAAGTGTGCTGACCATATAAGGAGTTCCTCCCTGTCCCCAGTGAGCCCCTGGGGTCAAAAAACCCTAGTTTCGGTTTGGGCTTTGGGTGGCAAAGCCTTCATCCAATCAGGATGAGAGTGGCCTTCCTCCAATCATGATCGAGTGGGGCGGGCCTTGGTGCACATGCTGTTGGTCTGTTGTACTTCCCCCCCCACTGTAGAGCGTGTGCATGTGCACATCTTGTTACCGGGGCAGACCATGTTTTTTTCCAAATCACCCAAATCACTGAATGCTCCTTTAAAGTTCCTATGTCAGTTTTTCAAAGATTCTCTCACCATAGCCATATGTGGAAGGATTTGGGGTTGGGTTGGGTTGGATGGATGTTTGGATGGATGAATGTTTTGTGGAAGCCAATTTGAAAGCATAGCTTTGCACATGCTACTATAATTACTTCACACTGTAGACTAAAGCTATATCACATTTAAAATGATACAGAATTGAAATATTAACCCATTCTGGGCGGAAACGCCTTTTGGTGTTTTAGCTATTGAAAAATAGCAGATCTACAAGCTCATGGTGCACTTGGTGCCGCGCTATGAGCTTGTAGGTCCTTGACATTTTCACGATTTGAAAAATCGTGAAAATGTGCATGGCGCAAATCTTTGAATATATATTCTTTCAGAGCGAACGTTTTTTTTTATATATAAAATACAAACTATTAAAATACAAAATAAAAAAGGTACATGCCAGCAAAAATTCCCACTCAATTTAGTAAAAAAAGAAAGAAGAAATTCCGTATTCCGTTTAAGTGTCATTACTAGTGCATCACTATCAGTTATACAGCTTTTGTTGTGTGTGTGTGGACCCTAGAGCCATCCTCGGATAAAAAACGGAACTCTTCCATATTTATAGTCAGTCTAATTTGAGCCACATGTGATGACAATCTTGTAGCAGCAAGGCTAGTGGTGCTTAACTCCTTTAGACCTGAGGACGATTCTACAAATCTTCTACAAAGTCTTCTAAGTCCTGACAGTTTTCTGAAAAACCTCTGTTTCTATGTCAGTCGTTCTCAAACATTTGCACGTCAAGGACCCCCAAGATTATATTTAATTGGCCACCGACCCCCATCTGAAAATATGTTGTTCCAGGGAGCCCCCAGAAGCAAAGATTTGAGTTAAAAACGTTCACTATGAAATAATATATATATTCAAAGATTTGCACCACATTTTCAAAAATAGCAGATCTATAAGCTCGTAGCGCGGCACTCGGTGCCGCGCTACGAGCTTGTAGATCTGCTATTTTTCAATAGCTATAAAGTATAACATAATGGGGGTTCCCGCCCAGAATGGATTAAAAACACAGAAAAACCCACAAACGAGTAGAGTAGAATCAGGGCATAATACACTTACGAGGCATTACCGTATGAACCTTTGCCTGAAGGTTTTAAAAGATTAGAAGCGAACAACAACAACAACAATAATATATAAGCCCCATAAATCCCTTCTCCGCAGCTGTAAAGGAAGGAGGATTGAGCAACATTACTATCCGAGGAGGGACCCGATCATGTGCTGCGCCTGCATGGCTGGCAGACACTCGTACGTACACAGGACGAAGGAGAAAGACCCGACTGAAACGTTCAAGGCAAGTGTTGATTTCGTCGACTAAAACCAAGACGAAAAAATGTCCGTCGACTAACGTTTTTTCGCTGACGAAAACTAAATGAAAACGAATCAATGATGGCTAAGACTAAATATATTGACAATTTCGTCAACAAATTAAAAACTAGACTAAAATGTTAGGAAGGGACTAGTGGACAAGAGATCCAGTATAAGTTATTTTACACTTTGTTGCATGCTGAAAATAGCAGATCTACAAGCGCGACGCGTTGTGAGCTTGTAGATCGGCTATTTTCAGCAAATGTAAAAATCATTAGGACGGCATCAAGGCCCGCCGCCAAAATACATTTTAGTCGACTAAATCACCTGTATATTTAGTCGAGACTAGACTAAACACTAAAACATTCCGGGAGACTGAAATGTGACTAAAACTAAATGAAAACGTTTCAAGAGACTACGACTAAAATAGAAATGTGCTTCCCAAAAACAACACTGGTTCAAGGAGACCTGACCTGCACCTCCAGCTGGTGCCTTCATGTACGTTTTCTACGACTCAGCTAAAAAAGGTGTGTTGGGTTGGGGGGGGGGCGGTTCTAGGAGGGTTTGGGTGTTGGAGCGAGGGCTATAAGGGCTTCTTTAAAGGGCTTAAAATTAATATATCCATCCTACCGAGGCTGCCAGGATTGTTTAATTACCTTTGGAGCATACGCATGAGTATAGCATAGCATAGCATAGCATAGCATAGCATAGCATAGTTCCAAAATATGCTACCGTCACGACCCGGAACAACAACAACAGGCAGTGAGGGCTGCTGGAGTGCAGTCAGAACTATACCGTTCACTTGCATTGAACTCATTCTCCCAGAAGCCCTTGCAGCCCAGAGCACGGGTCGATTTCCGGTTTCGTCATCGTAACGCGACGGCCTCGTCACCACCAGGTCCGCGACAAATCTGCTCATTATTTTTTAATTATTAAAAAACGGCGAATTAAACACATGAAACAAATGGCGGGTTTAGCGTATTACGCAGCGTCAAAACATGGATTCAATAGCGTGTAAAAACGGGTTATGCAGTAGAAGTGTTAACCCATTAAAACTGGGAAAGCATCCGTGTCATTTTAGATTGTCGCGTTTTATTATATATTCAAAAATAGCAGCTATACACGATCACAGCGCGTCACTTTGTGCTGCGCTGCGAGCTCGTTCATCTTGCCATTTAAAAAAACAAGTAATCTTGAAAGTGTGAGAAGAACTGCCGTGGTTGTAGATGTCTCCCCATACTGTCGTCACTGGTCATTACTGTACCCAGGGCCGTGGTTGTAGATGTCTCCCTACTGTCGTCACTGGTCATTACTGTACCCAGGGCCGTGGTTGTAGATGTCTCCCTACTGTCGTCACTGGTCATTACTGTAGCCAGGGACGTGGTTGTAGATGTCTCCCTACTGTCGTCACTGGTCATTACTGTACCCAGGGCCGTGGTTGTAGATGTCTCCCTACTGTCGTCACTGGTCATTACTGTAGCCAGGGACGTGGTTGTAGATGTCTCCCTACTGATGTCACTGGTCATTACTGTACCCAGGGCCGTGGTTGTAGATGTCTCCCTACTGTCGTCACTGGTCATTACTGTACCCAGGGACGTGGTTGTAGATGTCTCCCTACTGTCGTCACTGGTCATTACTGTACCCAGGGACCTGGTTGTAGATGTCTCCCTACTGTCGTCACTGGTCATTACTGTAACCAGGGACGTGGTTGTAGATGTCTCCCTACTGTCGTCACTGGTCATTACTGTACCCAGGGACGTGGTTGTAGATGTCTCCCTACTGTCGTCACTGGTCATTACTGTACCCAGGGAGGTGGTTGTAGATGTCTCCCTACTGTCATCACTGGTCATTACTGTACCCAGGGACCTGGTTGTAGATGTCTCCCTACTGTCGTCACTGGTCATTACTGTACCCAGGGCCGTGGTCGTAGATGTCTCCCTACTGTCATCACTGGTCATTACTGTACCCAGGGACGTGGTTGTAGATGTCTCCCTACTGTCGTCACTGGTCATTACTGTAGCCAGGGACATGGTTGTAGATGTCTCCCTACTGTCGTCACTGGTCATTACTGTACCCAGGGAGGTGGTTGTAGATGTCTCCCTACTGTCATCACTGGTCATTACTGTACCCAGGGCCGTGGTTGTAGATGTCTCCCTACTGTCGTCACTGGTCATTACTGTACCCAGGGCCGTGGTCGTAGATGTCTCCCTACTGTCATCACTGGTCATTACTGTACCCAGGGACGTGGTTGTAGATGTCTCCCTACTGTCGTCACTGGTCATTACTGTAGCCAGGGACGTGGTTGTAGATGTCTCCCTACTGTCGTCACTGGTCATTACTGTACCCAGGGCCGTGGTTGTAGATGTCTCCCTACTGTCGTCACTGGTCATTACTGTACCCAGGGACGTGGTTGTAGATGTCTCCCTACTGTCGTCACTGGTCATTACTGTAGCCAGGGATGTGGTTGTAGATGTCTCCCTACTGTCGTCACTGGTCATTACTGTACCCAGGGACGTGGTTGTAGATGTCTCCCTACTGTCGTCACTGGTCATTACTGTACCCAGGGAGGTGGTTGTAGATGTCTCCCTACTGTCATCACTGGTCATTACTGTACCCAGGGACCTGGTTGTAGATGTCTCCCTACTGTCGTCACTGGTCATTACTGTACCCAGGGCCGTGGTCGTAGATGTCTCCCTACTGTCATCACTGGTCATTACTGTACCCAGGGACGTGGTTGTAGATGTCTCCCTACTGTCGTCACTGGTCATTACTGTAGCCAGGGACGTGGTTGTAGATGTCTCCCTACTGTCGTCACTGGTCATTACTGTACCCAGGGAGGTGGTTGTAGATGTCTCCCTACTGTCATCACTGGTCATTACTGTACCCAGGGCCGTGGTTGTAGATGTCTCCCTACTGTCGTCACTGGTCATTACTGTACCCAGGGCCGTGGTCGTAGATGTCTCCCTACTGTCATCACTGGTCATTACTGTACCCAGGGACGTGGTTGTAGATGTCTCCCTACTGTCGTCACTGGTCATTACTGTAGCCAGGGACGTGGTTGTAGATGTCTCCCTACTGTCGTCACTGGTCATTACTGTACCCAGGGCCGTGGTTGTAGATGTCTCCCTACTGTCGTCACTGGTCATTACTGTACCCAGGGACGTGGTTGTAGATGTCTCCCTACTGTCGTCACTGGTCATTACTGTAGCCAGGGACGTGGTTGTAGATGTCTCCCTACTGTCGTCACTGGTCATTACTGTACCCAGGGCCGTGGTTGTAGATGTCTCCCTACTGTCGTCACTGGTCATTACTGTACCCAGGGACGTGGTTGTAGATGTCTCCCTACTGTCGTCACTGGTCATTACTGTACCCAGGGACGTGGTTGTAGATGTCTCCCTACTGTCGTCACTGGTCATTACTGTACCCAGGGACGTGGTTGTAGATGTCTCCCTACTGTCGTCACTGGTCATTACTGTACCCAGGGACGTGGTTGTAGATGTCTCCCTACTGTCGTCACTGGTCATACTGTACCCAGGGACGTGCACACATAGACATCAAAGGGGGCTTCAGCCCCTGCCCTTTTACCCGTCTGTAAAACAACTGCCCTCTCCAGACCACGCATGCAGCGTTTACTACATGGTGAAAGAAATGCAAATCCTTTCCATGCCATACCGGAACGCAGCATTCAGTAGAATTGCTTTTTTCCGAAGTCTCCTAAACTTGGAACGCAACATTTTGCGTTGAACAAATTTGTTCGCAGCGCCACGCGTTGACCAAATCAACTGTAGATTTAGTCGACTAAAATCGTATGACATTTAGTCGACTAAAACTGAACAGGTGACTAAAATGTAACTAAAACTAAATGAAAACTATTCAAGAGACTATGGGCTCCATTCAAAAATGTTTAGCAAAATAGTAAAAAAAAAAAAAAGGCAAAGAAGTTTAGGGATAAGGGGTTTAGCGGTGACGAAAATGGAGCCCTATGACTAAAACTAAAATCTAAATTTGCTGTCAAAAACAACACTGCTTTCAACATCACTACTATACCGGATGAAATGGAGAATCTGGGATGTTGTGGGATTTGGGTATTTTGCTTACTAGGTGGCGGCAAGCAAACTAAACTTGAATAATCACACCCGTGTGAACTGAGTGGTGCAACTCAGCTCCCCCTCTCTCTCTCTCTCTCATTAGCAGGCAACAGTGCAGCACTATCTCTCTGTCTCTGTTTCTGGCACAACAGCGCCACTTTTGCCCCTACTGGTACTCATAGTCACATACCTAAGTTAACACGGACACAGACATTGCTGTTCCTCAAAAACACAAACGGTACTATAAAGGTATGGGTGTTCACAGTGACGGAATCGGTACACAAATGTTCCTTGTAATTCATAGAATTCTACCAATGCTGCATTAATCATGGCAGTTAAGGCAGGTGAGTCTTATTTTCTCAATAGAAAAATAAATAAAATAAAAGTGCATTTTAATGTGAAGCAACAAACACAAACTCACACCGACCTCTCAACGCACGTGCACGCACGTGACACACACACACCTTTCCCTGCCGAACATCAACCCACTCTCTCTAAGTGCAAATGGTGTGCGTGAGGAGCCTTTTAAAAAAGGTATTACTCAACACCCCCCCACCCCTGTGCACCGCCACACACACACACACACACACACACACACACACACACATACACACCCTTCAATCAGTCAGGTATAGAGTGCGTGTCCTGTCATCCTGCCAAAGCACTCATCTCTCCATCTCGTAGCGGTAGCGCCATGCTAGAGGTGGCACAGTGGAGAGCCGTGAGGGGAGCTAATGGCGCCGCGTCGCGGCACATAGCGTTAGCCAAACGGGCCGAGTGGCCACGCCTCCTCCTCAAACGCTCCTACAGTAAGACTATTGGTCAGAGATTAAAATAGGGTGCTTTTTGCATCCCAAAACGTTTATTTTATTTGTTTTAAACATATGTTTATTGCTTTTTCATAGCAACATAGTCATTTCAAAACAATTATTCACATATATTTCCAAAATGCGGTTTATAGTAGGACGCAATGAAACATAGACCTCTGCATCCACGGGATGCACTACTGTACTTTGTTTTATTCTAGTTTATTTTGCTAGCTTTAGTTATAATAATCATTTCTTCTTCTGTTTTCTACATGAATACAACCACATTATTATAACCATGTAAAATGAAATGGGAGTTAAATGCTGCAATTTGTAAAAAATAAAATAAAAAAATCACACCCGTGTGAACTGAGTGGTGTAAGGTCTTATATAGCCTGATCAGCTGTGGTCTGACGTAATGTCTGACGTAATGAAATCACACCCGGGTGAACTGGGTGACCGTAGCAACCATGCTCATTTTTTTACGAACAGACAGACAGACAGACAGACACGTAAACTAACAAAGCCAGTCGTAGGAGTGGTTTACACCACTCAAAAATATATGCAAAATATGACTCCTAACGTGGTTGAAGTGGGACTCATAACATTTTTGTGGCTTTTGCCTTTTTATATTTTTTATGGAGGGACAGACAGTAGGCTGACAGGAAATGGGGAGAGAGATGGGGGGGAAGACATGCAGTAAAGGCCGTCGGGATCGGTAGTCGAACCCGCGGCACACTGCCAGACTGGATTACCAGCCAAGGTGCCTGGACCGCTGAGCCATGGCCCAGCCTGGGACTAATTTCTAAAAGACCATCCCTGCATCCCGGGACTCATTACATTGAAAACCTATTTACATACATCACTGCATCATGCACGTGTGCTTGCGTGACCCCTGTCAAAAATCACACCCGTGTCATCATACATCATCTCATTCTGGCCAATCACAATTTGCGACCTCACTTTTCCGTCCTCACCCGTTATCTGCGATACGTACTTTCCTCAGGCAATCAAATCCTCGCTATGAGGTGCTCAGCCAATCAAATCATCACTATGGGGGTGCTCAGCCAATCAAATCATCGCTATGAGGTGCTCGGCCAATCAAATCATCACTATGGGGGTGCTCAGCAAATCAAATCATCACTATGGGGGTGCTCAGCAAATCAAATCATCGCTATGGGGGTGCTCAGCCAATCAAATCATCGCTATGGCGGTGCTCAGCCAATCAGATAGTCGCTATTATTCACACAAACACACACAGCTGGGCATAGGAGGGGCTAGCGCCCCTCAAAAACATTGCAACAGGTTGCATTTTTTTCATGCTGACCTTCTTAACTCTCGCACTCAAATGTCACTCTTTTAAACCAAATTCAACTCAAATGTCACTCTTCTAAACCAAATTCAACTCAAATGTCACTCTTCTAAACCAAATTCAACTCAAATGTCACTCTTCTAAACCAAATTCAACTCAAATGTCTCTCTTCTAAACTAAATTCAACTCAAATGTCACTCTTCTAAACCAAATTCAACTCAAATGTCACTCTTCTAAACCAAATTCAACTCAAATGTCTCTCTTCTAAACCAAATTCAACTCAAATGTCACTCTTCTAAACCAAATTCAACTCAAATGTCACTCTTCTAAACCAAATTCAACTCAAATGTCACTCTTCTAAACCAAATTCAACTCAAATGTCACTCTTCTAAACCAAATTCAACTCAAATGTCACTCTTCTAAACCAAATTCAACTCAAATGTCTCTCTTCTAAACCAAATTCAACTCAAATGTCACTCTTTTAAACCAAATTCAACTCAAATGTCACTCTTCTAAACCAAATTCAACTCAAATGTCTCTCTTCTAAACCAAATTCTAAACGGATTCATCGGAAACATCACCTAAATCCTTGACACTGGACTGCAGTTACGGCACTAATAGTACGAGTTCTATTCTGAACAAATTGGTTTTTTTGATCACCCTGAATTCCCACAAAATATGATATTACCGACTGTGACTGAGAAGGACAATGTTGTAGAATGATCCACCTTATTTATAAATCACAGCAATTTGTTACTTGGTTAAATCAGGCCTGACGTCTAAATTAAAAAAATGTCTTCTAAGTTCTCCGTTTTCTGAAAGACCCTATGTTTCTGTATCAGTGGTGCTCAATTTTTCATGTCAAGGACCTCAAAAATGATATGTATTTGCCCGCCGACCCCCATCTGAAAATATGTTGTTCCAGGAACCCCTCAGAAGCAAAGATTTGAGTTCAAAACGTTCGCTCTGAAAGAATATATATTCAAAGATTTGTGCCGCATTTTCACGGTTTTTCAAAAATAGCAGACCTACAAGCTCGTAGCGCAGCACTCGGTGCCGCGCTACGAGCTTGTAGGTCTGCTATTTTTCAATAGCTAAAGTATGATAATGCTTAAAACACCAAAAGGGGTTCCCTGACATAATGGGTTAAAACACAGTAAACAGGAGATTGTGCCTTTAAATCCCCGTATAGTAGCATTGCTAATACTCAACCGACAATACTTTTAGAGTTCAGACTACTTCTGTATTCCATGTGCCTGCACCAACACGCAACAAGTGTGATCAGTATTCTTTATTTATGACTGCACCGGGCCACCGGCTGACAATAGTGTTTGCTCAGCAAACCCACAATATTGGTGTCTAGTCCATTTAGACCTGAGGACGATTCTACAAAATGTCTTCCAAATCCTGACAGTTTTCTGAAAAACCCTATGTTTCTATGTCAGTGGTTCTCAAACATTTTCATGTCAAGGACCCCCAGAATGATATGTATTTGGCCACCGACCCCCATCTGAAAATATGTTGTTCCAGGGACCCCCCTCCCCCGGAAGCAAAGATTCGAGTTAAAACTTTCGCTCTGAAAAGAATATATATTAAAAGATTTGAGCCACATTTTCGAGGTTTTTCAAAAATAGCAGACCTATAAGCTCGTAGCGCGGCGGTGCCGTGCTATGAGCTTGTAGATCTGCTATTTTTCAACAGCTAAAGTATAACAATGCTTAAAAACACCAAAAGGGGTTCCCGCCCAGAACGGGTTAGTGTACCATCTATCACAATTACTCGTGGTATATCGGGTCCTGTCGGAGCACACTTATGCAATCATCACGCATTCTGTGTTCACGTCACCGACAATAAAATATCATTTGTAACTCGCGTATCGGCTGTCTGGTTTGGTTAACATAATGTTGCACAATGTCCTATTTCACCGATATCTGCCGCTGCTAAGCGATGTCTCTTACTTGCACAAGTGACTGATAGTGTGTGTGTGCCTCAGCACCTTTGTATTTTACGTTGTTAACTTGTCAGAATTCTACTTGGGTTTCTAGGTGACTGAATGGGTTTGGCTCATTATAATGTTGCAGGTCTACAAAATCATTAATGCAAATGCTTAACCCATTTAGGCCCGACGTCGAAATAAAAAAAAAACGTTCGCTCTGAAAGAATATATATTCAAAGATTTGTGCCGCATTTTTACGATTTAAAAAAAAAAAAATAGCAAAAATAGCAGCTCATAGCGCGCCACTCGGTGGCGCGCTATGAGCTAGTAGATCTGCTATTTTTCAATAGCTTAAAGTATAACATAATGCTTAGTTAAAACACCAAAAAAGGTTGCTGCCCAAAATGGGTTAAACGTCTTTATGATATGGCTTGTAGTACATTTTCAGTGTGGGGGGGAAGTGTTTTCATCGAGAGCTTCCCATGATGACAGACAGACAGACGCAGACAGAGACTGTACCAAAATGACGGCCACGTGTGTTATTTTTAGTCTAGACAATAAAGCTTAGTAATTCCCCATTAGGTCACTTCCATTCTTTTTACCACAGGTATTTTTCTTGGCAACGAACTAGCCCCTGTGGATGGAGAAATACAGTCATAGAAGGCTGTGCGCGTGTGTGTGTGTGTGTGTGTGTGTGTGTGTGTGTGTGTGTGTGTGTGTGTGTGTGTGTGTGTGTGTGTGTGTGTGTGTGTGTGTGTGTGTTGTCGGTTTGTACAGTCAATGTAGAGGTCAGGTAGCAGAAAACTAGTTTATCCTATATATATATATATATATATGACAGAGGAGACACTGGAAAGTGGAAACGCCTGTTAACCTCATTTTACTGTGTCAGACCAACCCTTCTCTCAAACACACACACACACACACACACACAGCGATAAAGGTTACAAGGTGTATGTGTCGGTCACACATGGACACATTTTATGCCCCGGAATCTTTCAAAATAAAAGGCGCTAGAGTGCCCAGCAGATGAGGGAGATTTTACTCTGAAAGGAGGCCCCACCTTCCCAAAACCGGGGAGGTACTGTATAATGTTCCATTACTACCTCGCGTTATTAACTCATTCTGTGCGGGAACCCCTTTTTGGTGTTTTAAGCATTATGTTATGCTTTAGCTATTGAAAAATAGCAGATCTAGTGCCGCGCTACGAGCTTGTAGATCTGCTATTTTTGAAAAATCGTGAAAATGTGGCACAACCCTTTGAATATATATTCTTTCAGAGCGAACGTTTTAACTCAAATCTTTGCTTCTGGGGGGGGTCTGCGGCCAAATACAGATAATTCTGGGGGTCCTTGACATGAAATATTGAGCACCACCGATATAAGAAACATAAGGTATTTCAGAAAACTGTCATGATTTAGAGAAGACATTTTTTGGGTTAAACACACATCCAGTCCCTGCCAGCGAGGTCAAAAAACAGCCGGCCAGCCAGGACTATCTATTAAGTGAGCTCGACAGCCAGGCATCCAGTCAGTCGAGGCTGAACCACAGCCATTCATTCAACTTAAGATTGCCAGCGAGGCACAGGCATGACGTGAGGCATAGACAGAAAAATGCCAGCTGCTCAGCCACGAATCGATCTGAAAACCAGTCCCGGCATCTCCTTCAAACCACACAGCCTTGCAGGAAAGGAAATGGCTTCGTTCAAGATTATGTAAGGGATAATATCTGGCTAGGTGGTCATTGTCGGGAGATAATTCACCGACAGGGAGATTAACCACCGAGGCGAAGCCGAGGTGGTTACACTCCCTGAAGGTGAATTATATCCCGACAATGACCACCTAGCCAGATATTATCCCGCTTATTACATGGCTAACTAACATAAATGAATACATTGACCCAAAACACAACAAAAAAAGTATTCCATAAATTCGCGCTGGCTGCGTCTGCCGCTGCAGGGCTGCAGCACTGTCGGAAAACAAGGAAGTGAGTTGATCAAATAGAATCCATTTTCGGGTCCTGCTTCGTCTATTTCTCGCTCAAATGTTTTCAAAAACATTTTTAAGAGCAATGTTTAGCTGTAAATTACATTGTGTGTCACTAGTGTGTGTGTTTACATGGCTGTTATGTTGAAAACGGCAGTAAATCAAGCGGGGCGCAGCCACGCAGCTGGTGGTGCTCAGAGGGTTTGATTAGGCAGCGGTCATTATACAGCGGAGCGGTCATTATCATGAGATAACTCACCGCTGAATTAAGCGATTGACCAATCAGAATCAAGCATTCAACCAAGCCATGTAATAAACCAATATATTGTGTGCGATATATCGAGTATAGTCACTTCCAACTGCCTCTCTCTCTTTCCGAGCTTCCGGCACCATCTAAAAAAAAAACAAAGTAGGAAATGAAACGCCAAAATCATTTTGGAAGGTTTCACTGTGACACATTTTCAGGAAAAAAAATATAAAAGAATACAAAACAAAAGCAAAACATGAAACTTCATGAGAAGCGAGGAAGTCGTCAAGAATAGAACTTCTGAGATGCCACCATTTTCAGGAAGAAAATATAAAAGAATACAAAACAAAAGCAAAACATGAAACTTCATGAGAAGCGAGGAAGTCGTCAAGAATAGAACTTTTGAGATGCCACCACTGAATTAAATATACTGTACAGGGAAGTGACCGAGCGTGAGCAAACATGGAACAAAATCACAGCTGGGCAGAGACTGCATCCCAGAAACACCATTTCATTGTAGGGGTACAGAGTTACAATGAAACACACATGATCTTTGGACTGTGTGTGTGTGTGTAAAAGACACACACACACACACACACACACACACACACACACACACACACACACACACACACACACACACACACACACACACACACACACACACACACACACACACACACACACACACACACACACACACACACACACACACACACACACACACACACACACACACACACACACACACACAGGGTGTCGATTTGAATTAGAATCGCGATTCCGTTATGAACGATTCAAAATTTCCAAAAATCTTTCATCACAGTAAACATCATGTCTTCAGTCATTTTCAAGTTACTGTAGTCACTTCAGTTCAAGACTGGAGTAGATTGTGATGAAATCCTATGTATTGAATCGAGAATCATTTTGAATAGAAAATCGTTTTGAATCTGGAAAAAAAAATGCTTTTGCATTTTTAAAAAAACGTTTTTGGATTGAGAATCGAGTTGAATCGTGACCCCAAGAATCGAAATCGAATCGTGGGAGACCCACAGCGCGCGCACACACACACACCCCCCCCCCCCCCCCAAGTGAAAATAGTAGCAGCACAAGGCAAGGGGGTGCCAAGACCGCCAGAGGTTTAGGGTGGGTTTCGGTATTCCATGGATTGTTTGTATCACTGGCCGTTTTCCTGTTATTGAATTCCTCCCTCGATGCATATCCTCCTGGCTCACACTTAAGTCATTGTTGATACCCACACACGCCCTGTGCTTGCCGCACGCCCATGGCATGGCAGCGAGGGGTCCGGTCCGGGCCTGGGGCCAGGCAGGGAACTTGCGCACGGAGGAGCGGAGCGCCCCCCACAGATAAGGCTGCACAAAGATTACGGATGGCCATCTTATCAAAAAACCTCAAATTGGTATTTTGTTTGACCAGTCTCCAGACCACGTTTTTTTCCTCTCTCTTCAGATTTCTAGGTGTGGAATGATGCCAAGATTTCAGAAGTTGATAAAAAAAAATGCGTGACTGTTAACACCTTGGATGTCCAAGTCGGAGTTATCTGTCCAAGTTCAAGGTCATGGTCAAGTGCCCAACACGGAGATTGATAAATAGGACGGAGATTAATGATAACAAAACCGTTCGCATCGCTCTAGAGCCTTGGAGCGCTTGTTGCCTGATCCGATGACGTGTCAAAAAGTGACACGTCATCGAAAATCTCCCCTGCCTGTTTAGCTGACGAAAACGAAAATCTTAAAACGATCATAACTCCCGATCTAAATCATCCCGTCTAATTCTGAAAAAAAGATCCTGTGTTAGACGGCTCTCCGCGGTCCAGTCGCTAGTCGCGATAGATTTATTATTACCTCCCGTTGTTGTCGATGGACTCTAGAGTGGTGTGGCTATTGTTAGCTGCTACACAGACATGCACACCAGCTTCCGGTGCGCCGGTAAAAGTGGTCCGTGCGCTACAAATGATGGGCACCCTGGATGAAATGGATTAAATAGTTCCGGGCTTCTAAGGTGTTAAATAGGGTATTCAAAGAGAAATTACGTGCTTGCAGACGGGATAGCGTCTATTAGCGTGTAAGCACGTGTGCTCATTTTTGCAAAGAAACAAGAGCGCGCGCACACACACACACACGTGTTTCTGTCTGTCTGTCTGTCTGTGTGTCTGTGTGTGATTATATTCAATATAACATATGCCCCAGCAGGTTGTTCAGCTCAGCTGTAATCAATAAAGCCACTCGCCACTTGCGGCATCAAGGCAGTACAGTATGCAGGGCATTTGTGTTGAAAATACTGTATAATATCTAAAATTACATCAAAGAATTTCTATCACCATGGTGATAACTACAGAATTCTCAATTTTGGGAAATTGCAAGTAAGAGAGTTACTCTACAAATAAAGTCGGGAAATTACTATAGTCTGGTTTGCCCTAAGGGCAACGACACTTATTATCGAGCTACACTTTGTTGGTTGGTTGCAGAGTGACAGCAGCAAAACATTGTTACAGCGGTTAAGTGAATGTTATATTTGAAATGCAGCCAGGGTTGATAAATATGATTCCAATGGTCTAGGCGTCCTCTGAAAAGACATAATTACAGACAGTGTTAACGACGTTGAGACTGCAGAGCAAATGGCCATAGAATGTTTTACCCGAGTACTGTGGGCTGAGAGAGGGTGGGGATGAAAGCAATGCTTAAATGCACACAACTGCTGCTCTGAAACCATCAATATAGGGCAGTCGAAAATCGAAAGCACGGGTGACACTGACAGCAGTAGAAGCATCAGTTTAATCCATTCTGTACGGGAACCCCTTTTGGTGTTTTAAAGCATTATGTTATGCTTTAGGCTATTGAAAAATAGCAGATCTACAAGCTCATAGCGCGGCACCGAGTGCCGCGCTATGAGCTTGTAGGTCTGCTATTTTTGAAAAATTGTGAAAATGTGGCGTGAATCTTTGAATATATTCTTTCAGAGCGAACGTTTTTTTAAATGTTTTTTTTGTGGCTTTCGCCTTTATTTTATATATTTTATGGAGGGACAGACAGTAGGCTGACAGGAAATGGGGAGAGATATGGGGGGGGAAGACATGCAGTAAAGGCCGCCGGGATCGGGAGTCGAACCCGCAGCACACTGCCAGACTGGATTACCAGCCAAGGTGCCTGGACCACTGAGCCATGGCCCAGGCCAGAGCGAACGTTTTTAACTCAAATCTTTGCTTCTGGTGGGGGGGGTCCCTGGAACAACATATTTTCAGATGGGGGTCGGCGGCCAAATACGTATATTTTTGGGGGTCCTCGACATGAAAATGTTTGAGAACGACTTACATAGAAACATGGGGTTTTTCAGGAAACTGTCAGGAGGATTTAGAAGACATTTTGTAGAATCGTCCTCAGGTCTAAATGGGTTAAGACCGCGGCGCTGGACCGAGTCATAATGGCCGATGGTCCAATACATGTTATTCTCCGTGTGTGCGTAGCATAATTTGACGTCAGTTTTGTGCGTGACATAATATTTTTGTAGTTGTAAGCAGGCTATAAATAACACTAGCAATAGTTCCGTTCGCAACCTCACTTCACTCTGTGTGTGCGCGTATGCGTGTGCGTCTCTCTCTCTCTGGCTATGTCCCGGCCTGTCAGTTTGTCTCAGTGTCCCTGACCTGTCACTGTAGGAGGAGAAGACAGGGAGGATGCAGCGAGATCTGTCTGACTGGCAGTCAGTGTCAACTCCTCCCCTGTAATCCTCTGCTGGCACTGATAAGGATAAGGAACTTGGCAACGCTGTCTGGAGAGAGAGAGAGAGAGAGAAATACAGGAGAAGAGGCAACAACAAGAAGAGGAGGAATCGCCGGGAGAATGAGAGAGAATCCACCGATTCAGCAACAAAGTCAACAACCTCGTCGGACTCATCACTGAGGAAGAGTGGAAGAAGGAGCTTATTATAGCCATTGTTTCTATTAACTTTTTATTGTTTTTAATCTAGTACTTTTTTCTTTATCGTTTTCGTTTTTTTGGAGCGGCACTATAGCCCCTCCAACGTCTGGCTTTCAGACAGTTTGCCTCATTCATGCGCCCCCAAAATCACCATGCCCCCCCTGTGACGTCATGCAGCAGCACATCTAATGGACTTTCTTTAAGCATGTGACGTACAAAGCAAACGAAAGCACACCTCACTTCACACGTGTGACATGCCCTGCTTCACACTCACATCCCACAGAATGCCCTGCTTCACACTCACATCCCACAGAATGCCCTGCTTCACACTCACATCCCACAGAATGAATAGAATGCGTCCTGCTTCACACTCACATCCCACAGAATGAATAGAATGACCTGCTTCACACTCACATCCCACAGAATGAATAGAATGCGTCCTGCTTCACACTCACATCCCACAGAATGAATAGAATGCGTCCTGCTTCACACTCACATCCCACAGAATGAATAGAATGCGTCCTGCTTCACACTCACATCCCACAGAATGAATAGAATGACCTGCTTCACACTCACATCCCACAGAATGAATAGAATGCGTCCTGCTTCACACTCACATCCCACAGAATGAATAGAATGTCCTGCTTCACACTCACATCCCACAGAATGAATAGAATGCGTCCTGCTTCACACTCACATCCCACAGAATGAATAGAATGCGCCCTGCTTCACACTCACATCCCACAGAATGAATAGAATGCCCTGCTTCACACTCACATCCCATAGAATGAATAGAATGCGTCCTGCTTCACACTCACATCCCATAGAATGAATAGAATGCGTCCTGCTTCACACTCACATCCCACAGAATGAATAGAATGCCCTGCTTCACACTCACATCCCATAGAATGAATAGAATGCGTCCTGCTTCACACTCACATCCCATAGAATGAATAGAATGCGTCCTGCTTCACACTCACATCCCATAGAATGAATAGAATGCGTCCTGCTTCACACTCACATCCCACAGAATGAATAGAATGCGTCCTGCTTCACACTCACATCCCATAGAATGAATAGAATGCGTCCTGCTTCACACTCACATCCCACAGAATGAATAGAATGCGTCCTGCTTCACACTCACATCCCACAGAATGCGTCCTGCTTCACACTCACATCCCACAGAATGAATAGAATGCCCTGCTTCACACTCACATCCCACAGAATGAATAGAATGTCCTGCTTCACACTCAGAATGAATAGAATGCGTCCTGCTTCACAGTAGTACACTCACATCCCACAAGCTTGCCAAGGCACTGTCGGTGACGTGCTGCCGACTCTCAGAACAGTTATTTTTGGCGCGGGACACCATCATACATACAGCTACGCATAAATTAAGCATCAAGTCATTCTGTACTGTAGCCAGTGTGCTGTGGTAGAGCAGTCACTGCAGGAATCTCTTAAGGGCAGCCACATAGACAGCTATGTGTGTGTGGCCGTGTCCCTGGGTCTGTCCCTGTGTCCCTGGGTCTGTGTCTGTCCCTGTGTCTGTCCCTGTGTCCCTATGTCCCTGGCTGTGTCCGAGCACGAAAATAGCGTTATAGCATTTGTTCACCAATCACCACCATGTGTCACTGTTGCACAGCCTAACACACAGTCAGACACAGACACACACACAGGCCATGGAGGAGGGCTTGTACAGTACAGTACAGTACAGTACAGTACAGTACAGTACAGTACAGTACAGTACCACTCACTTCAGACAGGTCTGATTTCTCCACACCATGCAGCAGCTCATCGATCCAACAGCGGTACACTGTAGTTTCTAGAGTGACCCAGAGTCCTCCGTCTAATTCTCTCACTCTGCCTATCATTCACATGCTGCTAGAGGCCATTCAGAACATCAATATTGATTACAGGTCACTTCAAAAATAAACGCTGCCTGGCTGCGATGCAGCGTCACTAATTCCCACATGCACCGTGATGCGTGAACACACAGACACACACAAACCGTGGTTCCTAAGTGAAAAGTAAAATAAAAAATCACACCCGTGTGAACTGAGTGGTGCAACTAGTCAGTGACAGTGACGTCACACACTAACCATAGCAACCATGCTCACCTGTACGTGGCCCCACGTACAGGTACACACATACATAGACACATAGATACAGACAAAGCTGGTTATTGGAGTGGTTTGCACCACTCAAAAAGTAATACAGTAAATGTATTAACCCATTTAGGCCTGACGTCGAAATAAAAAAAACGTTCGTTCTGAATTTTCGCTCCGATTTTTTAAAAATAGCAGATCTACAAGCTCGTAGCGCACCACTCGGTGGCGCGCTATGAGCTTGTAGATCTGCTATTTTTCCAATAGCCAAAGTAGAACATAATGCTTAGTTAAAACACCAAAAGGTGTTCCCGTCCAGAATGGGTTAAAAAATAAATCACACCTATGCGAAGTGAGGGGGGCTCATATATTAAAGTCTAACTCATTGATTAGGTGATGTAAAACAAACGGTGCCAACACAAACATTAAACGCCATGAACAATAAAGAGACAATATGACGTAAATTGTCCCTTCATTGTCAATGGCATTTTTAAATCAAACATTGAACTAAAAACAAACATTAAACCTGTATATAGGAGGGGCTAGCGCCCTTAGAGTATATATGAATAGAGACGACACCCGAGTTCTCCTCCCATCCACTTGCATTAAGTTGCTCAAAAGCGCATGAGGCGATTTCACTCCTCCTTCCGGGTAGGAACAGAGTGCATTCTGGGATGGATTTGCCCCAAACACATGAACGCGCTGCCGCTGACTATCATTGCAGGCATTCAGCGTTCACGTGTCATCGTGAACGTGCACAATGATAGTCAACGGACCAGCGCGTTCATGTGTTTGGGCCCACGCTGCAATACCAAATTCGGCCACTATGTCCATTTCGCCTCAGGGTTTCATCCGGGTGCCGTTTCTATTCATATATACTCTAAGCTAGTGCCCCTCAATAATCACACCCTTGTGAAGTGAGGGGCCAATCACAATTTGCGTCCTCACCTTTGTCATCAATGTTTGTGTTACGCAATGTTTGTGACTATGACGTAAAATTGTCCATTCATTGTCAATGGGAATTTAATGTTTGCACACACACACACACACACACACACACACACACACACACACACACACACACACACACACACACACACACACACACACACACACACACACACACACACACACACACACACACACACACACACACACACACACACACACACACACACACACACAGCAGGACATAGAAGGGGATAGCGCCCCTCAAAAACATGACTGAGATCCATTGGTGTGTGAAAAGGAGTTACACACTGTGCAGTGTGCATCAGTGTTGATTTCGTCGACTAAAACTATGACGGAAAATCGTCATAGTCGACACTAAATGGAAACTAAATGAAAACCAAGCTATGATGACTAAAACTAAGACTAAATATATTGACAATTTCGTCAACAAACAAAAACTAGACTAAAATGTTAGGAAGGGACTAGTGGACAAGAGATCCAGTATAAGTCATTTTACACTTGTCAAGTGTAAAATCAGCCATTACGACGCCATCAAGGCCCACCACAATACATTTTAATTGACTAAATCAACTGTAGATTTAGTCGACTAAAACCGCATGACATTTAGTCGACTAAAATTAGACTAAACACTAAAACGTTCCAGGTGACGGAACATTTTTTGACTAAAACGGAATGAAGTTTCTTTCCAACGACTACGACTAAAACTAAAATAGAATTGTGCTGCCAAAAACAACACTGGTGTGCATAATATCGCGTAGTCGTGTATTAATTAACACACGGTACTAAACGATGCAATACAAGAAGAATCGTCGCGGAGTTGAAACATTCCACATTGAAATAAATACATTTTCTCTGAAACGGCACAGTCTGTGAACTCGGGAGTGACATTTCAAGTGGCTGCTATGGCGACGACGCGGCTGCGCTCAGCTTGATGCTTACAGCGTTTCAATTCAATACGACACATAAAGACATCCATGCCAAGTCTCAGACTCTCAAGGAGAGGCCGTCCATAGGGCTGGGGCACAGGAGGAGAGTGCACACGTACATACACATCCTGTATGCAACTCACACACACACACACACACACACACACACACACACACACACACACACACACACACAGAAACTCTAATTGATCACATTTATGAGTGTGCACCTCCCACAGCTCATTTATGAGTGTGCACCTCCCACAGCGATCGTGAATAGAGGCAGATGAAAGAGAAAGTTGAAAAGGTCTAGAGCGAACCACATCGTTCGACCAACAATCTACACTTGATCTGAATCTTTAACCCCCCCCCCACACACACACACACACACACACACACACATATCACACACATGCTTCTCACATACTAACACCTTCGACTTTTCATTCATCCTTGCCGCCGCCTCCTTCCATGTTCAGTCTCCATCATTCATTCCCACACTCACAATCTCACATCACACCTCGCTCCATTTATGTCAACCTGTCTGTCTATCATATTTCCCCACAGTAGAGCGTCTAAGCCGCACTTCAGTATCTCACCTGTCAGAGAGTCCAGGACACCACATAACAAGATCACACCATGCCCCCCCCCCCCGGTTTGATCGTGGTTCATTCAATTCCGCCGACCTGCGCAGCGTATAGTATCAGCCCCTCCTGACCGCATGACACCGTCCTGTCTGAATAAAGCGGGGGTGGGTGGGTGGCGCCCAGGGGGAGGTCCTGAAACACTGATGGTCAATAATGTGGTGACAGGACAACTCACCCCTTTTCTGTTTTCCTACATATTTTCCAAGTGACGGGATAAAAGAAAAACTCCCGGAATTGTCCCCCAGTGAGGGGGGGGGGGGAATGGACGGCAGACGACTGGACTTTGAATTTCTCTAACTATCAACTTTCGCGACAGACAGCCTAAATATCATTTATGAAAAGGCTACTACAGTGAAGTCGGTTCACGGAGGTTGTTGTTGTAGTCTCTCTATGTGGGGGTTATCTGACGAGGTACCACTTGAGTGGGCAAAACCTTACATTATACTAAATTATACTAAATGGTAAAATGGTGCATTTATATAGCGCCTTTATCCAAGGCGCTTTACATAGATTGTGCATTACATTCACCCATTCATACACCGATTGCGGCGGAAGCCATGCAAGGGACCAACCAGCACATCGGGAGCAATTTGGGGTTCAGTGTCTTGCCCAAGGACACTTCGACATGTAGACAGGAGGAGCCGGGATTCGAACCGCCGACCCATGGATCATTGGACGACCTGCTCTACCTCTTGAGCCACAGTACTAAATTGTTTATACTTTATAGGGTCAATATAAGTAAAATTATAAAGCCTTTCCATAGGAGTATCTTTTTATAGTTTTCCAAAAAGAATACAAAGTTATCCACCTCACTGGAGAACATTCCGGGAGGAAAGCAAGGCAAGCACCGGGGTGAGTTGTCCAGTGTTCACCGGGGTGAGTTGTCCAGTATTCCTATCATTGGGGTGAGTTGTCCAGTATTCCTATCATTTCATGAGTTTTTCCTTTTATCCGTCACTTGGAAAATATGCAGCTTAACCCATTTTGACCCGAGATCAGATTCTAAAAATCTTCTAAATCCTGACAGTTTTCTGAAAAAGCTATGTTTCTATGTCAGTCTTTCTTTGATTTTTCAAAAAATAGCAGACCTACAAGTTCGTAGCGCGCCACTCGGTGGCGCGCTGCGAGCTTGTAGATCTGCTATTTTTCAATAGCTGAAGCATAACATAATGCTAACCAGTGGCGTGCACAGACATTTAGAGGGCACATTTAGAGGGAAAAAAGGGCACCTTGTGCAGCGCGTGGAACCGGGCCGGTTGCCTAAATAGTGTGAGATTTATAGATTCTGGGGACTAAATAATATATTAGAAGCGTTTTATTAAGAATTGATCAATGTCACCATGGTCCACATACTGTACGTGTACACTGTACAAAAAATAAAAATACGTTTTTTGTTTCCCTGTTTTTTTTTCAAAAGGGCACATTGCCAAAAGGGCAGAGGGTGTTCTAGCACCCCCTAGTGTCTATCTGTGCACGCCACTGATGCTAACACCAAAAGGGGTTCCCGCCCAAAATGGGTTAAAGATTCATCTGTGTGTGAGATGAAGACGTGTTGGTGATGGAGACATATCTTTCATATACATAGTGAGTAGACACATCAACAGGATTGACATTATGTCAATCTCATTGTATTTTTCATATTGTTCTTTGGAGTACTTATATCATGTTACAGAATGTGATACATTAACCCATTTTGACCCGACGACGATTCCACGAATGTCTTCTAAATCCTTTTCTTTAAAAATCAATGTTTCTATGTCAGTCGTTCTCATACATTTTCATGTGAAGGACCCCCAAAAATGTATGTAATTGGCCGTCGACCCCCATCTGAAAGTACCGGTATGTTGTTTCAGGGACCCCCCTAGAAGCAAGGATTTGAGTTAAAAACGTTCGCTCTGAAAGAATATTTATTCAAAAGGTTTGCGCCACATTTTCACGATTTTTCAAAAATAGCAGACCTACAAGTTCTAAGCTATGAGCTTGTAGGTCTGCTATTTTTGAATAGCTAAAGTTTAAAATAATGGTTAAAACTTAACACCAACAGGCGTTCCCGCCCAAAATGGGTTAACCAGCACATTAACCAGACAGAGAAGGGGCAGTGATTCTGTCGGACCACCCCGACACAGCAAGAGCTGAGAGCATAGCCCCCTTTACCAGATATGGAAGATGGGGAATTAAAAACACCACATCATGAGCATTTCTCATTTCAGCATCAGTGTTGATTTCGTCGACTAAAACGAAAAGATGAAAAATGTCCGTCTACTGACCCTTTTCACTGACGAAAATCAAATAAAAACGAAATAAAAATGATGACTAAACCTAAGACTAAATATATCGACAATTTTGTCAACAAATAAAAACTGGACTAAAATGTTAGGAAGGGACTAGTGGACAAGAGATCCAGTATATGTCATTTTATACTTGGTTGCATGCTGAAAATAGCCGATCTACAAGCCCACAACGCGTCGCAGCGCGACGTGTTGTGAGCTTGTAGATCGGCTATTTTAAGCAGGTGTAAAATCAGCCATTACGACGGGATCAAGGCCTGCCAAAATACATTTTAGTCGACTAAATCAACTGTAGATTTAGTCGACTAAAATCTTATGATATTTAGTCGACTAAAACTAATCTAACACTAGTCAAACATTCCAGGTGACTAAACTGTGACTAAAACTACATGACGTTTCAGTCCAAAGACTATGGCTAAACTAAAATAGAGATTTGCTGCCAAAAACAACACCGATTTCAGCATATATGCACAACGTTGCATATCACCAGAGAACGTCTCTCTGCAGTTCTGTCTCTACTGACGTCGAGCTTAGAAAAGCGGAGCGAGAGCGAGAGAGAGAGATCGACCAAGAGTGAGAGAGAGCACGTCGTCAGATCGATGTGTTAAGCAACGTGGCTTGGCATGGTGCACGTTCTGCCAACTTGTATTAGAGAGAGTGTGTGTGGCCATAAGTATTACAGCAAGCAAAGGTTGATACCGACGCCAGGTCAACAATTTTTGACACACACACACACACACACACACACACACACACACACACACACACACACACACACACACACACACACACACACACACACACACACACACACACACACACACACACACACACACACACACACACACACACACACACACACACACACACACACACACACACACACACCTCTCATTGGTCAGTCGTCTGGCTCCTCCCCCCCGAATCATACAACCTGTACCTGCATGCAGAGGTCAACATTATGTCACTGCGTAGCTGCTCATCTGTGAAAGCCCCGCCCACAAAGTACTCACTACTACCACTCAGTCCTGGAAATCCCTTTCATTTCCATGAAAATGACCTGAAATGAATCTCACTCCAACTCTATTCCCCACACAGAGGTTGTGATAGCCAGAGAGAGAGTGATACGGAAAGAGAGAGGTTAGAAATGCTGCAAAACATCTGCGATAGATAGATAGATAGATAGATAGATAGATAGATAGATAGATAGATAGATAGATAGATAGATAGATAGATAGATAGATAGATAGATAGATAGATAGATAGATAGATAGATAGATAGATAGATAGATAGATAGATAGATAGATACTTCACCACTGGCATACAAATAAATAACCATACTGTGTATCATTAAAAACCCAAAGTGCAATAGTGCTGGTGCAATGTAATAATAGTGTAAAGTCATGCAAACCTGTGTACATTTGAATGAATATACATTTACATACTACACACACACACACACACACACACACACACCGCCAGCACTCAGTGACTCTAACTCCCTGGATAGATACGTATATGTGCAGATGTGTGCGTCTTCGTGCACTTGCCTGTGTGCACGGATGGCAGTGGCAGTGACAAATGAGCCAAGCTCATCCAAATAGCCTGTGATTAGGACACAGTGGCCCATAATTGCCTCTCATTAGCATTTGAAAGTGAGTGGCACATATAGGATCAAAGGCTAGGGGGTGAAATAGCAATCGCATGTTTTGGTAGGTTTGTGTTATTATCGTCATTATTACACTTAGAAGTATACTGGTATTATTAATAGTGGTGCTATTTAATTTATACCTTTCTAGTTTGTTCTACTTAATTTGTATACATTTATGATTCACCTTTATGTGAAAAAAGTGACGGGCGCTCTTATCATCGTACGATTTGCTCAGACACTACTGTAGTGTATATGTAAAATTGTCCATTCATTGTCAATGGGAATTTAATCTTTGTGTAGGACATAAATACCGATTTGCTTAAGACACATATGACGTAAATTCTCCATTCATTGTCAATGGGAATTTAATCTTGTAAGACGATAATCTACACTAATAGCTGAATATAGGAGGGGCTATAGTGCCCCTCAAAAAATATTATTAAAAACAAAATAGTGGTACTATTAGGCTAGCGGAGAGCTGGGCAATATGGACAGAATCAAATGTGACAATATTGTTGACCAAATACCACGATATCCATACTGTGACAATATTGTGGGGATGATTATAGGCACTTTCTCAAAATATGTATACAAAAAACAAGTAATGTCTACCAAATACAATAATAAGTGGGTAAAGGCAAATAATATAACAACAACTAGAACAGTATTCACTTCACTTAAATCCGGGAACAGTAAAAGACAGCACTTCTGCCAATGCCATATCACAATATTCTCATATCATAAATCCAATATCATTGATATATTGTATTGGCAGCCCTAACGGCATTAACATTTCAACATTCAACAGACATTTGCCTTGTGAAGTTGTGACAATGAAATCATATTAAATTTGAGGACAGAGTCTCTGCTTTTATCCATGGAGGGACTGAGAGTCGTGTTGTGGTATCTATTGATACAGAATGATGAATTGAACATGGTGGGCCCTCTTGTAAACAAGTGTAATACTTTATGGTGTCGTCCACAGTTAACAGTTTTGTATCGAGTTGTGCTTGAATTAAATGTACTGTAATTCTCCAATCTGTTAAGAAATTCATCAATCAAAGAAGACTGTTACACAAAAATCAACGGGTCAAAGTCAAAGATGAATGAGAAATGGTCCTCTTGTTGTTGAAAGATTTGAATATTCACAAAAATGCTAAACATTAAAGTGTTCATTCAAAGTGCATAACAAAAAGATCTTTGCCCAAGAGGCTAATGTTTTAAATATGAAGTGTACTCATACTGTAGTGTGTGTTGTGCCGGTAAAGCACAGCTGAACTCATGGCACAAGTACAGCTTTAATGGTCGAGTGGATCACTTCAAAATAAATACAATCTAACGCATTTAGACCCGAGGACGATTCTACAAATGCCTTCTAAATCCTGACACTTTTCTGAAAAACCCACGTTTCTATGTTAGCCGTTCTCAAACATTTTCATGTCAAGGACCCCCAAAATGATGTGCATTTGGCCGCCGACCCCCATCTGAAAATATGTTATTCCAGGAACCCCTCCAGAAGCAAAGATTTGAGTGTAAAATATTCGCTCCGAAAGAATATATATTCAAAGATTTGCGACACATTTTCACGATTTTTCAAAAATAGCAGACCTACAAGCTCGTAGCGCGGCACTCAGTGCCGCGCTACGAGCTTGTAGATCTGCTATTTTTCCAACAGCTAAAGTATAACATAATGCTTAAAACACAAAGGGGTGTTCCTGACTGTCCAGAGTGGGCTAAAGCACGGCCCCTCCAGATTAAACATGACTTTAGCCCATTCCAGAGCAATATGAAAAGACAACATTATGTGCCAAGTGAAAACTCTTGGTTTCAGGAGGCATGTATAGTATAGGTAGCGTGGCCTACATACAGTGTTACGCTTTGTTGACAGGCAGCTTCTGGCCAAATCCTCGGGTTCATGGGAAGAAAGAACAGCGTGATCCATCCAGTCCTCGACAACTACGGCTGCATGGCACGAGGCCAAAACAAACAGGCTAACCGCAAGTGATATCACACAGAAACCAACGTATGGAGAGACAAATCGACAAACATCGTAACGTTGTGTCATATTCTTGGCTCAAGTCGTCTCATTTAGATATTATTTATAGCAAAGGCCAACGACAGGGTTGACTTTTTTGTCTGTTCACAAATATATGACATATGGCTCCAGTCCAAAAATGCTTGGGCATAATAATCAACAAGTATTGCCGTCCCTCAGGCAGACATGTGCAAATATAACATGCATGATGTGCATGAATTAATAGCAATGTGTGCCGTCTAATATATGTGATACGGGTAGTTAATTTGCATATTCGCACAACATCTCCACGCATGTGAATATTCACAGCTAATCGAGTGATAGCAACATTTTGCTCATGACTGATGGGGCAAACATTATACAGTAGACAGTACTGTACAATACGCCATGTGAATTTCAAACTACTGTACATGGGTCTGACTCTGCAGCACAGCATGGGCTGTTGAAGCCCTTCTTTCTACACAGTAAAATCCTCATGTTAAAAGAAACTCTTGAGTGCAAATATGGAACCAACTGGACCTTTATATACGGGAGAGCAACTCTGGGAGTGTAGCAGTGTTGATTTTGTCGACTAATACCAAGAGGAGAAATGTTGGTCGACTGCCTTTTTTCACTGACGAAAACTAAATGGAAACTAAAATGAGAGACTAACATGTTTACGAAGGGAGTAGTGGACAAAAGATCCACTTGGTTTGAATGCTGAAAATAGCAGATCGGCTATTTTGTCAAATCAGCCATTACGACGGTATCAAGACCCGCCAAAACACATTTCAGTCGACTAAATCAACTGTAGAATTAGTCGACAAAAAAATCTTATGACATTTAGTCGACTAAAACTAGACTAACACCAAGACATTCCAGGTGACTAAAACTAAATGAAGTTTCATTCCAAAAGACTATGACTAAACCAAAACGGAAATGTGCTGCCAAAAACAACACTGGGGTGTAGCAGGCAGCCTACAAATGGAACTAACTGGACCCATAAATAATACTCCATTCAGGTTCCATTGTGTTGTGCACTGACTGACTGACTGACTGACTCCCAGGATTAAATTGACGCCCAGCCTTTTCACAGTGTAGCCTTCCACCATCCTAGTACTACTGACTGACTGTAAAGTGTAAACAAGAGTAAAAATAGGCTGCTTCCACCATCACACTAGGCTTTCCCCCTACACTACACAGTGAGTGAGTCCCGTTATATAATCATCCCAAAGCTCGGATGAATGACATCACGGGTAGTCAGTCAGTCGTCCAGGCAGCAATCACAAACCCTCCTTTACAATGAATCCCACCCCACCACCACCACCCCCCACCCACCACCACCACATCGAACACGATTATAAAGACAGTTCAACTGAAGACACAGCAGGGAATTAAAGTCCTGGCGTTTTTATTTCCAAAAAGGTTGGGAGACCGTGGGACTGTCTGTGATAAAGCAGTTTTCTGTGTCTTTTTTTGTAGCCTATATATACCAGATTAATTATAGACAGTTGAACTGAAGACACAGGGGGAAAGTCCTGCGTATTTATTTTCAAAGCTGGGAAGTGATAAGCAGTTTTCTGTATTTTTGTTGTATATACCCAGACAGAGAACTGCACTTCCGCGGTTGAAAGAGAGAGAGAGAGAGAGAGAGAGAGAGAAGGGGGAAAACACAAAACAGGGGGCAAGCCTCGCTTTGACAGCTCCTGGCTGTCAGTTCAAACAGTTCAAACAGTTTACAGCCCCCTGTTACCAAGAAAATAATTAGATATCAATGAGAAATGATTGAACGAGGAGGAGAAATGTTTGGAGTGGCGCAGTTACTATAGTAGAGTCAGCTGCTCCGCTCCCTTCTCTCTGTTCTGTCCCACTTCATAAAACACTACTTTGCGTTTTCACTTCGACATGACAGTGTGTCAGAACCAGAACTCCACACGTACAGTCCACAGGCACAGACACACCCGGTGCACGAATACAAAACATATGTCAGAGTGTAAAACTAAAAAAAAGTAAAACATTTCCCTAAAGGCTTTTTATAGTTTGGGACGATAATAATAAAGCAGCGCGTCTGCGCGAGACAGACAGACCCTGCCTAGTTGTTTCTCTTCTCTCTCTCTCTCTCTCTCTCTCAGCCATTTTCCTCTACCAACAACACACAGCCAAAGAGAGAGCATACATTTACAACAACTGGCACTTTGGTTAAATGAAAAGAAGAAAAGAAAGCAATGTCAGCTTAAAAGAACCGAGCCGTACGGTGTGTTACTTACTGTGCGGACCCGGTGTAATGGAGAGTGTGTGTAGTCTCTCTCCTCTCCTAGCTTTGCTCCAGCGCCGCTGACGGAGGAAACGTCTCTCCCCTACTACTGATGTCTGGGCTTGCGGTGTGTGTGTGTGTGACTGTGCGTGTGTGCGTGTACGTGCGCGCGTGTGTGTGCGTGCGTGTGCATAGGAGAGAACCCTGCGTCAAGTTGGACGAGCGTAAGCACTTGTCTTCCGGTCGCTGATTTTTCAAAATAAATGACAGTTAAAGGGGAATTCCACTCATTTAACAACATTTTACTGTCATTAATATACATTAGAGCTGTTGTGTGAACATAAAAAAAAGTCCCCTCATTCTGTGTTTTCTATAACTGTAGGTCTGGAAAAAACATTATTAACATTGTACATCTTGATGACATCATCAAGATGTACTTCACAATGGTAAAGCTGCTATAAGCAATAATATGTCAAAATTTGAATTACCTTTTTTTTAAGGTATTCAGACAGCCAGCAATGGGTAGAACGCTTCCAAAAAAATGTAGTCTCTGTGACACATCTAGGGGCCGCAATCTGCATTCAAAGATGTTCCTAGAAGCTTTGTCATTGGTTGAAAAAAAACGGGTCGAAATGACTAACCAATCAGGGAGTAGACAGGCAAATCGACCAATGACAAAGCTTCTAGGAAAATCTTAGATGTGTCACAGAGACTACATTTTTTGGGAGCGTTCTACCCATTGCTGGCTGTCTGAATACCAAAAAAAAAAAGTCATTTAAATTTTGACTTATTATTGCGTATAGCAGCTTTAATGATTTTTTTCAGACACCTTTAAGATTTGTATTTTATTTGTATTAATAAAACAAATGTTGGCCCCGGGCCCCCTAATGCAGCCTGACGGCGCATCGTGGGTTCGAATCCCGTTCCGTTCCTCTGACGAACGTTGCTGTATGTCACTCCCTCCCAGTCTCCCCCCCCCCCCCCCACCTCGTTTCCTGTCTGTCTCCACTTTCCACTATCAATAAAGGCAAAAAGACCCAAAAATATATATAATTTTTTAAAATAAAATAAAACAAATGTTAACACATTAAACTAGGGTAGTTTTGACGCTGCAAGAAGGAATAGGAAACAAAAATACAACTTTTCAATTTAATAGCAAATTAATAACATTAAAGGTATATTCAGTAATTTCACTTAATTCAAATATCACTTTTTTTGTTTTGTTGTGATAATCCTCCCTATTATAGAGTGTGCTGACCATATGGAGTTCCTCCCTGTCCCCAGTTAACCCCTGGGGTAAAACAAACCGTAGGTTTCGTTTTTGGATAGGTGGCCCAGCCTTCATCCAATCAGGATAGAGAGGGGCCTTCCGCCAAACATGATCGAGCGGGGGCGGGCCTTGGTGTGCGTGCTGTTAGCCTGTTGCGTGTCCCCCCACTGTAGTGCGTTGTTACCGGGGCGGACTGGGGGGTTTTCCAAATCACCGAAATCACTGAATGCTCCTTTAATCCCAGCCTGCTCCCACCATAGACTATTAAAAGGATAGAGACTGAACCGTAGCGTCCACGATTCATGTCAGTGGAAGTTGCTCAGTGGCGTTTTGAAGCACCCGGAAGAACCGTCTACATTTTTTGATGCGGAAGTGCAAACGGGCGCTCAATGTTAAACCCCAGTTGCAGGGGGTTTCCTAGTCATAAATCCATGGGTCCGCCTGCAGTCCCACCTCTTACCACTAGGGCCCAGAGATTCAACGTTGGAGAGCTGCACTCGGGGCTTGGCTCCCACCCACCGACTTCAAATTTGACACACCACCAGAGGGACTGCAGTGCCCGTTCCACACCACCAGAGGGAGTGCAGTGCCCGTTCCACACCACCAGAGGGACTGCAGTGCCCGCTGTCAAGTCCTTCGGATCGCCGTTTGTCCAGAACCAGAACAAAAGCCTCTGCCCGGTCCTCGGACATCAGGGCCTATAGATCTCCATATATGGAGCTGGCCTGTTCTGACATCACAATGATTTTCTGACATCACAATGATGCACGACCTCGCCCTTTATTAGCCAATTGATCACACCTGATCACCCCCCCAACGGGCACTGTTCTAGTATTTTTTAATACCGTAATCATCATCAAGTTTGCTGAATGATGCAGCACAGTGGTGATGGGCATTATCACAAACAGCAAGCCCCCAGTAAGGCTATCCAATGTTGAAGCTGCCACTAAAAAAGGCGAAAAGTGGAACTGCAGCACGTTCATGGTGGCGGACGGACGTTCATGCGTCATCCCAGGACCTCAAATTTGAGGTCCGGGCTTAACTTCCGCTCTCTCGAGCCATTGAGTTATATAATTGTACCTTTTATTACTCTATGACAAACAGCAACAAGAGGGCCTCTTCTTGAACTCTTGAAACCACCGAGGAGATCATTGTGAATTTATGAACGTGATCTGGCAGTGACACATAGGCTACAAGACTTTCATGGTCAAAATGGGACACCGGCGGAGAGCGTGAGCACTTTCTGTGGTACAACACATCACTGTAGACTTGTCATCATGGACAATGAATGCAGACAGACAATGTGTCAAGGATGATTATAGGCAGCGGCCGCAGAATGCACTTCAGACAGCGGGAGAGAATTCAAGGTCCCACAGAAGGTCGTGAAATCTGCCTAGTCAACTACTACCCTAATCTCTCAAGACAGCGCCGCTGCCTCAGCGCCACTACCTTAAACATGTAGTGTTGTTAGTAGGAACTAGAACTGCACCCTGTCGAGTGCCTACTTGCGCTTTGCACACAAGTAGGCCATAAATGCCCTACTAGTGCGCAAGCAGAGCGCGCAAGTACTGTCGACCGCTACGAACTTTCAAATCTCAGCCTCTCTGTAAACCATTGGAATTAAATACTAAATCAGGTTATAACTGGCTGTCAATGGCCAGTTGACAGCCAATATTGGGTTAGCTAAGTTGAAAAGTAGTATATTGTGGTCACTTGGGTTGTTTTATGCGTATGCCGTGGTATTGATTTTGAGTGTGACGTAATGAAGATATGTATCAATGGCGGGATATAACTGGCTTTCGATGGTGACGTAATAAAGGAAGGTTTCATATTACATACGATGTGTACATAGAGGCATTGCCTTTAATCCAACCGACACTGAAACATATCTTTATTACGTCACCATCGAGAGCCAGTTATACCCCGGCATTGGTACATTACGTCACTCTCAGTATATGTACCACAGCATACGCATCGAAGCGCCGGATAAACCACATTACTTGCGCAAGTATAAATAAACCATAGTTATTAGAATATCTAGGGAGCGGACGGCACCCCCATCAATTCATTTGAATAAAAGTTGCTCACAAGCACATGGAGCACCCGGAAGTACACTCTTCTTCCGGGATTGGCTCCAACGTTGGATGCAATTCTTTGAGACACATATACGGGTATTTCCATTCCATTATTGTTTAACGCTAAAGACCATTGGAATTGCATTACGTTTTTTTTCGTGTAGTATTGTAGTGGCGGAAACTGAAAAAACAGCAGCAACATAAGAGATAAAAATCACACCTGTGTGAAGTTAGGAGGGGCGCTCTTATCATGCTATGATTAGGTGATGTAATGATGATGTAAAACAAACATTAAATTCTCTTTATTGTTAATGGGATTTGGGTTTGTGATGAAGTAAATTGTTCCTTCATTGTCAATGGCGTTTTTAAAACAAACATTGAACTAAAACAAACATTAAACCTGATATAGGAGGGGCTAGTGCCCCTAAAAAACGGGACGCTCAAATGGACCTTTTCCTTGTTCCCCAGCTACAAAAAAGCAACAATCACATACTGGTATCTCGGGGCAACTGAGCTAACGCGCTTGGCACTTTTTATTTTTTATTTTAGTAAGCCTATAATCAAAATATAGAGATCACAAAGACAAATATGCAATATTATTATTTTTCATCTAGCCCTTTATTTTTTATATCCGTGGACTGGAAGTCAAATGCTTATGCTCGTTTGACTTGACAGAGCCGTCTGCAGCGCACCTTTTCTGTCTCTGTGTGCGTGCGTGCGTGCGTGCCTCCTATAAATATGGAGCAGGCTGTGCTACTCCTCCAAAAATGAGAAGAGCAGAACAAACAACTACAAGCAGTTCCAACAGCGTGTTCACGGTTCACTAACGTCACATGACTGACACCAATTAGATTGACTGTATCAATTTAAATACAGTAGTGTGTCCACCATGGCAGGGTTCTCAACCTGTGGGTCGCGACCCCTCGGGGGGTCCTGAAATGATTTAGAAAAAAAAACTGAATAGCTGGAAAATGGAAATTGACAGGTTACATTTACATAGTACACATAGTGCATGCATAAACCTTCCTTAATGATTATATCTGGTTTCAGTATAATATATATGATGTATTTTCTCTATTATTAAGGTTATTGTAGCAGTCAATTTGTATTGGGGTTTCAGTGCAGGCTGGCCCAGATCCAGCCTGCACATTTGTTTGTTTGTTTTTTAAGTGAGTGAGTGAGTGAGTGAGTGAGTGAGTGAGTGAGTGAGTGAGTGAGTGAGTGAGTGAAGCGAGTGAGTGAAGCGTTATTCATAGTCTAATATCTTCGGTGGTGAGGTGACCACCGAACTACAACATGACGTCACTGAGCCGCGGTGAAGAGTAAACCACCGCTCTCCCCAGCCCTTCTCTCTGTTTTTACTCACCACCGTACCACTCCACGTTATTACAGCTCCGGTGGTCACCTCACCACCGGAGCGGTGGTCACCTCACCACCGAAAACCCAGACTATGAATAGGCCTTGAGTGAGTGAGTGAGTGAGTGAGTGAGTGAGTGAGTGAATGAGTGAGTGAATGAGTGACTGAGTGAGTATTTTGTCTACTTTTTCTTATTTTTTTTTCTCACTCTGTTTTTTTAACAGACTTGTGATTTTGTAAATAACAATAATTGTTATAATACACGTAATATTAATAAATACATTTAGGACATTTTGGAACAACCATAGGCCTACTTTAAAGAGAGCCATAATTCTACTGTATTTTGCTTCTACCTTGACCATACAGTACGTACATACATTGGGGAAACCAACATATTACTTTTGCATAAACTATGATAGGCCTATACATTTGGTGGGGCTGTCCTGTAGCCTATACTGTTTGTGTTTGGTGGGGCTGTCCTGTAGCCTATACTGTTTGTGTTTGGACTACAGGTCTGTCCTGTAGCCTATACTGTTTGTGTTTGGACTACAGGTCTGTCCTGTAGCCTATACTGTTTGTGTTTGGACTACAGGTCTGTCCTGTAGCCTATACTGTTTGTGTTTGGACTACAGGTCTGTCCTGTAGCCTATACTGTTTGTGTTTGGACTACAGGTCTGTCCTGTAGCCTATACTGTTTGTGTTTGGACTACAGGTCTGTCCTGTAGCCTATACTGTTTGTGTTTGGACTACAGGTCTGTCCTGTAGCCTATACTGTTTGTGTTTGGACTACAGGTCTGTCCTGTAGCCTATACTGTTTGTGTTTGGACTACAGGTCATTTGGTGGGGCTGTCCTGTAGCCTATACTGTTTGTGTTTGGACTACAGGTCATTTGGTGGGGCTGTCCTGTAGCCTATACTGTTTGTGTTTGGACTACAGGTCTGTCCTGTAGCCTATACTGTTTGTGTTTGGACTACAGGTCTGTCCTGTAGCCTATACTGTTTGTGTTTGGACTACAGGTCTGTCCTGTAGCCTATACTGTTTGTGTTTGGACTACAGGTCTGTCCTGTAGCCTGTACTGTTTGTGTTTGGACTACAGGTCTGTCCTGTAGCCTATACTGTTTGTGTTTGGACTACAGGTCTGTCCTGTAGCCTATACTGTTTGTGTTTGGACTACAGGTCAAGAGGGTAGATGTCAACATGCCAGAAAGTCATGACAGACTTTTCAAGGTATACAGATAAGACATCTGAGAGAGAGAGAGAGAGAGAGAGAGAGAGAGCGAGAGAGAGAGAGAGAGAGAGAGAGAGAGAGAGAGAGAGAGAGAGAGAGAGAGAGAGAGAGAATGACATGTAGGCTAGTAGCTATATGAAACGCTTGTGAAATCAATTTCATTATCAGCGTTATGACTTCAATTAAAGCCAATTCATCTAAATTCAAGTCACTTAACTACTTTTCTATTAATTGAGAGGACTTTTATAAGCAATGCAGGTCTACTGTTACTCAGAACCAATGTACTTCTTGTCATAATATTAAGTTTGTGTGGCTATAGAAATGTGGTTTCTACATGAGAAAAAGGACATGACCACAAAATGTGTCGTCTTTCTCTCTCACACACACACACAGTCTCTCTCTCTCTCTCTCTCTCTCTCTCTCTCACTCTCTCTCTCTCTCTCACTCTCTCACTCTCTCACTCTCTCTCTCTCTCTCTCTCTCTGTTGACCCTAGTGATTCAACGCATGGAATTCAATGGCCCAAACCACACCAAGACGGTTTTAGCATTAACTCCTTGCAACCGTTTGGGCCCGAGGAGTTGCATGGTGACACTTTGGTGTGGTTAGGGCTTAAGAGGTATAGCCTAGGCCTACTCCCCCCCCCCCCCCCCCCCCCCACATGGGTGACCTCTTCCAGATTTCCAACATGGCCGCACCCTCCTCCTCCTCCTCCTCCTCCTCCTCCTCCTCTTGTCAAAGGGCAGGAGGGGTGGAACCTGATTCGGTGCGTGAGCCGCCGGGCGCACGAGGCCACGAGTGACAGAGGATCCCCCGTCACTCGCTCAATAAGTGGCCCATTGTCGTGCGCTCTTATTGTGCACCCGTCACATGTACGGCAGACAAAGGCGCGCGGAGGTAGTTTACGCAACGGAGCCAGCGAGGAGGCTATAGCGTTACGTCCATGGCCTGGATGGATGGATGGATGGATGGATGGATGCGTGGAAATGAAAAGATATGTTCTGTTGTTAAGCGAACAGGATTGGATACGTGAACGGAGAATGGGGACTCACAAGGTTCTTTACAAAGAGCTTTACAATGTAGTATTGTATAGTGTATGGGTGTGTGTACGCGGTTCAATATGAAAAGCTATACTTCCTGTTGTCCTCTTAACTTATGGCTATATATTAATAGTTCAGACATTAGTATGCTATTCACTGTCAGTCCAAATAGAGCTCCAGGCCAGACATATATTTCTATCTATCTATCTATCTATCTATATCTATCTATCCACACAAAGATAACAGAGGCAAATTCACTCCAAATTCACTCCATTGATTCAAATGATTAACTATTTGTTTTCTCTCTCCAATACACCCAATATGCACGCACGCACGCACGCACGCACGCACGCACGCACGCACGCACGCGCGCGCGCGAGTGTGTGTGTGTGTGTGTGTGAACAGTTCACTTGCGGTATGTACAGTTGTATGTCAGTGCATGACATAAGTGCACATCTGGTGTATGCTGCCATTCCCAGGAGGAGAGCATGAGATTCCTGAAAGGTTGGGTTACTCCCTAGTCCCTAGTCCCTACTCCCTAGAGACTTACTCCCTACCCTATAGAGATGTGCCTGTGCTCTTCGTTAGGTAAGGGAGGTATGATAGTAAACACACGCACGCAGCCACGCACGCACGCACGCACACAGCCACGCAGCCACCACTATATATACACTATACTATATATACTTGTGCTGCCACTTGAGCTTTTACCAATATGTATAATGTATGTATTGAATGTCTTTATTGATTCATTGAGTACGGACTGAGAATGGACTATAATGGAAACAAGTCCCTGTGGCTTTTTGTGTTATTCTTTTAGCATAACCTTTGACTGTCCTACTGTTAACTGTTGATAAACGTGTTAATAACGTATTCAATCAATCAATCAATCAATCAATCAATCAATCAACCATTGTGAGCTTCCTTTTTGAGCATATATGATGTTTTCCAATCTCTCATCAGATAACACGCATCGCCGTTCACCTTGAGAACACTGAGATGGATCAGGAACACGACCTTTAGCCTTCACACGCAAAAAGGCACAACACAGTGAGCATTAAAACACTCAACCACTTCAGATAAATAATGTATTTGTGGCCTTTAAGAGCAGCAGCTCCCGTCCCGAGAGAATGTTTCAATGATTTTCTTTCTTTTTTTTTCTTTTTTTTTTTTTTTTTACATGTGAGCTTGTCTAGTGTGCCTGGCTGGGTGATGTGGTGAAGAGTGACAGGATTTAAAGCAAGTGTGCAAGATAGTGGATGAGTGAACGCGTGTGAAGGGTACAGAGAGCGCCTGCATTATTTATATTTATGCTGCGGTGTCACTCGCCGTACCTAGTAGATCTACAAGATCACAATGCATTGCATCATACGACGTGTTGTGAACTTGTAGATTGGGCTATTTTTGCCATGCGGTCACACTGCCGTTCGAGTAAGTATTAAAAAAAGGATTTAGCCCGCTTAATCCCAGGCTTCTGAGCTACTGAAGGGATTCTGCTTTTTCTTTTTTATATATATATATATTTTTTTTTGGGGGGGGGGGCTTTTCTGCCTTTATTGATTGGATATAGTGATGATAGAAAGGAAACAGGGAGAGAGAGAGAGAGAGAGAGAGAGAGAGAGAGAGAGACTGGGAATGACATGCAGCAAAGGTCGTCGGGACTCGAACTTGCTACACGCTGAGAGTCTTACTAGTTGTCACACACGTTACCGCAGTGAAACTTGTTCTCCGCATTTGACCCATCTCTTGGAGCGGTGAGCTGCAGCCGTGCCACACTCGGGAATCATTTGATCAGTTGATTTGACCCCCCAATCCAACCCATCGATGCTGACTCACTGAGTGCTATTTTTACAGTCTTTGGTATGACCCGGCCGGGGATCGAACCCCCAACCTCCCAGTTTCAGGGCGGACACTCTAACCACAAGGCCACTGCCAGGCATGCACCTGGACCGCTCTAAGGCCTCACTCAGACCTTTACTGCATTGCTGTATGCTTGGATGAATGTTGGGTAGTGTCATGGCCGCCCCAATGCATTTCCAATGGGAGTCACATGGTTTGACACAACATTTGTGTTGTATGAGGGGGAGGGGCGCAGTCGAAACACAGCCGAAAGCCATACAACAGCTTGTAGTCCAAAATGTGGACTACAAACCATGTGACTTCCATTGGAAATGCATTGGGGCGGCCATGACACTACACAACATTCATCCAACAAGCATACAGCAATGCAGTAAAGGTCTGAGTGAGGCCTAGGCCAGCGGGCGTCCCAGGATTCTGCTTTTTTTCTTCATTTCCCTTTATGATGTACTGTAACACATTGCCTCATCATCCCAGGTGGAGGAAATATAAAGTATAAAGGAAAGAAGGAGTGGGTGTTGTATAACCCATTTAGGGGCGGGAACCCCTTTTGGTGTTTTAAGCATTTATGTTATACTTTTAGCCATTGAAAAATAGCAGATCTACAAGCTCGTAGCGCGGCACCGAGTGCCACGCTACGAGCTTGTAAGTCTGCTATTTTTGAAAAAAAACGTGAAAATGTGGCGCATATCTTTGAATATATATTCTTTCAGAGCGAACGTTTTGATCTCAAATCTTTGCTTCTGGGGGGGGGGGGGGGGCAATTTAAGAAGGCATTTGTAGAATCGTCCTTGGGTCTAAATGGGTTAAGGGAAAACCACCCATTTTCAACATTTTACTATGTCATTAATATACCTTAGAGCTGTTGTGTGGAAATAATAAAAAGTCCCCCCATTCTGTGTTTCCTAGAACTGTAATTATGAAAAAAATCATTAACATGGTGAAACACATCTTGATGACATCATCAAGATGTGTTTCACCATGTTAATGATTTTTTTCAGACCGAATGGGGGGACTTTTATATTATTTCCACACAACAGCTCTAAGATATATTAATGACAGTAAAACTTTGAAAATGAGTGGAATGCCCCTTTAAGAAGATGTACTGTACTACGTGTCCTCATCATCCCAGGTGAAAGAGATAAATATAACGTACAAGGAAAGAAGAAGGAGTGGGTGTTGTATAAAGGGTGTCAGTTCCACACATCCGTAACAAAATCCACTATGGAGTATAGATCTGTGCGGAAGCGTAAAACCTCCAGTCTGTATGCCTTACTTACTTACACACAGTCGTCCATTGTAGGTTTCAAGGAGTGGTGGAAAGTAACTAAGTACTTTTACTTAAAGTACTGTACTTTTTTTTTAATTTAAATTTTATCCCTCGATTTTGTAACCCATTTTTTCACCCCTGTGTCAATTATCTAATGTGATCCTGGGCTCTCTACACACCCTCCGCCAACCTAGTCCCCATATATGGGGGACATGGGGAGAGCAACGGACTTGAACTCATGCTTCCTTCATGCCTGAGTGTCCAAGTTGCTCCTTTACACCTGACAGGGGGGAGTTTCCCTGGTTGGACGTAGCACGTGGAAGGAACACGTTATTCCAACCAGTTCCTTTCCCCTCCATCAGGCGCCCCGGCTGGCCAGGGGGAGGCAGTTTTTTTAGAGACCAGGATTACTGCATGTTTTTGTGAGGGTACCTACCCTAGGGGACACAGGGAGAACATGCAAACTCCACACAGAAAGGCCCTTTCGCCAACCCCACCTCGGGTATGGGCACTGATGACGCGGAGGAGGAAACACGCCGCCAGCACCCACAGCGTCCCCAGCGGGAATCGAACCCAGGACCTTCTAGCTGTGAGGCGACAGCACTACCAACTGTGCCACCGTGCCCCTTTAAGTACTGTACTTAAGTACTGTACTTAAGTACAATTTTGAGGTATTTGTACTTTACTTGAGTATTTCCAATTTCCAGTACTTTTACTTATACTTCACTACATCTCAGCACCAACATTTTTACTTTTACTTTAATACAATTATTTGAAAACTTTAGTTACTGGTTACTTTGGCGATTTTAAGTTTGATTAGAAAACATACATTAACCACTTCAACCCTTTGGCCATTTGAAAATAGCCGATCTGCTATTTTCAATAGACTTTGTACACATTTTGAACTTGTGAAATGGGACATTCTGCAATATGAGTACTTTTGCTTTTAGTACTTGATGCAGATACTTTTGTAATTTTACTCAAGTACATTTTCAATTCCGTACTTTTACTTGTAACGAAGTAGTTCTAAATTGCAGTATTGGTACTTTTACTTAAGTAAAACAATTGAGTACTTTTTTCACCACTGGTTTCAAGGCTACTGTATCGAGGGGGTGGGGCGGTTATAGTCATGACAGCCTTCTCACTACAGTGTTGTTTTTGTGGGTAAATTTGGATTTTAGTTTTAGTCATATAGTCCTTTTGAATAATTTTCATTTAGTTTTAGTCACATTTTAGTCACCTCATGGAATGTTAGTCCAGTTTTAGTCGACTAAATATCATACGATTTTAGTCAACCAAATCTCCAGTTGATTTAGTCGACTAGAATGTGTTTTGACAGGCCTTGATGTCGTCGCAACGGCAGATTTTACACTTTGCATGCTGAAAATAGCAGATCTATACAAGCTCACAACGCGTCGCAGGCAGCGCGAGCTTGTAGATCTGCTATTTTCAGCATGCAACCTAGCATAAAACTGGATATCTTGTCCACTAGTCCCTTCCTAACATTTTAGTCTAGTTTTTCTAGGTAAAAAAAAACGTAATCTACATCTTCGGAAGTTTTTCAACAACAACAACAACAGATACATTTAACCCATTCTAAATCCTGACAGTTTTCTGAAAAACCCTATGTTTCTATGCCTGGTGGTTCTCAGGACCCCCAAAAATATATGTAATAGCCCCTGTTAAAAGCGGTCACCGTGAAAGGATATTCAAAGGTTTGCGCCAACTCTTTCACGATGTTTCAAAAAAATCACACCCGTGTGAACTGAGTGGTGCAATTCTCCCCCCCCTCCCTCTCTCTCTGTCTCCCATTAGCAGGCAACAGTGCTGCACTATCTCTCTCTCTCTGTTTCTGGCACAACAGCGCCACTTTTGCCCCTACTGGTACTCATAGTCACACACATAGTCACATAGTCACATAGGTTAACACGGACATTGCTGTTCCTTGGAAGCAGACCTACAAGCTCGTAGCGCGGCACTCGGTGCCGCGCTACGAGCTTGTATATCTGCTATTTTTCAATAGCTAAAGCATAACATAATGCTTAAAAACACCTGAAAGGGGTTAAAATCGTGCAGGTTGTGTCCTTTCCAATTAAACCTTCAGCTTCTTCACATTTACACACCTCCTGTTGTATGACAGAAATCCATGGCTTAACGCTGCCCTTCCCCGACGTAATCCAACAGTGAACCTGCCATTATCTCTCCAACCTTTTCACACCTGAGTCTGACAGTATAACGAGGGAGGAAGGCAAGGCGTGAGGATTTGGATGCACAGAGAGCCGCCTAATCTGGGCATTAACAGCATCCGATTGAATCGAGACGTTTCCAGCCGGGCAGATTAAAGAGCTAATCCGGAGTGTCTTAATACATTTAGACCTGAGGACGATTCTACAAAATGTCTTCTAAATCCTGACAGTTTTCTGAAAAACCCCTATGTTTCTATGTCAGTGGTTCTCAAACATTTTCATGTCAAGGACCCCCAGAAATATATGTATTTGGCCGCCGACCCCCATCTGAAAATATGTTGTTCCAGAGACCTCCCAGAAGCAAAGATTTGAGTTAAAAACGTTCCCTCTGAAAGGATATATATTCAAAGATTTGCTCCACATTTTCACGATTTTTCAAAAATAGCAGACGAGTGCCGCGCTACGAGCTTGTAGATCTGCTATTTTTCAATAGCTAATGTGTAACATGATGCTTAAAACACCAAGAGGGGTTCCCGTACAGAATGGATTAATGTGAGCTCTAGGAAAAGTCCAGACCAGATCCTAATTAGACAGAAAGGAGAAAATGCCAACGAAATGCATGGATCGCTCTGTGGGAGAGATGTTATTATTATACCTGCATATGAACAACACACACTAAGCTCACACAGAATGTAATTATCTCTCTGTCTCGCTCTCGCTGACGACGAGAGATCTTTGAAAGGGCTATATACTGTATTGTTGCTATACTTCATTATCCACCGAGGTTGCATGTTTATTTGTTCCTTTCTCTTCTTTCCAAAACTAGGAGATCATCAAACAAATGTGCAACATGTTGTGAGTCTTGTAGACTCACAACATTTTAACCCATTCCCACCCATTTTGGGCGGGAACCCCTTTTGGTGTTAGCATTATGTTATGCTTTAGCTATTGAAAAATAGCAGATCTACAAGCTCATAGCGCGCCACCGAGTGGCGCGCTACGAGCTTGTAGGTCTGCTATTTTTGAAAAATCGAAGAACGACTGACATAGAAACATAGCTTTTTCAGAAAACTGTCATTTTCAAACAGACATTTTTAGAATCTGATCTCAGGTCAAAATGGGTTAAATGTCTAAGGCCTCACTCACACTGTTGCAACATGCATACAGCATTTGTCTTGTGTCTTGTCAGTGTTTAATGGCCGCCCCCCCAATGCATTTCCAATGGAAGTCACATGGTTTGACAAAACATTTTTGTTTGATGCGGGGGAGGGGGGGACACAACACAGCCATCAAACTAAAATGTTTTGTCAACCATCAGACCACCGTGCTCTGACTTTAGGTGCGTTACCCGTTCAAAACATATCAAAGAAATAACGGTATAGTGGGTCGCACACACCAAGACTGCAGTTCAAAAATGTATTCTTGATATTTTGAACAGGAGACAAACGTTTCGGCTATCCAGCGCCTGACACTGACTACCGTTATTTTAACACATTCAGACCTGGGAACGATTCTACAAATGTCTTCTAAACCCTATGTTTCTATGTCAGTCGTTCTCAAACATTTTGATGTCAAGGACCCCCAAATATATATGTAATTTGCCGCCGACCCACATCTGAAAATATGTTGTTCCAGGGACCCCTCCAGAACTAGAAGCAAAGATTTGAGTTCGCTCTGAAAGAATATATATTCAAAGATTTGCACCACATTTTCACAATTCTTTCAAAAATAGCAGACCTACAAGCTCGTAGCTTGTAGATCTGCTATTTTTCAATAGCTAAAGTATAACAATGCTTAAAAACACCAAATCCCGCCCAAAATGGGTTAAATGTCTGAAATAGAGCTTATAATGGTTAAGTCCCCTCAAAAACGAAATTACCCCATATACACATAAAAAACAATACAAGCAATGTGTGTCAGTAACGCTTTCTGATCATATAGATAGACTTAATATAAATTAAATAAAGAGTGCACACTACAGCCAGAAAGGTGCAGGTCATCATCGCAGATCGCACTAGGAAGAAGAATGCGAAGACAGTGCATGCTATCATTATATAGGGTGCGTCAGGGACCAGGCAGGCCATGCAGAGTGTGTCACATCTTGATGAAGGAAAGCATGTTGGTTATAATAATAGTAAAAAGTTTTAACCACAAGAGAAAGAAGAAGGTATGCAGTCTTCACATTCGTTTTTTCCATGTACGGACTTCACAAAAAAAAATAATGAGCCACTCCCCTCACACTCAACACTTGTATGTTGGAGACTTTAATTATTGACCAAGGGAGGAAGACTCTCGAATATGCTTGAGTGCACTGCACACACACACACACACACACACACACACGCACACACGCACACACGCACACACGCACACGCACACCGGTGAGTGATACCAGCACACAGATCTGTACAGTATGTTCTCTTTAACACAGGGTCACCACGGAGTCAACTGGATAATAGATGAACAGGGCAGAGGCAGCCAACACAACCACAGGGACTCGCCTTACACTCTCTGCCTGGCCGTGTGGTTCTATCTCACTGGGCACTATGACTGTCTGACTGTATACCGTACCGTGTAGAGCGTCGCTGTCCCGCCCCCTACCAGGGCCCAGGAAATGAATCCCAATGCATTTTTCCCATAGACATTTCAAAAAGTATTTATTTAAAGACGGTTACGCCGCGGACAAAGCCAACTCGAGTCGTGACAACTCATGACAACACAAACAATATTTTGGACCAAACAAATAATTACAAAGAAGAAAAACAACAAAAAAAGTGTTGTAACCTGCCGTTTTTTTCTTCTTTCTAATTATTTGTTCGGCCCAAAAAATTGTGTTTGTTGTCATGATTTGTCACGATTTTTCAAAAATAGCAGACCTACAAGCTCGTAGCGCACCACTCGGTGGCGCGCTATGAGCTTGTAGATCTGCTATTTTCCAATAGATAAAGTATAACATACATAATGCTTAAAACACCAACAGGGGTTCCCGCCCAAAATGGGTTTATTGAATGATCACTCAATTGGTCGATTGAAAAGTGTATCAAATCAAGCTTCGGTGCTACAGCTACAGTTTAGTGATGCTTTATGTCAATATTAATTGTAGCATGCGTTAGTTACAAATTCGCCAAAACAGGAATATTTGGCTTTGTTCCACATTAAAAAAGCTATTTGTTGTTATTTGCTATTGTGCGCCGGTTCAGTAAAAGTTGTAGTATTTACCATAATGTTGTAGTGAATTACCTTATTTCACAGTCTTTTTACAGTCTAAGGAGGTCTAAAATAGGAATTCGTTGGGAAGGTTAAGTGACAGTGGACTGAACCGCACATGTATCGATTAACACACGTTCCGCTTTCAGTAATCAATAGTACTGTGTCTTGGTTCGTGACCGCCATCATTAGCACCTCTAGCAGACCTACAAGCTCATAGCGCGCCACTCGGTGGCGCGCTATGAGCTTGTAGATCTGCTATATACCGCAGCTGCATTTCACCTCTGAATCATCCTGCATCTCCTCTGAATCATCCTGCATCTCCTCTGAATCATCCTGCATCTCCTCTGCATCATCCTGCATCTCCTCTGCATCATCCTGCATCTCCTCTGCATCATCCTGCATCTCCTCTGCATCATCCTGCATCTCCTCTGAATCATCCTGCATCTCCTCTGCATCATCCTGCATCTCCTCTGCATCATCCTGCATCTCCTCTGCATCATCCTGCATCTCCTCTGAATCATCCTGCATCTCCTCTGAATCATCCTGCATCTCCTCTGAATCATCCTGCATCTCCTCTGCATCATCCTGCATCTCCTCTGCATCATCCTGCATCTCCTCTGCATCATCCTGCATCTCCTCTGCATCATCCTGCATCTCCTCTGCATCATCCTGCATCTCCTCTGCAATCCACCCTTTTGCCTCATACCAGTGTTGATTTCGTCGACTAAAACCAAGGCGAAAAATGTCCGCCGACTACCTTTTTCCACCGACGAAAACTAAACGGAAACTAAATGAAAACCAAGCTATGATGACTAGAACTAGCTGATCTTAAACCACCAAACCTAAAGCATAGGGTAGGTAGAAGCTCATTTCATTTAATGTATCTATTTATATCTATGTATTGTCTTTTGTTTACTGATCTATGATGGCCTGTTGTAAATGTCATTAGTATTGTGATGTTAGTACACACATGTTCTTCGTATCATACTGTATGCTGTAACTATTTATTTATTTGGATCACAATGGAATTAAGTCCTCTGACCTTTTGTGCAATCCTGATCATTCTGTACTGCTCTTTTATGAATTGTATCATGAATATATCAAATAAATCAAATCAAATCAAATCAAACTAAGAGTAAATATATTGACAATTTCGTCAACAAAATAAAAACTAGACTAAAATGTTAGGAAGGGACTATAGTGGACAAGAGTATAAGTCAGTATAAGTCATTTTACACTTGGTTGCGTGCTGAGAATACGGTTAGAATAAAGTCCTATTCTATTCTATCCTAGCAATATTTTCACATGTATATGTTTTAAAATATGGTCCACTCCGATTTCTTCTACAGTATACTTTGTTGTCAGTATTGTTTGTTGTTTGTTGAGACAACAAAGTATACATAACATTGAGATGAGTTGAGGTGTGAGTCGTGTAATGGGCAGCCTTGTGGAGACTATATACTATGGCTTATATACAATGCTCTCTCCCCGGCCTCATTAGCACATTCACTTAAAAAAGAAAAATCAATACAATAGATACTAGTGATAAAACTAGTGATAATTGTGTGCACGTGTTGCGGAAATAACAACACACCAGAGTCCAGACCACCTCAGATGAGTTCAAAAGCCTTTGAAAAGGTGAACACATCGGCGTCGTAATCAGAATCTCGTTCGCGATAATAACCGCGTGCTTCAAGTGCAACATATCCGCCAGCCCCCCCCGAGCTGCTCTAGACAATTGATTTGAACAGCCTTTTAACACATTCCGTACGGGAACCCCCTTTTGATGTTTTAAGCATTATGTCATGCTTTAGCTGTTGAAAAATAGCAGATCTACAAGCTCATAGCGCGGCACCGAGTGCCGCGCTATGAGCTTGTAGATCTGCTATTTTTGAAAAATCATGAAAATGTGGCGCAAATCTTTATATATATATTCTTTCAGAGCGAACGTTTTGAACTCATATCTTTGCTTCTGAGGGGGGGTCCCTGGAACAGCATATTTTCAGATGGGGGGGTCGGCGGCCAATTACATATATCTTTGGGGGTTCCTTGACATGAAAATGTTTGAGAACCACTGACATAGACACAATAGGGTTTTCAGAAAACTGTCAGAATTCAGAAAAGACATTTTGTAGGACCGTCCTGCAGGTCTAAACGGGTTAAGAACTCTGATCAATACCGTTGTAGTCTCATCAACAGTGTGCCTGGCGAGCGGGGAGGCCTGATAACATTGTGGCTTTACAAACGCTCCCAGCAGCACCGATCGATGGACCCGGTTCCCTCGTGACAGAGTGTCTTTCTATAATGCCCCGAGTTTTTGGCACGAGTTTGTGAAAGCTCTTTTTAGTGAGAGAGCTGCTGAAAGCATTGCTGCTGCCTGTGGTAAACGGTGCATTTACAGTTGGGTGCCACCGATATTGTCCCTTATCATTTGACCCATTTAGGCCTGACCTCAAAATTTAAAAAAAAATCCTTCTAAATCCTCCAGTTTTCTGAAATAAATATTTTCACGATTTTTCAAAAATAGCAGACCTACAAGCTCGTAGCGCGCCACTCGGTGGCGCGCTACGAGCTTGTAGATCTGCTATTTTTCAATAGCTAAATTATAACATAATGTTTAAAACACCAAAAGGGGTTCCCGCCCAAAATGGGTTAACTGTCCTTTTGCGCAGATCACGCAAACCTCAGCAAAAAGAAAAGGACAATATCGATGGCCTCCAACTGTATAGAGATTGTGCATTACATTCACCCATTCACACACATTCACATTCAGACACCGATGGCGGAGGAAACCAATGCAAGGCACCAAACCTGCACATCGGGAGCAATTAGATGTCTTGCTCGAGGACACTTCGACACTAACTCTGGGGGGGGGGGGGGGGGGGGGAGCCCACAGGGATCGAACTGGCAACCTTGCGGTTCCCATCCGGTCACTCTACCGCTGAGTCACTGCCGATGTGAATGTGATGACGTGCTTAAGGATGCTTGCACGCCTTGCGTGTGTGTGTGTGTGTGCGTGCGTGCGTGTGTGCGTGCGTGCGTGCGTGCGTGCGTGCGTGCGTGCGTGCGTGCGTGCGTGCGTGCGTGCCCTCATGCCACAAATTGGCTCCAAAATTGGACTTCAGACATGTCTGGCATATGAAAATTGCGTTCTATTGTGTACGCCTCCACTTATATAGGAGCAGAGGCAGCGGCACACACTGAGCGAAAAGCTCAATCTGTGAAGTCAATGGTTCGGGTTGGCCATTCAGGGGGCGCACGCGCACACACACACACACGCACACGCACACGCACACGCACACGCACACACACGCGCACACGCACACGCACTCACATTGATATTCGCCTTCCAGACATGTGCATATTGAGTCATGCGTCAAGCTTTTCTTGAGTAACTACACCCCCAACACACGATACGCTGCGATTGTGAATCTAGCTGACCTAAGCGTATACACGCACGTGCACGCACGCACACACACACACACAGGATTTCATTGACCTGCACTCATCCACATATGTCATATGAACGTAATGCCCGCACTTATAATGTCTATCTACTGTGCGTGCGTGCGTGCGTGCGTGCGTGCGTGCGTGTAATAGCAGACCTCTCAGTAGCTGACCCCTACACATTAACACATGTCAGTCAGCAGGTCACTGATGAGAGATCAGATTATTATTCAACCTGAGAGACTAGATCAGTTTTCTTATGCTGCTACGCACGCATGCACGCACGCACATGGGGGGGTGGGGTGGGGGTTATGGGGTGGGTATGGTGCTTCACTGCTTGGTTTCAACTCAGCTGGTCTGTTTGGGTTGGATTGTAATTTTCAGGTCTGTTGAAAACTCTAAAGCATGTGGTTCTCAATCGTTTTCATGTCAAGGACCCCCAAATTGACATGCATTCTGCAGACCCCCCCCCCATCTGAAAATACTTTCTGCTATAGGGAAATGTTTTGAAGATTTATCTAAACGTTTTGAAAATAGCCGATCTATAAGCTCAAAATGGGCAGTAATGGGACGCATTGTGAGCTTGTAGATTGGCTATTTATTTTCAAAATTTATAGAATGGGATTAAAGTGGGAAAAATGTTCCATATTTTGCTGTGGACTGCCTAGAACGACCTCAAGGACCCCTTGAGGTCCCCAGACCACACTTGCCAGGCATATTGCAGGAATCAGCAACAACATTGCTATAGAGCGCCGAAGTCCCGACGTCACTCGCTCATCCCCTGGTTCTGTCCGGTTCACGGAAGTAATTTTTCAATGGAGAATAACACGGGCTCATCTTAAAATCGTTTCATATACAGTTCACCTTTTTTATTTTATATTTTTTATAGAGGGACTGACAGTATCTAGGCTGACAGGAAATTGGGGGGGGGGGAGAGATGGGGGGAGTGACATGCGGTAAAGGCCGTCGGGATCGGGAGTCGAACCCGCGGCACACTGCCAGACTCGGACTATACCGGCCAAGGTGCCTGGACCGCTGAGCCATGGCCCAGGAGGCCTGCTGGACCACAATTATATATGGACTCAGCAGCTTTGTGATTATTTTAGAATCATGAGTCGGCGAGGCTCTTGGCATACAGTACATACTGTACCTCCACCAGGACGAACCAGGTGGCCCCACACGCGCGCGCACACACACACACACACACACACACACACACACACACACACACACACACATACACACACACACACACACGCCAGCAGCCACACGGTTGGCTGCTGGCTGTCAGAGGCTCAAGGTCTGGTACAGTGTGTGCACCAACAGCCACTGCAGGGTGAAACTATATACTTCAAGTTCAAGTTTATATAAACTATATAATGCATTAACGACAAATGCATTTACCAGTTAACGTTTTTTTTCTGCGCATGTGGTCACTGGTCAGTCACTGACCACTGCATTATCCCCCCTACTGAGAGAGAGAGAGAGAGAGAGAGAGTACAAATGTACTCTCTCTCTCTCTCTCTCTCTGACAGACAGACACTGTCTGTGGCCCTGTCTGGAATGTCCGTCTAGACGTCCAGGTGTTCTTCATCACAGATCCAGCCTCTCCTGAACTCATTTTCGCTCCATCTGCCTGGTCATCATCAGAGCAGCAGTACAGTTCCCACAGCGTCCTGATGTACTGTACAACGTCATGGGTGTATTTATTAGTTGGACTGGTCGTCTTCAACATCCCAAAGGTTTCACGTCTCCCCCTTTTTTCCATTCCCTCCGTTAGCTTCCGGTTATACTGCCTACTACAGTACAACACCTACATTCCCTTCGTTAGCTTCCGGTTATACTGCCTACTACAGTACAACACCTACATTCCCTTTGTTAGCTTCCGGTTATACTGCCTACTACAGTACAACACCACATTCCCTTTGTTAGCTTCCGGTATAACCGGTATAACCGGAAGCTAACGGCTTTGTTAGCTTCCGGTTATACTGCCTACTACAGTACAACACCTACATTCCCTTTGTTAGCTTCCGGTTATACTGCCTACTACAGTACAACACCTGCATTCCCTTCGTTAGCTTCCGGTTATACTGCCTACTACAGTACAACACCTACATTCCCTTCGCTAGCTTCCGGTTATACTGCCTACTACAGTACAACACCTACATACCCTTCGTTAGCTTCCGGTTATACTGCCTACTACAGTACAACACCTACATTCCCTTCGTTAGCTTCCGGTTATACTGCCTACTACAGTACAACACCTACATTCCCTTCGTTAGCTTCCGGTTATACTGCCTACTACAGTACAACACCTACATTCCCTCTGTTAGCTTCCGGTTATACTGCCTACTACAGTACAACACCTACATTCCCTTTGTTAGCTTCCGGTTATACTGCCTACTACAGTACAACACCTACATTCCCTTTGTTAGCTTCCGGTTAGACTGCCTACTACAGTACAACACCTACATTCCCTTTGTTAGCTTCCGGTTATACTGCCTACTACAGTACAACACCTACATTCCCTTTGTTAGCTTCCGGTTATACTGCCTACTACAGTACAACACCTACATTCCCTTTGTTATCTTCCGGTTATACTGCCTACTACAGTACAACACCTACATTCCCTCCGTTAGCTTCCGGTTATACTGCCTACTACAGTACAACACCTACATTCCCTTTGTTAGCTTCCGGTTATACTGCCTACTGTACAGTACAACACCTACATTCCCTTCGTTAGCTTCCGGTTTTACTGCCTACTACAGTACAACACCTACATTCCCTTTGTTAGCTTCCGGTTATACTGCCTACTACAGTACAACACCTACATTCCCTTTGTTAGCTTCCGGTTATACTGCCTACTACAGTACAACACCTACATTCCCTTTGTTAGCTTCCGGTTATACTGCCTACTACAGTACAACATCTACATTCCCTTCGTTAGCCTCCGGTTATACTGCCTACTGTACAGTACAACACCTGCATTCCCTTCGTTAGCTTCCGTTTATACTGCCTACTGTCTACAACACCTGCATTCCCTTCTTTAGCTTCCGGTTATACTGCCTACTACAGTACAACACCTACATTCCCTTCGTTAGCTTCCGGTTATACTGCCTACTACAGTCCCTTCGTTAGCTTCCGGATATACTGCCTACTACAGTACAACACCTACATTCCCTTCGTTAGCTTCCGGATATACTGCCTACTACAGTACAACACCTACATTCCCTTCGTTAGCTTCCGGTTATACTTCCTACTACAGTACAACACCTACATTCCCTTCGTTAGCTTCCGGTTATACTTCCTACTACAGTACAACACCTACATTCCCTTCGTTAGCTTCCGGTTATACTTCCTACTACAGTACAACACCTACATTCCCTTCGTTAGCCTCCGGTTATACTGCCTACTACAGTACAACACCTACATTCCCTTCGTTAGCTTCCGGTTATACTGCCTACTACAGTACAACACCTACAGTAGTACAAAACAAACTCTGTGTTGGCCTTCAAGGCAAGCCCATACTGTACCTCCAAGACGTGATCTAACCCACAGGAAGCCTTCTCTAAATCACCCTTCGACTCGCGTTACCAGACTCGGAAGAGCTGTCGTGACTCGTGAGTCAAATATAAAGCGGAAGTGGAGCCTCCTCCCCACTTCCGTTTTGTCTTTACAGTCGCGCAAATTTATCCTAATATATATAGTAATCATCTAAGCATATAGAGCGTCGCAGTCCCGCCCCCTACCCTGGACCAGGAAATGAAACCCAATGCATTTTCCTCATAGACATTTCTTAAAGTATTTATTTAAAGACGGTTACGCCGCGGACAAAGCCAACTCGAGTCGTGACAACTCATGACAACACAAACAATATTTTGGACCAAACAAATAATTACAAAGAAGAAAAACAACAAAAAGTGTTGTAACCTGCCGTTTTTTTCTTCTTTCTAATTATTTGTTTGGTCCAAAATATTGTTTGTGTTGTCATGAGTTGTCACGACTCGAGTTGGCTTTGTCCGCGGCGTAACCGTCTTTAAATAAATACTTTAAGAAATGTCTATGAGGAAAATGCATCATGCATTCATTTCCTGGTCCAGGGTAGGAGGCGGGACTGCGACGCTCTATATAGGGTATGCGCATGCCTAAAGTGAATGGCACATCGAATGGCAAATCGAGTGGCAAAGCAACAGGCAAAGTGAGTTTAACATCGTTTAATGTTGTTTAATGCAATCAGATAGGACGTTTCTGTTTGGATGTATGGGCTGTCAAGGCCAGAAAGTAGTTTTTTGCCACTCAGTAGGCATTCCTGCATAACTTCCGGGTTTGATGATGATGTCACACGCATACCCTCTATACTGGCTCCCAAACTCTCTACCTGTGCTGTATAGTGATGTCAACAAACACCGTAATTGGATTTTTTTTTTGTGTGTTTACATGTCTATATGCGCAGTGACGTAGAGTCTGTGGGGGCCGGGGGGCCAGGGCCCCCATGAGGATTATGAAAACTATTCGTCCCTGGAGGAACACATATATCAAATTCATGTGTTACCCACATGTCCCGGGAAAAGACATTCTGGATAAGAGCTTCTGCTAAATATTTTTCTTTTGGTGTGTTATTACACTTGTTGTGTTGAACTGTAGATTGGTTTCCTATCAACAATTTATAGATCTTTTTGAGTGGCCCAGCTTTGTGTGTGCGTGTGTATCCCATAGCGACGATCTGATTAGCTGAGCCACAGAAAGGAGGATAAAAAGTGAGGACAGAAAAGTATGGACGCCAATTGTGATTGGCCGGAAAGAGATTATGTCACGTTATGTCTTGTATGATGATAAGAGCGCCACTCACTTCAGTACGGGTGTGATTTAATATACTAAAGGTTCGGGCCGCTGCCTCTCACGCTTACGTTGCACCGGCGATCTGACCGATATGCCCATATATGGAGATCTCTGCATCTGTCAAGTCATTGTCCAATTATCTGAGGTCATCTTTATATGCCCATATATGGGTATTGGTTAGTTTACGGAATATATAAATTCAATCCGGATTAGGTGAAATGCACGGTCCATCCGGCTGACTGACTGCGGGCGAGTGAGTGAGCATGGCTAACATTAGGAGCATCAAGGGCATGGTGGGGCTGGTGACAGGCGGGGCGTCTGGACTGGGAAGGGCCACGGTAGAGCGACTAGTGCAGCACGGGGCGTCCGCCGTGATCCTCGACCTCCCCTCTTCTGACGGACAAGCCCTAGCGGCCAGCCTCGGAGACCGCTGTGCCTTTGCACCCGCGGACGTGACTTCAGAAGCAGATGTGGCGTCGGCTGTTGCTCTGGCCAGGAAGAAGTTTGGAAAGCTGGACCTGGCGGTGAACTGTGCTGGCATCGCCTTGGCCGTCAAGACTTACAACTTCAAGAGTGACGTCCCTCATAGCCTGGAGGACTTTCAGCGCGTCCTCACTGTGAACGTCGGCGGGACCTTTAATGTGATTCGCCTGGCCGTTAAGGAGATGGGAAAGAACGAGCCAGATGCGGACGGACACAGAGGCTGCATCATCAACACTGCAAGTGTAGCAGCATTTGATGGACAGGTGGGCCAGGCAGCGTATTCGGCCTCCAAGGGCGGAATAGTTGGAATGACTCTACCCATCGCAAGAGATCTAGCGCCCATGGGCATCAGAGTGGTCACTATAGCGCCCGGTCTGTTCTCCACACCTTTGCTGGCTGGCCTTCCAGAACAAGTTAATCCATTGAGACCTGGAACGCATCCATGTCACGTTAGCGTTTAACCACATTAACCATTAACCCATTTTGGGGCGGGAACCCCTTATGGTGTTTTAAACATTGTTATAATTTAGCTATTGAAAAATAGCAGATCTACAAGCTCATAGCGCGCCACCGAGTGGCGCGCTATGAACTTGTAGGTCTGCTATTTTTGAAGAATCGTTAAAATGTGCCTCAAATCTTTCCGAAAATTGTCATGATTTAGAAAACTTTTTTTTTTTTAATTTCGACGTCAGGCCTGAATGGGTTAAATCATTCCTGGCTCGCCAAGTGCCCTTCCCTTCACGCCTGGGAGACCCAGCAGTTTGCCCATATGGTGACATCATTGGCTGAGAATCCCATGATCAATGGAGAGGTTATCACCTCTCTAGATGGTGCAATTCGCATGCAACCCTGAGTGTGTGTGTGTGTGTGTATGGCCTTATGGGAAGCTGGGTTGGTTTGACCCCAAGTTCATATGTACAGTATGTGTGTAATATACAATTATATATATATATATATATATATATATATATATATATATGGCGTATTGATCAATACATTACATTGTTCATCTGATTAGGCCAAGATGGCAACGAGCATCGCATAGTATGTATAGGTAACTTAGTATTTTTAATGATTTAGTGATTATGCCATCTTAAATATGATTCCTACTTTATAGTGTTATTATATTGCATGTATACTACCTCATATTTCCGTTAGTTAAATGTAAATTATAGCTCTTCATTTGCGTACCTATCAAATAGTTTTTTTGAGTGGTGTAAACCACTCCTACAACTGGCTTTTGTGTGCATAAAAAAATGACCATGGTTGCTATGTTCAAAATAATTTCTGACGTAATTAAATCACACCCGGGTGAACTGAATGACCGTAGCAACCGTGGTCATTTTCTCTGCACAAAAAAAGCCAGTTGTGAAATCACATCCAGGTGTGATTTCATTACGTCAGACATTACGTAGACCACAGCTGATCAGTCTATATAAGACCTTACACCACTCAGTTCACACAGGTGTGATTTTTTAGTCTAGTTTTGAATTGATTTATGTTTTGAATTAATTAATTTTATTTATATAGCACCTTTCCAAACACATAGTTACAAAGTGCTTTACAGACAGGTTATAAAAACCTGTCTGTAAAGACATCAAAACAACAAAACATCAAGACATCAGAAACATGAAAAAATAACAGGTCATCAAAACGATAAACAATATTAGGAAAAACACTTGGCATACACTTGGTAGCGGGGGGGAGGGGGGGCGGGCCCCCATGACGATTATAAAAACATTTCGTCTCTGTATATGCGTATGCATATCTGTGTATGTGAATGTGTCAGAGAGGGTGAAAGGGGCGGGTTTTTTTTTATATAGGCAATGAAGAAATGCCTTGAGAAAACACACACACACACACACACACACACACACACACACACACACACACACACACACACACACACACACACACACACACACACACACAATACTACTACTGCTCTGTCATCAAGTGCTTAGCGCCTGCCCCCTCCCTCCCTCCCTCCCTCCCAGTCTCGTCTGGGCTGGGCTGTGCGTCCACAGATTGTAAGCGTACTCCGTCCTCCAGCTGACAGCGTAGCAGAGCAGAGCAGAGCCAGCACATTCCACATCATTACTACTTCAGACGCTCGTGGGCCCAGGGCAGGACAGGAGGAGCGCACCGATTGGTCCGCCTGCCTGTGACACCAGGGCTACCGAGGAGCCAATGAGGACCCATGGCTTTTTGGCCAAGTTTCGGAGCTTTGCTGTCGATGACTCCCCCTGTTGGTCAGTGCAGGGTAAAACATGCTTTTGGGAGTTTGTCTGAAATTGTAAAAACGTTAGTCTGAAAGAAATGAATGAATGTTGTTGGTTTGTAATGTCAGTTGTGACTGAGGTGTGGAGTTAGTTGTCTGTTTCAATAAGGCCTATAGGTTATTTCTGTTGGTTTGTAATGTTAGTTGTGACTGAGGTGTGGAGTTAGTTGTCTGTTTCAATAAGGCCTATAGGTTATTTCTGTTGGTTTGTAATGTTAGTTGTGACTGAGGTGTGGAGTTAGTTGTCTGTTTCAATAAGGCCTATAGGTTATTTCTGTTGGTTTGTAATGTTAGTTGTGACTGAGGTGTGGAGTTAGTTGTCTGTTTCAAAAAGGCCTAGGTTATTTCTGTTGGTTTGTAATGTTAGTTGTGACTGAGGTGTGGAGTTAGTTGTCTGTTTCAAAAAGGCCTAGGTTATTTCTGTTGGTTTGTAATGTTAGTTGTGACTGAGGTGTGGAGTTAGTTGTCTGTTTCAATAAGGCCTATAGGTTATTTCTGTTGGTTTGTAATGTTAGTTGTGACTGAGGTGTGGAGTTAGTTGTCTGTTTCAATAAGGCCTACTAGGTTATTTCTGTTGGTTTGTAATGTTAGTTGTGACTGAGGTGTGGAGTTAGTTGTCTGTTTCAATAAGGCCTATAGGTTATTTCTGTGTTATTATAATTCCTGTCCCTTTGGTCTATTCTTTCAGCTTTCAAGTCCTCTCTTAAAACTCGTTTTTTTTCTCTATGGCTTTTTAACTCTATTTGATTCTGGATTGCAATTTTGGTTTGTTTGATTGTAGCCTATAGACCTATCTCACAGAATTTCCCCGCCCCCTTAATACGCCCCCTTTCGGGGCTAGTGGTGATAGCGTGACGTCACTCCATAGACGCTACATGTTAACAGAGGTAATTTAAGAAGTCTACAACTTTTGTTTTCTCAAGGTAAGGTTTGTTCTATCTGTTCGAGCTGATTTACCATCTTGTTTGCTTCATAATAATATTGGTCTGTCACATTTTTACATTAGGAAATGTACTTAGATTCTCCAGAGAAAAAAACGTGTAAATGCTAATGTTAAATGACACCACTATCTACCGGAAGGGGGCGTGGAAAGGGGGCTGTGAGATAGGCTTATTACAACTGTGTCATTTGATGCTCTTTTGTTTGTGTTGTTATACCATGCTATCTTGTCTTATTCTCCTCTTATCTCATCTTGTGAAGCACTTTGGTTGACCTTTGGTCTTTGTAAATGTGCATTATAAATAAAGTTTGATTTGATTTGAATTGATTTATTCTTTCTCTCCCTCCTTTGTGACCTCTCTGGTCTCTCTATCTAGTGTTCAGACAGCCAGCTGGTTCTCTCTCTTTCTCTCTCTCTCTCTTTTCTCTCTCTCTCTCTCTCTCTCTCTCTCTCTCTCTCTCTCTCTCTCTCTCTCTCTCTCTCTCTCTGGCACATAGCACACTCAGCCTGCATAGCCAGCTGCCACACTCCAGCATCTCTCTCACACACACACACACACACACACACACACACACACACACACACACACACACACACACACACACACACACACACACACACACACACACACACACACACACACACACACACACACACATCCACACACACACACACACACACACACACACACAGGAGTGTGCATGTGTAGTATGCATGCATGATGTGCACCACCAACATCTTTGTCTGTCAGACTGTCTCACCCAATGAGGTGCACTCTCTGATACGCACATTCTTTCCAGATGTCTCAGACGAAAGTAGCCGCACGCACGCACGCACGCACGCACGCACGCGCACACGCACACGCACACGCGCACACACAATTTACAATTTACAATTTAGGCATTTAGCAGACGCTCTTAATCCAGAGCGACTTACACACACACACACACACACACACACACACACACACACACACACACACACACACACACACACACACACACACACACACACACACACACACACACACACACACACACACACAGAGAGAGCGATAAACCCAGTGTGAATTCCAGGGAACTTAAAAAATGTCTGGTTGCAGTACAAAGATCAAGTGTTGCTGTCTCTCCACACGCAGCAGGCCAGTTTACCGACCGCTCTGTGGTGTTGGAAGGCTTTCAAAGGTCTGGAATGTCGGGGGAAGAGACACATTCTGTGACTCATTCGAGGGTGGAGTGTCCTTCCCTGAAACATTCCCTGCTAATGTCATTCATTTGACTGAGGATGAAAAGTCTACCACAAAAAGTGTGTGTGTGTGTGTGTGTGTGTGTGTGTGTGTGTGTGTGTGTAAACTTGCCTCCGATATACACGTATCAGGTCCTTACATTAAATCATCACTTTAAGTCGCATCCTTTCCTTGCATCTTAGTTTCCTCGCTCCTAGCTCCTTAGTCATGCCTCCTATAAGCCTAATTCCTAGCTCCTTCAAGCAAGGAGCTAGGAATAACTGTTTTGAACGTGTTGTACGGCGACCTTGAGTGCCCTGAAAGGAGCCTTATAAATAAAAGACCCCAGGAATGCGCCCAGGGGGCCGGACCGGTTCTGGCGAGTACTGCTGTACTGTAACACCCCAAATCATCATAATGTATATACAGTTAATATGTGTGTGTGTGTGTGTGTGTGTGTGTGTGTGTGTGTGTGTGTGTGTGTGTGTGTGTGTGTTAGGCTGCGCAACAGTGACACTTGGTTGTGAAAACCAACCAAACGCTATTTTCGTGCTCGGACACAGCCAGGGACACAGCCAGGGACACAGCCAGGGACACACATAGCTGTCTATAGGAGTGGTTGCACCACTCAAAAATCATACCTGTGTGAAATATGGGGCGCTCTTATCATTATACATCAGTATACGCATCATCTCATGAACAACTGAATGTAGGTGATTGGTTAGCCGATTTGATGAATTGAACATGGTGGACCCTGTTGTAAAAAGTGTAATGCTTAATTGGGTCGTCCACTCACAGTTAACAGCCTTTGTATTGAGTTTGTGCTTGAAATGTACTGTAATTCTGCAAACTGTTAATAAAAATCAATCAATCAATCGTCTACATATGACGTAAATGTTCCCTTCATTGTCAATGGCATTTAATGTTTGTAAATATCCCCCAAAACAATTTACAACATGATATGCTCCAATGACTGTAAAACACCACTCTTGTCCACTGTACTTAGGTAGGTTCAATAACAAAACATATATACTTGAGGTCCTTTTCTAAATGCCTGAGAAACATAATTGTACAAAGTTTCCAAACTCTTACAAATGTCTGTGTGCATATGCCACTGAACGAATCTTTTGTGTGTATGTTTGTCAGTGTCTGTGTGTGTGCATGTGTGTGCGTGCGTGCATGTGTGTGCGTGCGTGCATGCGTGCGCACGAGTGTGCGAAGAGAAAGTCGCGCAAGAAAGAAAGCTGAGCTGTGCAAGTGTGCATGGCCTCTCTCACACTGTATAATAACTAAGAGCTTTAGTAAGACTGGTTGAATTTTAATGGAGTTCTGCAGGGATTCCATAGCCTGTGGTTAGACAGCTCAAAGATCAGAGAGAATTTTCAAACATGGTGTGTCCCTCGGCCTCTCTCACTCCCTTACTCTCTCTCTCTCTCTCTCTCTCCATTCAAACGTGGTGTCCCTCGGCCTCTCTCACTCCCTTACTCTCTCTCTCTCTCTCTCTCTCCATTCAAACGTGGTGTCCCTCGGCCTCTCTCACTCCCTTACTCTCGCTCTCTCTCTCTCTCTCCATTCAAACGTGGTGTCCCTCGGCCTCTCTCACTCCCTTACTCTCTCTCTCTCTCTCTCTCTCTCTCTCCATTCAAACGTGGTGTCCCTCGGCCTCTCTCAATCCCTTACTCTCTCTCTCTCCATTCAAACGTGGTGTCCCTCGGCCTCTCTCACTCCCTTACTCTCTCTCTCTCCATTCAAACGTGGTGTCCCTCGGCCTCTCTCACTCCCTTACTCTCTCTCTCTCTCCATTCAAACGTGGTGTCCCTCGGCCTCTCTCAATCCCTTACTCTCTCTCTCTCCATTCAAACGTGGTGTCCCTCGGCCTCTCTCACTCCCTTACTCTCTCTCTCTCCATTCAAACGTGGTGTCCCTCGGCCTCTCTCACTCCCTTACTCTCTCTCTCTCCATTCAAACGTGGTGTCCCTCGGCCTCTCTCACTCCCTTACTCTCTCTCTCTCTCCATTCAAACGTGGTGTCCCTCGGCCTCTCTCACTCCCTTACTCTCTCTCTCTCCATTCAAACGTGGTGTCACTCGGCCTCTCTCACTCCCTTACTCTCTTTTCTCTCTCTCTCCATTTGGCGCTCTCTGTCTCTTCTCATTGCTCTGTTCCATTATTCTCCAGTCCCTCCCTTCCTCTTGGGCTTCTTGTCTCTCTTTTAATCCCTCTCTCTCTCTCTCTCCCCCCCCCCCCCCTATCTCCCCCCTTCCCCGTGAAATTTGTATTAGAGCCACTGGAGGCGTAATTATTACTAAGCCTCTCTCAGTTGCTTGGCACAGAGAACGACTCATGACTCTCGGCAAAGAAACTTTGGACAAAACGCACTGATTAACTTTTAAAATTGCATCTAAAAAAAACGTCTCGCAAAAATGTTTGTACAGTTTCTGTTTGTTCAGCTCGTTCAGATTCTAATGTGGTGAAGCATGGCAGTTTAAAGATTGCATCAATATTGAAGTCTTTCTGTAATAATGTGTGTCTGTCCCACACATTATGCAGGGGTGTGTGTGTGTGTGTGTGTGTGTGTGTGTGTGTGTGTGTGTGTGTGTGTGTGTGTGTGTGTGTGTGTGTGTGTGTGTGTGGGGCACACGTGTGTGTACAGTATATCATGTGTGTGTGTCCATGAAGCATTGAGACCTTAGGGGCGGCTGTGGCTCAGGAGGTAGAGCAGGTCGTCCAATGATCCATGGGTCGGCGGTTCGAATCCCGGCTCCTCCTGTCTACATGTCGAAGTGTCCTTGGGCAAGACACTGAACCCCAAATTGCTCCCGATGTGCTGGTTGGTACCTTGCATGGCTTCCGCCGCAATCGGTGTATGAATGTGTGTGAATGTAATAATGCACAATCTATGTAAAGCGCCTTGGATAAAGGCACTATATAAATGCACCATTTACCATTTAGACACAGAAACATAAAACAGCAGTCTTTAGTATAGGACTAGGAATTGAGATATTAAAGGATAGATAGAACAGAGCAGGGAGATGTCAGGATAAAGACAATGCGAGGGATGACCACAACGGAAACACGGGTGTACTACACACACACACACACACACACACAGACATGAAGGAGGGAGTGCATAAGAGGGAGGGAGAGAGAGAAAGAGGAAGAGAAAAGTCCTTGAACAGTAACAGTGATTTTCCTCTTATGTTACATCTCTGCGTACGTTGGAGGGATAAAGATGGCAAGAGAGACCGGCGATTATTACTAATGCATAAGGATTAATGGATGCTATTTAAAACCCCTACAGTTCTGTTTCGCAGTGCACGCCTCGTGCTATACCGGGAGACCAAAAGATATAGTACTGTATATATCAGCAGTTCAATCCAGTGCTGGAGAAAGTATTCAACCCCACTAGGCTACTTGAGTGAAAGTACACATATACTACAGTCAAATATTACTCCAAAAACAAGTTAAAATGTCTCTGTCAAAATGTGTAGGCCTACTTGAGGACGTAAAGTACTGGAGTACTTCAAAGGTACATTATTTCACGAATTTAATTTGTTCAATTTCATTTTTACACATTATCAATGCATTGTTTGTATTGAAATTGAAATGATGATCACTGATCTACAAGCTGTCAGTTATTTTTTTTTATTACAATTTTTTTAAATATAGCGCATTAGTGGTTCATTCTGGTTCCTGGGAGTTCCTTTCTAGAAATGCAGTGGAGTCGAAACTGCAACATTTGTCTTTGAAATGTGCACCACTGGCTACTACTAGGAGACAAGAAAATACATAGATATATATATATTTATCCCCATTTTTGTTCAATCCTATAGTATGTGAACACATCCTTGTGATGCGATCCTTAAAGGGACACTTCACCCTTTTTGCAAAATAATATATGTTAACCCTTAGAAGATGAAAGACGCCAATTGGCGTCTTCATCAGAATTCCGTAAATGATCAATGACGCCAATTGGCGTCTTCACAGTTTTTGATGAATCTAAACATATTAATATGCTCCGAAGCGCTGTTTAAATTCCTGAGCTTATATTCCAACTACATTACCCAGAAAACCCGTGTCACGTGACACACGTGTACGTGTTGCCATTGGAAGCTGGTCCCACCCCCTGTAAACAGTGGGGGCAGAGGGAGTCTTCATTGTTTTGCCTGTTTGCCGTCTCGCCCGAGCGATTTTCTAGCAGAAAAAGTTGAAAGCAGTACTATTTATTTGAGCGAGATTTGTGGTAGTAGTATTGATCCATACGCGTCCCAGTCGCCTTCTCCAGGCGGAGTAGCCCTGGTCCAGTGCTTACAGCGAGACTCGCTGCTCCCTCCCTCCTTTTTTCATTGTCTCCCCATCGTCGTCCGATGAGCTATACCGGGAAACCATTGAAGAAGACGATCAACCCGGAATGTTTTGAGGTAATCTTATTGTAGAAAATGCCCTTCTATAGTGATCAGAAATCATAAGATGATCGCTACAAATAGATGCTTGGATAATTACTACTACTAGTCAGATCATGACGCCAGAATGACTCACCACGATGGCCCCCAGCCATTAGCCAGCACCAAAGGTGCTGGCTAATGGTGGGGTTGGTGCATTGGTGCTGGCTAATGGTTGGTTGGTTGCAACCAACCGATCGGTTGGTTGGTGCAGTACAAATGTATCGTAGCAGGCATGCACGCATGGCAGTACAAGTATTTTATATTGTAGCGTGCCTTATAGGCGATCTGATCTTTAGAGTAATGTTCGCTCCTTTTATTTACTGTCTACAAAGACGGAGAACAAACATGCATCGTTTACTGAAGCAACGCGTGGTTATGATGACGTTGCTACAAGGATCGGAGGGGGGACGGGGAGTGAAGCTAACAGTAGCGTATTATATAAGATCTGTATGACGTTTCATTGACGTCTGAGCTTGCATGATAATTGCATTCATTGTATATTGTATACAATCATGATTGTACATTGTTTAGTGTGTCTCCGTGTGATGATGATGATGACGATGATGTCAGATAGCCTACGTCCCCCCCCCCCCCAACTGGCTATTGGCCGGGCTGACTACAGCTAAATGTTTATTTTTATATATTTAGAACTGGCATCGGAGGAGGAGGATGATGATGATGATGATGAAGACGAAGAGTCAAGACTGCGATGGAGTTCTCCGACACTGAACCGGATGCATTCATTCATTTCAGTTGTTGTTTTTTTTTTAATTTAGCCTACACACACACACACCGTCAAGAACAACTGGAATGCAGTGGTTTGGGGACACTGGGGAGTTTGGGGACAACTGTTTTGTATGTAGGCCTATTTATTTTCTGTAATATTTATTATAATTGTATTATGTTAGTAGTCATAAAAAATAAAAGACAAGCTTTTACAATGAGTTAGACCTGTCATGGCTATTTTGTTCACTAGTCTGAGGTTTATGGTTTGACTAAGTGAGTTTCAACTGTGATTTACTCTGTAACGGTAGATGGTAAGAACCCAATTTTTTTTGTTATAATACAGTATACATTCAAGTCTATATTTTGATACATATCATGGGCACAAAGTCATATCAAAACAATGTCCTTGGATGAGTTTTTTATCAAAACTGTTTCTTCACAACAGGTTTTTGAGATACATGCATGAATAGACACGGTACTGGTAAGACTATGTAAACATGGTATATATCAAAATGTGCGTTAGAATGTCTAATTTTACCCCAAAAAAGAATTGAGTTTATATGATGTTCCATTTCAGAGCTAGGGGGACTTTTAGCTGGATAGGTCAGATTGATCATGACTGACCATGCTATTTATAGATGGCAAAATATCTACAGTGGTACATGTGAGAAACTTTTTATTTTATTTTAATTGAACTAGACAACTCACCCTTTAAAATGAGATATTGCATGGCTATGTACGCCCAGCAGAAAAAAAGTTATTTAGAAAATAAAACTTCAACCGGTCATAACTTTTTTTGTTGTCCTAGAAACACTACCCAGTGTAAATGCAGGCTCTTTTAAATGGCTTCCAACACCACAACTAAACATTTTATCAACTCAGTTCATTTTTTTCCTGGAAGCAGACAAGCCAAGCTTTCTCTGAAGGTCTTTCGTTGTCACACATTCACAACAGAGAATTTTCAATAAATCATTCAAAAACGCCATTCTGCCATAGAGAAGTCTAAAAACTATATAGAAATCCATGAAACTCTCAAAGAGTTAATGACGTTTAGAAGTTTTAGAACACTTTCCTGGGGGTCTTTATGTGTGTAATATGTGGTTTTAGATATTTTAGATTTTAGCAGTCTTACTGTCTTACTGAGACAACATGTAGTCACATATTTCACACATAAAGACCCCCAGGAAAGTGTCTTCTAAACATCATTAACATATATTATTTTGCAAAAAGGGTGAAGTTTCCCTTTAAGAGTATATAGCGGTTTGGTTTTGCTCATCAGAACCATTATGGAGAGTCTCGTCACATATTGAAGTGGGAGTATTGTTATGCATGGAGTCAAAAGCCACATATATTAATTGAATTGCGACTGACACAAGGTTGTCATCTTTGTCACCGGCTGCTACAAAAGCATAAGAGATAAAGAGATAGGCGCTGAAACAGGAAAACGTGTGTCCCAAGTGTAAAAAGCGTGGGTGTTAGTCTGAAAGTCTGAAAGTGTTGTGTACAAAATAATGTAGAACCACACTTCCATTTGTACAATCTGAAAGATAAAGCTTCAAATGCAGAACGTATTTAATTCAGAATAAAACGTTATTTCAGCCAATGTGCATGGTACGTACAGTTATGTTACAATATCTGCAGTGGTTCGAGGTGCCGGTGGTCTCCCTATACTCCTCCACTGAGATTTAGAAACCAGACAGTGGCCTTGTGGTTACAGTGTCCGCCCTGAAACTGTGAGGTCGGGGGTTCGATCCCCGGCCGGGTCATACCAAAGACTGTAAAAATGGGACCCAAAGCCTCCCTGCTTGGCACTCAGCATCAATGGGTTGGATTGGGGGGGTCAAATCAACTAATGATTCCCGAGCGCTGCGCACGCTCACCGCTCCAAGAGATGGGTCAAATGCGGAGAACAAATTTCACTGCGGCAACGTGTGTGACTAATCGTACGACTTCGAACCTCTATTGCATGAACTTGAGTACTGAGCTATGAGGGGATCTGCTCATAGTTCAGACGGCGCATTAGTCCAACAACGTGGCTTTGCATCAGTGTTGATTAAGACGAAAAACGTTTGTCGACTACCTTTTTCCACTGACGAAAACTAAATGGAAACTACATGAAAACTAAGCTATGATGACTAAAACTAAGACAAAATATATTGACAATTTCGTCAACAAATAAAAACTAGACTAAAATGTCAGGAAGTGACTAGTGGACAAGAGATCAGCCATTTTACACTTGGTTGCATGCTGAAAATAGCAGATCTACAAGCTCACAACGCGTTGCGTTGTAGATCTGAGCTTGTAGATCTGCTATTTTCAGCAAGTGTAAAATCAATCATTACGACGGCATCAAGGCCCGCCAAAATACATTTTAGTCGACTAAATCAACTGCAGATTTAGTCGACTAAAATCTTATATTTAGTCGACTAAAACTAGACTAACACTAAAACATTCCAGGTGACTAAAATGTGACTAAAACTAAATGAAAACTATTCAAGAGACTATGACTAAAACTAAAATCAAAATGTGTTTGCCAAAAACAACACTGCTTTGCATGCAGTGATAGGGTCAGGGACAGGGTGAAGGCCTATTCATACTCCACTTTGAGGTGATAAGGTGACCACCGAAAACCACGTGACGTCACGCCGCGGGGGGCAATTCACCCCAAACACATCTCTCTGTTTTTACTAACCACCGTTTCACTGTTGGTCACCTTATCACCTAAAACTGGAATATGAATAGGCCTTGCTTGTTCTGATGAATTGAAAATGGTGGACCCTGTTTGAAAATAAGTGTAATGCTTAATCATGGATCGTATCATCGATCGTCCACAAAGTAACAGTTTTTGTATTGACTTGTGCTTTCGTTTGAAATGTATACCCATTCTGCATACTGTGAAATCACATCTTCAATCAATCAATCAATCAATCAATCAATCAATCAATCAATCAATCAATCAATCAATCAATCAATCAGTCTTTAGTAATGAGGCATGTTGGACCAACGCATTGAGTGACCAGGAATGTTCTATATTTTGACTCAAGTAATGAGTAACTGCTACTCAATCATAAGTGTTTCCTTCCAATTGTTCTGTCTGTCCTTGTGCGCCCCAGAGAAAGTGTAGAGATGTCGAAGTCAAATTTCCTACAAGATGAAGGGAGATATTTTCAAACTGTGCGTAGGAACAACTATTGTCTCTCCATGGCAACAGTTCTGAAGGAGCCCTTTGCATATCCCCCCCCCCACACACACACACACACACACACACACACACACACACACACACACACACACACACACACACACACACACACACACACACACACACACACACACACACACACACACACACACACACACACACACACACACACACATAAACACCTCTTTATGTCAGCTTCAGTTCACACTCCTTCTCATCACCTAGTTTCACAACAAAAGCTCATAATTGGCTCAACTGAGCGAGCGGGCCTGCACAATGAACCATCAAGAATTCTGCCTGGAATATTTAAAAACATAAAATGCAATCAGCATGTACCGTATGTATATTCACTTACAGGCCATGTTTGAACCTCATTCAAATACAATGTTACCTCGGGAAAAACAAACATCCACTGCACTTGATAAACCTTCCTTCAACATTTCAATATCTGTCCGTGTCACCCAGATTCAGACGTAAAAACACAGCTCGAGTCGGTCGCGATACCGACCCAAGTTGGAGGAGAGTAAATATTGTCTGAAGAGATGAGGAGATCAAAGACTGTCTGTCTGTCAGACTCATCATCGACTCGTCAAAGTATTGACAGAATCAGCTGCTCTCAAGGTGAGGTTTGACAATCACCTCAGGTCAGAATCAAGCTCTGTGGGAATTCTGACTGGCTGGCTGGCTGGCTGGCTGGCTGGCTGGCTGGCTGACTGACTGACTGACTGACTGACTGACTGGCTGACTGACTGACTGGCTGGCTGGCTGGCTGGCTGACTGACTGACTGGCTGGCTGACTGACTGACTGACTGACTGGCTGGCTGACTGACTGACTGACTGGCTGGCTGGCTGACTGACTGACTGACTGGCTGGCTGGCTGGCTGGCTGACTGACTGGCTGGCTGACTGACTGACTGGCTGGCTGGCTGACTGACTGACTGACTGGCTGGCTGGCTGGCTGGCTGGCTGGCTGACTGACTGACTGGCTGGCTGGCTGACTGACTGACTGACTGACTGACTGACTGACTGACTGACTGGCTGACTGGCTGACTGACTGACTGGCTGGCTGACTGACTGACTGACTGACTGACTGACTGACTGACTGGCTGGCGGCTGACTGGCTGGCTGACAAACAAGTAGACAGGGACGTGCACACAGACATCAAAGGGGGCTTCAGCCCCTGCCCTTTTACCCATCTGTAAAACAACTGCCCTCTCCAGACCACGAATGCAGCATTTACTACACGGTGAAAGAAATGCAAATTCCCTCCTCTCCTTTTCATGCCATGCCGGAAGGCAGCATTCAGGAGAATAGTTTTCATTTTGTTTCAAAATCCATGTCGTTACACCGCATATCTCCAGTAGATAAAGAGTCCAGGGTTGCGCCCCGAAAATAGCTGATCTACAAGCTCTCAACGCGTCGTAGATCAGCTATTTTGGGCCAAAAGTGCCCTCTTATGGGACTTCAGCCCCTGCCTCTCAAACTCTGCACGTGCCTGCAAGTAGCAATGGAATAAGAAGAGTGGTGGTTTGGCAAGAGCTATTTTTCATATGTTCATATGAAAAATAGTTCATATGCCTATGCTCTGTCTAAGAAGATTAACACACTGAGGCACGTACAGTAAGACATGCAAGCATGTACAGTACACAAGCAAATAAACACATCACTATGCTATCTGATACCCAGATACCCTGGGTAAATATAGTAATCATTTCATTTCATTTCATTTCATCTGTAATGCTGGTGGTTGGACATCAATAAACATGCAGTTCATTGCTCAGTGACTGCCTGAGAGAATTATGTTGCATAGCCTATACCTACAATGTTGTCATTGCCAGCTCTGTTCCATAGCTCTAATGCAGGGCAGATTAGTATTAGGGCTATGGACCAGAGCTACCACCACCCTAGCTCTGGTCCATAGCTCTAATGCAGGGCAGATTAGTATTAGGGCTATGGACCAGAGCTACCACCACCCTATCTCTGGTCCATAGCTCTAATGCAGGGCAGAATTAGCATTAGGGCTATGGACCAGAGCTACCGCCACTCCACATTACCCGATTGATTGATTGATTTAAATATTGATTAACAGTTTGCAGAATTACAGTACTTCAAGCACAAACTCAATACAAAGACTGTTAACTGTGAGTGGATAACCCAATCAAGCATTACACTTGTTTACAAGAGGGTCCACCTTAATTGTTCAATTCATCAAAATGCACCTGCTGTGGGTAAACGTGAACTCATCTTTGTTTGCTAACATCGCCCCCACGTGGTTGAAGTAAACGATTGGCCCAATTTCTACACCTATGATTTTGGACTTTATTTGTAGTTTATTGTATCATCATCATCATCATCATCACAACAGGTGTTTACCACGGCGGTGTATCTTTCTATCAATTTTAATGCAGCCAACGATCGTCCACAGAAAACAAACGAGGTGCAATTTCCCCCTGACAACTGACCACATGATGGGGCCAGTCGTCGAGAATTATAAACGACTGTCTTACAGTCTTCTGTCTATTTTAAACATTCTTCGGTTACTTTCCCCGTTTCTTTCACACTTAACTTGAAACATTGCCGTTGCAGACGGTTCACTTCACACTACAGTATAGCCTACCTTTGTTTCTTAACTGTCCTGCTGGCTCAATTGTCATCATGTCCTTCCACCTTTGGCATGAACTATAAACTAACTATTAACTATAATAAGTAAAAAAAAGTAGTTACTGTAATGTATTATGTATCTATCGGTAAGGTAACTCATACAAATAATAATGTGTCCGTTCCGCACGTTACCGACTAAAGTGAAGCTGTATAGGCTGTGTTGTTTTATAGAGGGTATATGCGCAAATTGAGTGGCAAAGTGAGTTTAGTTTCACGTCGTTTAATGCAAACAGATATGACTTTTCTGTGTGGAATGGGTGTATTGTATGGTCAGGGATATTTGCTTACTAAGGATATTTGTCAAGGCCAGAAAGTACTTTTTGACACTCAGTAGGCGTTCCCGCATAACTTCCGGATATGAATGATGATGATGTCACTCCCTTGCGCATCCACCATCACACGTGACATGACCATGCACCCCCCCCCCCCCCCCCCCCCATCTACTTACCAACAAAGTGAGGGCGGTCTCTTTTAATTATCCTACAAGTCATTATCTTCTTAAGTTCAAGAAAGATATCTGTGTTTTCCTTGTGTAAAAATGTACCCTGGGACAAATATGTTGCACTTATTTTGGAACTGTACCCTACCCACACTAATACGTTTTGGAAGGATGTATCTATAGGTCAATTGTTGATAATATTAACTCTGACTTCTGTCTGTATTGGCAAAATGTGCTGTTTGGCTTCAGTAATGACAGTAATAAGGAGAGAAATGAAGCATGCATAATTAATTTGATCATTACTCTAGCTAAACTTCATATACATAAATCCAAATGTAGTCATTCCAAACCTTTATTCAGTAGTACATTCAAACAATTTATAAGAAAGCTGCGGAGAACTGTTGCTTTGTGTTCACTCTTTAATGTTTTCTGTTAGTAATCCCCCCTGGCTCTGATGTTGTATTGTTGTATTAATATTGTCTATTGTGTTCAAGCCTACAAGTAAAATCACACCTGCGTGAACTGAGCGGTGCAACTATACATTTATTGTAGTTAATGTATGTAGTGTACTGTGCGGTGGTCCCCCGCCCCGCGTCCGAAACGGTCGAGAAATGACAGAGTTACCATGTGGGGGTCCGTGAGGGGGGTCCCCGGAACATCCAGACCCCCAGGAACGACCCATGAAGGCTCGTACTGTAGTGTACTCTGTGCTGTACTCTACTGGCCACTTTGGGTGTTGCAGCTTTCCGTGCTCGGACATACAGACAGAGACATACGGACATACGGACATACAGACATACATACGGATGGACGGACAGACATAGCTCCGTAATGGAGCGGAGGCACCGCTCAAAAACGTATCAATTTATGAACTCATTTATTCATGTATTTATTTTAATACAATTATTATTGTTATTATTATTAACATTCTGCTGTGCCCAAGCCTACAAGGCCTTCATTTGATTAAAAACATTTAGCATTTTGGTAAAAGTATAGGCATCTAAAAAGTATAGCCTGACAAATGACCGACGAATGACCAGGACCTTAAACCCATTTAGGCCTGACGTCAAAATAAATAAAAAGTCTTCTGAAAGAATATTATATTCAAAGATTTGTACCACATTTTCACGACTTTTTCAAAAATAGCAGATCTACAAGTTCATAGCGCGCCACTCGGTGGCGCGCTATGAGCTTGTAGATCTGCTATTTTTCAATAGCTAAAGTATAACATAATGCTTAGTTAAAACACCAAAAGGGGTTCCCGCCCAAAATGGGTTTTTAAGCAGTTCCACCAACATCTAACAGTATATAATCACTGACCACAATTATGCCTGTTAGAGAAGGAACTCTGTGACAAATGACAGAACTGAGTGATAATATGTGCTCACACTGTGCCAGTAAACTGTGTTCCACATGTGGAACAGTTTATTTTTTTATTAGAAGCACAGACAGCACAACGCCTTGGCCAGAGAGGTGAAAGTTTAAAGCTGCCATCTATAACTTGTCATTGAATAAAACATAATTTTAACAAAAAATATCTGTACTTAATACTTGCTGCACCACAAAACTATACAGCTGCCATCCTGGAGCATGAGAAACTCTGACTGTAACTGCTGTAAATGGGGTCCATTTGGTTCCATTTAGGGTCCATTTGGTTCCATTTGTACACCCTGAGAGTTACAGACCCATAATGGCCCACCCAAATGGAACACCCGTTAGGGTCCATTTGGTTCCATTTGTACACCCTGAGAGTTACAGACCCATAATGGCCCACCCAAATGGAACACCCGTTAGGGTCCATTTGGTTCCATTTGTACACCCTGAGAGTTACAGACCCATAATGGCCCACCCAAATGGAACACCCGTTAGGGTCCATTTGGTTCCATTTGTACACCCTCAGAGTTACAGACCCATAATGGCCCACCCAAATGGAACACCCGTTAGGGTCCATTTGGTTCCATTTGTACACCCTCAGAGTTACAGACCCATAATGGCCCATTTGGTTCCAAACTATCATTTAGCTGGAGACCCCCTGGAACTGCCTCAAGGACCCCTGGGGGTCCCCGGACCACACTTTTGGAACCACTGCACTAGACAAGCACTGTGTAACTGCGGTTAATTTACCTACTCCAGGGTCTCGTTTAAAAAAAGACTTTACCGATGTCTACGGAAGGAATTGACCAGCCTATCAACAGAGAAGGATTTTTAAACTCATTATTTACCCAGAAATACTTTGACCTTTGCTGATAGTTAAAAATACACAACCTCTACTGGCATTCAGTTTGGATTGCGACGCTTTTGTGGTTTTAAATAAGTTTCACAGTGTCTTGGCACCAGAATAAATGTATTGCTGTTACGGGGATCATAAAACATCATGTATTTGTAAGATGTTGAACTAACTGACGAAATGTCTTTTCTTGTTGCAACGATAATTGGAACCTTGGGGAGGGTGGGGAGATGGGGGTTTTGTAATGAAAATGAAAAATGTTTAATAAAAACTTGGGTCACAAAAAAGAAATAAAACATCAGTGTGTGTCTCAATGCTAAGTTTTGTGTTGGCTGAGCTGGCTGGGAGCATTTTTGCTTGGAAACAGAGCAGAGGGTGAACTCATTAGAGTGAGACTCTAGTCTAGGTCTAGTTCTGTGGCCTTCGTTGGTTTTCCTAAGACAGTTGGTGAAATTCAATACAGACAGGTCAGAGATTACTGTAAAAATTTAAGTTTGCATAACTCTTGAATAAATCATTGGAATGGAACAGTTTTCAGTAGTCTTTTCAAGAAAAACGTCAATGTTTGTATTCACAATAATGTAGTGCCTTTTATTAAAAAAAAAAAAAAAACAACCAACCAAAAAACTAAACAAAAAAAACAAAAACAAATAGAATATAAAACAAAAAAGTAAAAACCAACAGCATTTTTTTCATGACTTAATAATCATAATTACAAACTTTGAACGAGTGGAAGAGGCTTTTTCGACAAACTGTACACATCACAAAATGTCTGCCAGTCTGCCATTTACAATGCTTGCATCTTATTTTGTGATTGTCTAAAAAATAACTAAACAAATCACACAAAAAACACACAAAATACAAGAACAAGCATCATAACCATGACTGCTATCACAAAACGGAACCGTTTCTCATCAGAAAGAAAGAAAGAAAGAAAGAAAGGAAGAATGAAGGGAAAAAATAAAATAACATATCGAGCTGACAGCTTACTTTTGTTAACCGTCACCTTATTTTTTTCAAAAATATGATAACATTTTTATGTTGGTTTGTTTTTTTAGTGTTCAACACTTTGCAGCAAAACACAAGGAGTGTTAATTCCTCCTCAAAAAAAGTCATATTATTAACAATAATCCTTACAGTGACCGCGCTGGGGTTACAGAATCACTGTTTCAAGTCTCCGATGCCATTTCATGTCCATGTTGACATTCTCGTCGCTCATGCAGTTTAAACATCGATCAATTTCATTTTGATAGGCAATGGAGAGTGAAAACAAAACTGACCTTTAAGTTCTTACATCGCTCACTTATAGGACAGTTAACGTTGTGATTTTTATGGACAAAAAACAAACAAATAAAACAAATCCTCCCTATCTCTCCTTTTTCCTCCCAAGCTTAAGTGTCTTCATTATAGTAATACAAATGGCAGAAATTATAATATTATCATTATTATAATAGTCATAATACATATAGGGCTGAGTCCTGTACATTACAATAATACACAAAATCCATTATCAAGATATTGCTTTTTGGAGACACACTCATTGTGTTAAGTTTGTATATACATCGACTTGGCACTGTACAGCTTCCTCTCTCTCTCTCTCACTCTCTCTCTTTCTCTCTCTCTCTCCCCTTAGTCAGTTTTTCAATGTTTAAATCATTTCTATGTCAGTTTATAATGGGCACACATACTAATCCCATTTTACCAAAGGCATTTGGGGGGGGAATATCGACAATTATCTTAAAACATTCTCCATGGCAACCGGGAACATAATTTTCTGAAGTTGAAGAAAAAGAAAAACTAAATTTCCTTCTCTCTCCCGACATACAATATACACCCCCTCCCCTCCCCTCCCTCCCTCCCTCCCCAAAGAAAATATGAAAATATGACTGTCACCATACATTTCATGTTAAGTATTGTTTCCATAATTTTTCTTAAAATTGTTAATTGCCATCAAGCCCTTATTTTTTTTTCTCTCCATTTTGTTTTTCCTTTATATCTTCAAGAAGTCTGGGTACAGACACACGCACTCACGCACACGTCGTACGCACGCACACACACACACACACACGCGCGCACGCACACACACACAGAAGAAAAGAAAGTGTGCTCGCGTGCACACGTTTTTGCGCAAGGCAGCCGGGGGAGCACACGGCGTTCTAAGGCGTTAGTACGGTGAGAAGAAGCCGGCGTTCCTCCGCCTGGTAAAAGTAGAGCTGGTGAATTAAAGTTACCTCTGGAAAGAAAGGAAGGATGGCGAAGCCGACTGCCTCGACACAGGGACAACCACGAGACACTCAACGAGACCTCAACGAGACCTCAACGAGACACTTGATGGACGAAAAGCGCACTCGATCCTCCCCCCCCCCCCGAGGGGGGCACCCTCCCCCTCCCCCTCCCTACTACACACGTACTCTAGAAATAAACAAAAACACAAACCCCCCGTCCGTCCCACCCAACCACCCACCCAACCGTCCCGTCCTCCCCCACCCCATCCAGTCCTTCTCGGTTTCTAAAATGAGTTAACTACAGTATAACAAGAAAAAAAGAGAATAGATGTATCTTTTTAAACTGTTTTTTTTTTGTCTTTTTTTCCTTTCATCTCTATAGACTGCATCATCTGAATACTGGTGTGAGAGTGTTAGTGTGTTTTTCGCTGTTACTCGTGTTGTTGACGACGCAGGAGCTTCACAAAAATTGTCCATGGTACCAAAAAAAAGTGCAGTTGACCTCCAACTCGTTCCTGCCGCTCTCTTCCTTCTCTCTCTCTCTCTCTCTCTCTCACACACTCCCCGTCCTCCTTTTTTCCCTCTCTCTCTCCCTCCCCAAGTTCGTCAGCGGTGTTTTCTCACGTCGCTCCTATGCCTTTTCATCCCAAAAAAAAAATATCTTGGTACAATTCCTTCTTCTGTGCATAATGTTGACCAATTTGTCATTTACAGCTGAGAGACACTAGGGGGCATCAGTCTCCAGCTTTCTCATTCCCATTTGATACAAAAAAACAACAACCCCAACACACAGCCATTCCCCCCCCCCCCTCCCCCCCTCGCCAGTTCAGTACCATTTGATCCTTGCAGGGCGCGGTGGAGTTTCAAAACGAACCGTACGTAGTCAGTCTGAGCTGATAATGCAGACGTTGTCCGGTGCTTCAGTCTGTGCCCCACACACACACACACGCGGCTTGCAGGCTTTTTGCTGCTGTTCATTTTTGTTCAATGCATTTAAGTGCATGGGTTATTTCTCCTATGTTTATTAAAAAAAAGAAAAAAAAAAAGAAACACATTTTGCATCACACTACGTTGACGAGTCTGGGTCCCCCCTCCTCCTCCCCTCCCCTGAGTTCTCCATATGAACCCTTATATATTTATATATATATATATATATATATAAAAAGACTGTAATCGCGGCGGCAACACTTCTGACCTCTTTACCCCCCACATCAACGTCTACTCAGTCCGAGATGACTAGGTAGGTTTGGAAGGAAGTCCGGGCATCCGGAGAGGGTCCTCAGTAACGGAAGGAGGAGGATTCTACAACACCTCTCCCTTGACGACGGCCGTCTCTTCCCTTTCTTCTTCTTCCTTGTCCCTCCACTCCACACCGTCCGTGACCCCCAGCGGCTCTCAGATACGTGGAGATTAGTAGCGTGCTTTCTTTATAGGCACGCGGCGGGCGGAAGAAGAAGCATGAAGCTCATTTCCTTCCTCCCACAAAATCGCCGAAGCCAAGTGTCCGCCGGCGAAGCCGTCGTCCGGCTCCCTCCTCCAGGAGGTACGTGACATCTATGGCTGTGGAGAAGCAACAGATAAAGAGTTTCAGGGTTTTTCTGTCGAAAACCGAGAACTCCTAGTACTGCTGGTTTTCTGTCCTACGCGAAGAACCCTAGTTCTGCTAAGTTTTCTATCCTACTACGAGAACATCTTAATACCGCTGGTTTCGTATCCTATACCAGGAACCTCTAGCATCGCTGGTTTCTCATCCCCGCCAGGATGCAATAAGAGTATTCCGTGTTGGGATTACCTTATCTCAAGCGAGTCCCTTGCAAGTCGGCGCTTGTAATTAATCACACATGCTGAACAAACATGCATGATCACCAGCCTATAGGTCTACTCCACCGGTTTTTGGTCGTTTAACATAAAAACAAAACCAGCAGTACCAGAAAACCAGGATCATACCAGGGCTCTCCCGAAAGGACCAGGTTTCTGAGGAAACATCACCTCCTCCCTCCTCCTCCTTTAAGTCTCCTCACCATTCTTGCTGGGCGTTCTGTGCAGGAGGTCCAGCAGGATCTTGTTGAGTCTCTCCCTCTGTGCCTCCCTCCTGCCCAGCCCCGGGTGGTGGTGGTGGTGGTGGAGCGGAGAGGAGGCCGAGGACGAGGGGAGCTCCAGCATCTCTCCCCCCGCCCCCCTCTCCGTCGTCGAGCTCTCCTCCAGCTCCCTCCGCTGCTCCTCCGCCTCCTGGCGCTGCTGCCGCCGCCGCCGCCGCTCCTCCTCCTCCACCACCTCCTCCTCCTCCTCCTCCTCGTCTTCATCCTCCTCTTCGTCCTCCTCTTCATCCTCGGGGTCTCCTCCCCCCTCCCCTCTCCGCTGGGTTCTCTGGGGCCGCGCTGGCGCTGCTGCTGCGGGAGCACGCTCCTCGGAGGCCGTGTCGCCGCCGTCGTCCTCTCCTCCTCCTCCTCCTCCTCCTCCTCCTCCTCCTCCGCCGTCCTCGCCATCCAGGGGGAAGTCGTCTCCTCGGTCGCAGGAGGAGGCGTCGTCCTCGCAGCCTCCCGCTCCTTTGGGACGTTCGCTCTTCCAGGCCGACCGGCCGCCGTTCCGCTTGTAGTTGTCGGGGACGTAGTGCGGCTGTTGACGAGAGTTGTGACAACGTTAAAGATAACAGTGGACTGGACGGCGTAGCGGTGGAGATGCTCGTCTCGCCTTGTGCCCTTTGTTTGCTTGCTTAACCCATTTTGACCTGAGATCAGATTCTAAAAACATCCTGACAGTTTTCTGAAAAAGCTATGTTTCCATGTCAGTCGTTCTTCGATTTTTCAAAAATAGCAGACCTGCAAGCTCGTAGCGCGCCACTCGGTGGCGCGCTACGAGCTTGTAGATCTGCTATTTTCCAATAGCTAAAGCATAACATAATGCTAACACCGAAAGGGGTTCCCGCCCCAAAATGGGTTAAATCCTAAAGCCTAAAGGCTACATCATCTACTTTGTCTCCCTCTCAACTTTCCTACCGTTTGTTGCCCTCTCAGCTTTTCTATTATCCTGTCTCCTTCTCAGCTTTCCTACCAAATCTCCCTCTTACAGTTTTCCTACCATCTGGCTCCGTCTCAGCTTTCTTACGGTCTGTTTCCCTCTCAGCCTCCCAATCTTCCTCGTCTTGGTACCTCTCAGCTTTGCTATTTGTCCCTCTCCCTCTCATCCTTTCTCATGTTTTGTTTTTCTCCTCTAAACATGTCTCTCTGTATGATGATGTGCAGCGTCAGTGCTGTAAATTATATGGCCAAGCCAATATGCTGGCACGGAAGTTTCACATGTGTACAGACAACGTGAAAATAGCACTTTTTAAAACATATTGCACTCCACTATACACGGCTCACTTGTGGTGCCGTTTTAGCAGTGCAAAAAATGAAAAAACTTCAGGTGGCATATAATGATGCTTTTAGAATCTTTTTGAAACTCCCAAGATGGACCAGTGAAAGTGAGATGTTTGTAACTAGTAATGTACCCACCTTTCATGCTGTACTGAGGAATTTTATGTTCAGATTTATGTGTAGATCGAAGGAGTCAAATAATGCATTAATCATGGCCTTAACAGGGTTCACACAGAGTGATACAAGGTTCTCCTCTTGCTTTTGGAAACACTGGAGGAAATGTTTATATGTTTTTTAAATGATTTGCTGTATGGAGTGATAATAGCCTGATTGTGATAGGCTACCTCTATGTTTTATTGTTTGTTTTTGTGTCTTGTTTTTGTATTTTGGACCTATAGTGTCTGCAAATAAAAGTTTATATGTAGATAGATACACTGTACCATAATAACAGACAATTGCCATTGTTATCCTTCATCTCAAATACATAACAGGATATTGCATCCATTCTTATTACAAGCACTCATCACTGTGTAATTAGTGATCTGTAGTAATGAAAAAGGCGTAGCATTTATTCACGGAAAAATCAAAAGATAGTCTATGTAGCCTGAATGTGAATCTGTCTGCAAGGTGAGGAGTAGTAGGGGGGGGGGGGAATCGGAGTTTTAATTGTCTAATGTAAATCTCAAAGAAAGATGTATAATCAATGAGATTTTGTTAAAAACTGTTGTGTTTATGCTAGTTGTTTTCCTTCTGGTCCCAGTCAGAGATCATCAAACAAAGACTACTCACACTCAGAGGCGTGAAAGACATGCACCTATGATGAAAACAAAGGGAATGCAACCCCCGCTATGTATGATGGCATACAGTAGGTGTCTGTAGTACTCTCTCTGAATGAGAGAGATACTCTTTAAGAGTTTTAACTTCACTTCAGTTCTATAAGCTGTACAACTGTATTCACTCTGATTAACCAATACATCAGTATTTGGGGTGCATACTTAGTTTAGACTAGTCATTGGTTAGACATGGGTTAAGGTTAGGTTTAGGTGTGCTTCCCCGTAGGGTGAGGGTTTGAGATAGGTTGTAGTTGTAGGACTAATGACTGGTCTAACCCAATGACTAGTCTAAACTAAGTACTGTCTAAACTAAGTTTCATAGAAAGAAAAAAAACATTTTGCTTTTCAATAACTGAAAGGCAACACAACAGACTACACTAGAGTGACATACATTAGGATATTATACTATTGTGATATGGCTTAAGTGTTACATCAAAATATAAAGAAAGGATCGGGAAAGATCAAATGATCGCAAAAAACAAAACGTGATCGGGACATCCCTATAGTTCGAAGCACAGGGTAAAGCAGAAGTGATCGCCCTGGTTTAAGTGCAGTGCTAAGTCATACATTGAGCTGTAACATTATCTCCCCCCTCCACCACCCTTAAAATAGCTTCCCTGGCGTTTATATGAGGGCAACGACAGCTCTGAACAGTCTGTCCTCTCCCTGTCTGACGACAGCGACACCGACACTCACCGAGAAGTCTCTTTTGGGCGCCAGGCGCTTGGGGAAGTGGTTGAAGGCGTACGGCTTGGTGCAGACGGGGTAGCGGTTCCTGTGGATCTTGTAGAAGAGGTGAGCCGACTTGTCCAGCCGGTAGTCGCAGATGTAAACGTCCTGCTCTTTGATTCCCTTGGGCCGTCCTGTATAGGGCAGAGAAACACACACACTCAGGATTAGCATGGAGGTTTAAACCCATTTAACCCATTCTGATCTGAGATCAGATTAAAAAAATGTCTTCTACATCCTGACAGTTTTCTGAAAAAGCTATGTCGTTCTTCGATTTTTCAAAAATAGCAGACCTACAAGCTCGTAGCGCGCCACTCGGTGGCGCGCTATGAGCTTGTAGATCTGCTATTTTTCAATCGCTAAAGCATAACATAATGCTAACACCAAAAGGGGTTCCCGCCCAAAATGGGTTAAACCCATTTAGGCCCGATGTCGAAATAAAAAAAAATGATTTTTTTCTGAAAAACCCTGTGTTTCCATGTCAGTGGTTCTCAACCTTTTTCATGTCAAGGACCCCCATAATTATCTGTATTTGGCCGCTGACCCCCATCTGAAAATATGTTGTTCCAGACACCCCCCCCCCCCCCCCAGAAGCAAAGATATGAGTTAAAAACGTTCGCTGTGAAAGCATATAATATTCAAAGATTTGCGCCACATATTCACGATTTTTCAAAAAATAGCAGACCTACAAGCTCGTAGCGCGGCACTCGGTGCCGCGCTATGAGCTTGTAGATCTGCTATTTAAAAATATCTAAAGTGTAACATAATGCTTTAAAACACCAAAAGGGGTTCCCGCCCAGAACGGGTTAAACAGGTCAGTCATGTCTGATTTATGCTTAGTTGTGTGCACCAAAAATAGCAGATCTACAAACTCAAAATGCATCGAGCAGCGTGGCTGCTTGTGAGCTTGTAGACTGGACATTTGTTTTGAACATGACACCGGGATAGATCACACTTAACTGCACGGTAATAGTTGTAGGTTTGCCTCATATGGTATTTACACACCACTAAAATCTCCGGAGCAGGTGAGGGTTGAGTGGCACACAGACACAGAAAAGCATTACTACTGCTATACAGTACCATTTTTCTTTCCATTGGGTGCGGGGATTAAACCAATATGCACTGTGGTTAGCTTCAGTCTTCACTGTGTGTGTGTGTGTGTGTGTGTGTGTGTGTGTGTGTGTGTGGTAAATGGTGCATTTATATAGCGCCTTTATCCAAGGCGCTTTACATAGATTGTGCATTACATTCACCCATTCACACATTCACACACCAATGACAGGGGTGCAAGGCACCAACCTGCACATCGGGAGCAATTTGGGGTTCAGTGTCTTGCTCAAGGACACTTCGACACTAACTCTGGGGGGAGCCCTGGTTGGAACTGGCAACCTTGCGGTTACCATCCGGCCACTCTACCCCTGAGCAACCGCTGAGCCACACACCGTGTGTGTGTGTGTGTGTGTGTGTGTGTGTGTGTGTGTGTGTGTGTGTGTGTGTGTGTGTGTGTGTGTGTGTGCGTGCGCGCTCTCACCTTTGCAGTAGGTGTAGAGGTCGAGGACGCAGCACGTCCCCACCACGGCCTCCAGGGGGATGATCTCGTACAGCGGCATGCGAAACAACTCGTTCTGGTAGAACCGTCGCGACGGAGAATGGTGGGTCTCGTGAGGACGGAAGTAATGGTGGCCAAAGGCAAACCTCTCACCCCTTACGACAAGGAGAGACAAAGAGAAAGAGAAGTAATGGTGGCCAAAGGCAAACCTCTCACCCCTTACGACAAGGAGAGACAAAGAGAAAGAGAAGTAATGGTGGCCAAAGGCAAACCTCTCACCCCTTATGACAAAGGAGAGACAAAGAGAAGTAATGGTGGCCAAAGGCAAACCTCTCACCCCTTATGACAAGGAGAGACAAAGGGAAAGAGAAGTAATGGTGGCCAAAGGCAAACCTCTCACCCCTTATGACAAAGGAGAGACAAAGAGAAGTAATGGTGGCCAAAGGCAAACCTCTCACCCCTTACGACAAGGAGAGACAAAGGGAAAGAGAAGTAATGGTGGCCAAAGGCAAACCTCTCACCCCTTACGACAAGGAGAGACAAAGGTAAAACAAGCGCTTTGTCAGCTGCTTTAATACGACTGGGGAGTTTTGTTTAAACTGCGGATTAAAAAACCTGCACTGTGGGGAAATGATTCAGCAAGCTAGGAACCTCTCGGTGTAGAATTTTATGGACCAGCCTTGACAAAGTATAGAGCGTCGCAGTCCCGCCACCTACCACCAGGGCCCAGGAAATGATTCCCCGTTCATTTTCCTCATAGACATTTCAAAAAGTATTTATTTAAAGACCTTTTAAGCGTCGTACAAAGCCAACTCGAGTTGTGAGAAATCATGACAGCAAAAACACAATGTTTTGGGCAAAACAAAGAATTAGAAAGAAGAAAAAAAACCGCAGGTTACAACACTTTTTTTGTTGTTTTTATTCTTTGTAATTATTTGTTGTTTGTTGTCATGATTTGTCACAACTCGAGTTGGCTTCGTACGACGCTTATAAGGTCTTTAAATAAATACTTTTTGAAATGTCTATGAGGAAAAATGCATTGGGAATTATTTCCTGGGCCTGGCGTCGTCATGAAAGGGGGGCGGAGGGGACTGCGACGCTCTATTCCACGGGAAGCCAATTTAGTTCCCTAAACTGGTTCCTCCTAGCCTGGGCAGCATTCCTTTTGGGGTTTATGACGGGAGCGTTGCGTCATGGTGTAGTCATCAGGCCGGAACCCTCAATCTGGAACTTTCCTTTCCCTCAAACTGGAAGAATAATACCTTCCAAAAAAAAGTAGCCTCGCGTTGCCAGACTGTTGCCTCTCGCAATTTGAAATGCTTATTGTTCCGATTTGAGGGTTCCGGCCTGATGACTACAAATCAATGACTACAACATGACGTAACGACATCATCCTGATGACTACAAAACAATGACTACAACATGACGTAACGATATCATCCTGATGACTACAAAACAATGACTATGACATGACGTAACCATATCATCCTGATGACTACAAAACAATGACTACAACATGACGTAACGATATCATCCTGATGACTACAAAACAATGACTACAACATGACGTAACGATATCATCCTGATGACTACAAAACAATGACTACAACATGACGTAACGATATCATCCTGATGACTACAAAACAATGACTACAACATGACGTAACGATATCATCCTGATGACTACAAAACAATGACTACAACATGACGTAACGATATCATCCTGCTGACTACAAAACAATACTACAACATGACGTAGCGATATCATCCTGATGACTACAAAACAATGACTACAACATGACGTAACGATATCATCCTGATGACTACAAAACAATGACTTCAACATGACGTAAAGATATCATCCTGACGACTACAAATCAATGACTACAACATGACGTAAAGATATCATCATGATGACTACAAAACAATGACTACAACATGACGTAACGATATCATCCTGATGACTACAAATCAATGACTACAACATGCCGTAGAGATATCATCCTGATGACTACAAAACAATGACTACAACATGACGTAACGATATCATCCTGATGACTACAAAACAATACTACGACATGACGTAACGATAGCATCCTGATGACTACAAAACATTACTACGACATGACGTAACGATATCATCCTGACGACTACAAAACAATGACTACAACATGACGTAACGCTATTATCCTGATGACTACAACACAATGACTACAACATGACGTAACGATATCATCCTGATGACTACAAAACAATGACTACAACATGACGTAACGATATCATCCCGATGACTACAAAACAATGACTACAACATGACATAACGATATGATCCGCCCCCGACCGGATCATTCGGCAATTTAGTAACACAGACCGGTAATCCAGTCTGGCAGTGTGCCGCGGGTTCGACTCCCGATCCCGACGGCCTTTACTGCATGTCATCCCCCCCCATCTCTCTCCCCATTTCCTGTCAGCCTACTGTCTGTCCCTCCATAAAAAATATATAAAATAAAGTTTCCACCCAGCTTTAGCCCATTCATTGAATTTAGAGACCACCAGGTGTATCACGTAGGCAGAGATCCCTGACCGTCTGGCGACGCGAGACTATAGCAGACAGTAGTATAACGGCACGGGCAGTAGTTAGTCTAGTGTTCTGTCCGACTCACTTTTCGTTTTTCCAGAGTTTCTCAATGCGGAAGATGTCCAACTTGTCTCTGTTGACGTGAGACAGGAGACGGTACGACTGTCTTACAGGCTGTCCCTCTGGGGTTCGTCTGCTGTCCCTCATCAGGTACACACAGTCACCTGAATGAAACGCACGCACGCACGCACGCACGCACCGCACGCACGCACCGCACGCACGCACGCACGCACGCACGCACGCACGCACGCACGCACGCACGCACGCACGCACGCACGCACGCACGCACGCACGCACGCACACACACACACACACACACACACACACACACACACACACACACACACACACACACACACACACACACACACATGCACACACACTTTTGAATGTCTGACCAACTAACTTTCAAGCTTCAACTATTTGAATTAAAGGACAACTCAATGCAATCCAATAGATGAAGTGCTGACATACATTCATGTGTTCTGAAACACCGGTCTAATTTGAGTTTGACATACTTTTGGCTGTTCAAAGTGATCGTATTTACCATTATCATCTGCATGCTCAGCAGATTGTCTAATACGATACAGTTTTTAGTGTAGTTTATTTCGATCATCATCAACCATATGATACAACAGGTCATTGCAAATAATGTTACGTCCCACATTTCCTTTCTTTCGTTAGAAAAATGTTTGACCTTTTTCCACTGACGCAAACTAAATGGAAACTAAATGAAAACTGAGCTATGATGACTGAAACTAAGACTAAATATATCGACAATTTCGTCAGGAAATAAAAACTAGACTAAAATGTTAGGAAGGGACTGGTGGAAAAGAGATCCAGTATAAGTCATTTTACACTTGGTTGCATGCTGAAAATAGCCGATCTACATCGGGTATTTTCAGCAAGTGTAAAATCTGCCATTCCGACGGCACCAAGGCCCGCCAAAATGCAATTTAGTCAACTAAATCAACTGTAGATTTAGTCGGCTAAAATCTTATGATATTTAGTCGACTAAAACTAGACTAACAGTCAAACATACCAGGTGACTAAAAATGTGACTAAGACCAAATGAAAACTATTCAAAAGACTATATGACCAGGCTCTGACAGTAGATCATCCTAATTAGCCCTTCACTAAGTCCCTCCCCAACCCATCCTTGTCCAATAGGCACGTTAGCAGCGAAGAAAGCTTGACCTGCATAGCAACCGTTGCTAAACTATTTGGATTGGCATTGGACAATCGCTTTTTGGGGTGGGATTTAGTGAAGGGCTAATAGACCTCTGTGTATTGTATAAGGTGTGTTTGAGTTAGTTACCTTGGTGCAGCAGGAGTTCGTCCCTGAGCAGGCAGATGTAGTAAATGGAACCCGACTGGGCGTAGCTGGGCTGAGGCAGCATGGGGACCTCCTATACATACACACACGCACACACACACACACACACACACACATAGGGACGTGCAGAGAGTGTTAGAGAGGCAGGGGCTGAAATCCCGTTAAGAGTGCACTTTTGAACAAAAAAATAGCGAAAATAGCAGAGCATAGTGGAGATGCGGTGTGTAACGACATGGATTTCGAAAACACATTTGTTCAACGCCAAAATACTGTGTTCAAGTTCAGGAGACTTCGGGGGAAGAACGGCAATTCTCCTGATAACGCTGCCTTCCTTCCAGCATGGAAAAGAGTGGCATTAAATGCTGCATTCGTGGTCTGGAGAGGGCAGTCATCTCGCAAACAACGCGTGTTGTTGAGAGCTTGTAGATCGGCTAGATCGCTGAATGTTCTCCGACAATTTTAGGCATTTTAGCAGACGCTCTTAATCCAGAGCAATTTACAGAAAGCCAGGACAACACAAGGTAATACATCAAAATGTAATGTAAAACCTTCCTACTCTCGAAATGTATAAGACTGGCAACGCTATGGGATGCCAGGTCAATATTGGTCGTCGAGGCTAGGGCAAGTGCTACGGCAAGTGCTACCTAGGCTAAGGTGGAGTCTGACGACGTGAGTCTTCAGATTGGTAACAGATACAGTCGCCCCTTTTCCATCTCGCCCCACTACTCTACCTAGCTGTAAATAACAAACATAAATTAATGTTGGTGATTATATAAAAGGTATTATACTAGACGAAAAACAGTCTAAGTCCACACTATTGATCCATAATGTATAAATGATAAATAAGGGTTCAGGACAACGAGGCCTTTTCGTGGAGGGGTCAGAATGAAATTTGGACTTAGACTGTTTTTCGTCTGTGGTACTTAAGTTCACTCTGTATAGAGCGTCGCAGTCCCGCCCCCTTTCATGACGACGCCAGGCCCATGAAATAATTCCCAATGCATTTTCCCCATAGATATTTCAAAAAGTATTTATTTAAAGACCTTTTAAGCGTCGTACGAAGCCAACTCGAGTCGTGACAAATCATGACAACAAACACAATATTTTGGACCAAACAAATAAGAAGAAAAACAACAAAAAAAGTGTTGTAATCTTTTTTTTCTACTTTCTAATTATTTGAAACTTTCCAAAACATTGTGTTTATTGTCATGATTTT
>NC_136796.1:45745898-45748398 GCF_951216825.1 Electrona antarctica
GAACGGGTTAAACAGGTCAGTCATGTCTGATTTATGCTTAGTTGTGTGCACCAAAAATAGCAGATCTACAAACTCAAAATGCATCGAGCAGCGTGGCTGCTTGTGAGCTTGTAGACTGGACATTTGTTTTGAACATGACACCGGGATAGATCACACTTAACTGCACGGTAATAGTTGTAGGTTTGCCTCATATGGTATTTACACACCACTAAAATCTCCGGAGCAGGTGACGGTTGAGTGGCACACAGACAGTACAAAGAAAAGCATTACGACTGCTATAGTACCATTTCTCTTTCCATTGGGTGCGGGGATTAAACCAATATGCACTGTGGTTAGCTTCAGTCTTTGTGTGTGTGTATGTGTGTGTGTGTGTGTGTGTGGTAAATGGTGCATTTATATAGCGCCTTTATCCAAGGCGCTTTACATAGATTGTGCATTACATTCACCCATTCACACACACACATACACATTCACACACCGATGACAGGGGTGCAAGGCACCAACCTGCACATCGGGAGCAATTTGGGGTTCAGTCAGTGTCTTGCTCAAGGACACTTCGACACTAACTCTGGGGGGAGCCCTGGTTGGAACTGGCAACCTTGCGGTTATCATCCGGCCACTCTACCCCTGAGCCACCGCTGAGCCGCACCGTGTGTGTGCACGTGTGTGTATGTGTGTGCGTGCGTGCGCGGTCTCACCTTTGCAGTAGGTGTAGAGGTCGAGGACGCAGCACGTCCCCACCACGGCCTCCAGGGGGATGATCTCGTACAGCGGCATGCGAAACAACTCGTTCTGGTAGAACCGTCGCGATGGAGAATGGTGGGTCTCGTGAGGACGGAAGTAATGGTGGCCAAAGGCAAACCTCTCACCCCTTATGACAAGGAGAGACAAAGGGAAAGAGAAGTAATGGTGGCCAAAGGCAAACCTCTCACCCCTTATGACAAAGGAGAGACAAAGAGAAAGAGAAGTAATGGTGGCCAAAGGCAAACCTCTCACCCCTTACGACAAGGAGAGACAAAGAGAAAGAGAAGTAATGGTGGCCAAAGGCAAACCTCTCACCCCTTACGACAAGGAGAGACAAAGAGAAAGAGAAGTAATGGTGGCCAAAGGCAAACCTCTCACCCCTTACGACAAGGAGAGACAAAGGGAAAGAGAAGTAATGGTGGCCAAAGGCAAACCTCTCACCCCTTACGACAAGGAGAGACAAAGGTAAAACAAGCGCTTTGTCAGCTGCTTTAATACGACTGGGGAGTTTTGTTTAAACTGCGGATTAAAAAACCTGCACTGTGGGGAAATTATTCAGCAAGCTAGGAACCTCTCGGTGTAGAATTTTATGGACCAGCCTTGACAAAGTATAGAGCGTCGCAGTCCCGCCCCCTACCACCAGGGCCCAGGAAATGATTCCCCGTTCATTTTCCTCATCATAGACATTTCAAAAAGTATTTATTTAAAGACCTTTTAAGCGTCGTACAAAGCCAACTCGAGTTGTGAGAAATCGTGACAGCAAAAACACAATGTTTTGGGCCAAACAAAGAATTTGAAAGAAGAACACTTTTTCTTGTTGTTTTTATTCTTTGTAATTATTTGTTTGGTCCAAAATATTGTGTTTGTTGTCATGATTTGTCACAACTCGAGTTGGCTTTGTACGACGCTTATAAGGTCTTTAAATGAATACTTTTTGAAATGTCTATGAGGAAAAATGCATTGGGAATTATTTCCTGGGCCTGGCGTCGTCATGAAGGGGGGGCGAAGGGGACTGCGACGCTCTATTCCACGGGAAGACAATTTAGTTCCCTAAACAGGTTCCTCCTAGCCTGGGCAGCATTCCTTTTGGGGTTTATGACCCGGTCACGGGAGCGTTGCGTCATGGTGTAGTCATCAGGCCGGAACCCTCAATCTGGAACTTTCCTTTCCCTCAAACGGGAAGAAAAATATCTTCCAAATAAAAGTAGCCTCGCGTTGCCAGACTGTTGCCTCTCGCAATTTGAAATGCTTATGGTTCCGGTTTGACGGGATAGGAAGTTACAGATTGAGGGTTCCGGCCCGATGACTACAAAACAATGACTACAACATGACGTAACAATATAATCCTGATGACTACAAAACAATGACTACAACATGACGTAACGATATCATCCTGATGACTACAAAACAATGACTACAACATGACGTAACGATATCATCCTGATGACTACAAAACAATGACTACGACATGACGTAGCGATATCATCCTGACGACTACAAAACAATGACTACAACATGACGTAACGATATCATCCTGATGACTACAAAACAATGACTACAACATGACGTAACGATATCATCCTGATGACTACAAAACAATGACTACAACATGACGTAACAATATCATCCTGATGACTACAAAACAATGACTACAACATGACGTAACGATATCATCCTGATGACTACAAAACAATGACTACAACATGACGCAACGATATCATCCTGATGACTACAAATCAATCACTACAACATGACG
>NC_136796.1:45750898-45773398 GCF_951216825.1 Electrona antarctica
TGGAAGAAATGTGTTTAATAAAACAGAAATGAACTGCTAGAAGGTCCTAAATTAACTTCATTAAGCAGTCACCCTCTCTGTCTCATGTTATTCTTCCTTGATTTGAGTATAGAGATCGACTACTGTACAATGAAATAAATCTGTATACAAGATCATTTCAGATTTCAGGGGAGGGAGGGAAATACTAAATTAACTGTTAACTACATTAACACTTTTCGCGGGGGCGAGTTGGTAAAGGGGCGAGTCGTTTGGTATTCTTCAGATTACGGCGGAATATTATGACATGAGTGACATGACGCGTCGCAGTCCTGCCCCCTCGAGAGACCCGGAAAAGAAATCCCCGTTCATTTTCCTCATAGACATTTCAAAAAGTATTTATTGAAAGACCTTTTAAGCGTCGTACAAAGCCAACTCGAGTTGTGAGAAATCATGACAATAAACACAGTGTTTTGGGCCAAACAAAGAATTAGAAAGTAGAAAAAAACGGCAGGTTACAACACTTTTTTTGTTGTTTTTCTTCTTTGTAATTATTTGTTTGGTCCAAAATATTGTGTTTGTTGTCATCATTTGTCACGACTCGAGTTGGCTTCGTACGACGCTTAAAAGGTCTTTAAATAAATACTTTTTGAAATGTCTACGGGAAAAATGCATTGGGATTCATTTCCTGGGCCTGGCGTCGTCATGAGGGGACTGCGACGCTCTATAGGGATGCTAGGGACAATAATGTGTTTAATGAAAGAGTTACACAGACAGTTAAGAGAGGAAAGGAATGCATAAAGACGTCGATGATGAATTTAAGATGAACGTACCCTGTCCACCGGGCGAGGGTCACACTGCTCACACAGGTAATGCTCCACCTCCGCCTCCAACCGCATGCAGTCGAAGTGCTGCCAGACCTGCGACAATATCAGTCAAAACATCTGGTCAGACCTGCTGATGATGATGATGAACGCATGCTTCTTTCCGTGTGTCGTATTACTGTTTTCATCACCAAAACGTTGTTGTAAATCTGGTCAATTCAGTCTCATTCTTACAATGGTTTATCTGTCTGTAGGTTAACCCGTACTGGACGGGAACCCCTTTTGGTGTTTTAAAGGAAGAAAAATAGCAGATCTACAAGCTCGTAGCGCGGCACCGAGTGCCGCGCTACGAGCTTGTAGATCTATTTTAGAAAAATCGTGAAAATATGGTGCAAATCTTTGAATATATACTCTTTCAGAGCGAACGTTTTTAACTCAAATCTTTGCTTCTGTGGGGGGGGGGTCCTTGGAACAAGACATTTTCAGATAGGGGTCCACGGCCAAGTATACAGATAATTCTGGGGGGTCCTTGACATGAAAAAGGTTGAGCACCGCTGACAGAATTTTTTTTAGAAGACATTTGTAGAATCGTTCTCAAGTCTAAACGGGTTAAAATTGGAGGCAATTACACGTGTTATTTTAAAAATTGTATCGCTGACAGACGACCATTTAACATTCTCTGTCAGCATCACTGAAAAAATGAAACGGCCACTAACTAACTAACTAAGTAAAAACAACATTCATTACAGCTAAACCACAAATCACTGGGACCGGGGGGAGGAATGTGATCACACGACCGCTCCATCACAGTCACTGTCTTGCCTGGGTGCCTTGATTCAATCATGTGGAGACGAAAAAACGGGAGGAATTTGATTACAACTCCGTCTCCGGGCTGTTGAATCAAGACCACGCGGTGCGACGTTCGTCCACGACTACAGAGGGCTTCTCTCCCGGGCCTCGAATCGCTAACAGATGGAGAGAGGGGTTGTTTGATTCCCTCTGCTTATTTAACCCATTGTGGGCCTGACGTCGAAAGTCTGATGTTTTAATATCAGTGGTGCTCAATATTTCATGTCAAGGACCCCTTAAAATCATATGTCACCGACCCCCCCCCCCCCCCCCACGTCTGAAAATATGTTGTTCCAGGAACCCCTCAGAAGCAAAGATTTGAGTTAAAAAAAACGTTCGCTCTGAAAGAATATAGGTTCAAAGATTTAAGCTATACATTTTCAAGATTTTTCAAAAAATAGCAGACCTACAAGCTCGTAGCGCGGCACAGCTTGTAGATCTGCTATTTTTCAATAGCTAAAGTATAACATAATGCTTTAAAACCACCAAAAAGGGGTTTCCCGCCCAGAATGGGTTAACTCAACATTAAAATAAAGGATTGTATTTGGCCACGTCACCGGATAGCGCGCTGGTCACCACACAATCGTAACATTCCCCCCACCAATTCAATCTCTGCTTAGAGACGTGTTGCATGTTCTTCAGCCCCCTCTCTCAGCCCTCGGTTTCCTGTCCCTCTGTTATGCTATCTGACCAAAGAATAAAGGAGTTTTATGACTGCACGCCTGGTCCTGGCTGCTGCTCTGTTTGCTATTGTGACTCCAGAGCGGTTTCACACAGAAAGCTTGTGTTGGTTTTACACATCATCTGTGGTTGATAAAGACCCTACCAGCCACACTGGCCAGTATAGGCAAAAATGTTTGTTTTTGTGGCCATAGATGTTGAAACTCTTAACCCATTCTGGGCGGGAACCCCTTTTGGTGTTTTAACCCATTCTGGGCGGGAACCCCTTTTGGTGTTTTAACCCATTCTGGGCGGGAACCCCTTTTGGTGTTTTAAGCATTATGTTATGCTTTAGCTGTGGGAAAATAGCAGATCTACAAGCTCGTAGCGGGGCACCGAGTGAATAATGTTGATATTCAAAACCACCACGTGCGCTGTGTGTTTGTGTGTTGTGTGTGTGTGTGTGTGTGTGTGTATGTGTTGTGTGTGTGTGTGTGTGTGTGTGTGCGCGCGCGCATATCGTGTGAGACGCAGAGAGACATAATTATTTAATGAAGATAAAGATTTTAGTGTCCTGCCTCCTGTCTCGCTCTATTTCGGCCCGTATGTTCCTGTGTGTGTGTGTGTGTGTGTGTGTGTGTGCGGAGAGAGAGAGAGAGAGAGAGAGAGAGAGAGAGAGAGAGAGAGAGAGAGAGAGAGAGAGAGAGAGAGAGAGAGAGAGGCGTCCTGTCGGTCTCGCGCATGTATCACGGGATCCTGCACCCAGACGTGAGACGTCAAAATGAATTGAAATAAAAAAAACAAATGTATCGGGTCTGGATCGCATCGTCTTGCAGTGTGTGATCCCTAGTCGGCGAACAATCGTTTAGTGTTAAAAAACCACAAAGATATAATGACAGCCGATTTAAAGCCGATACATAACGATCCGATGACTCGCCGACAACTTTAACAGGGTAACTGCGGACCAATTCACGGCCGTCTTTTAGGCTAGACTGCCTAAGTTTAAAGTTACCTTTGAACAGCCACTGCACCGACCGCTGAGTTGCTCGACATGAAAATCCACTTTAAAACGGTGTAATCGCCTGTTATAGTGTTGAAAAGTGCCGACCACAACAGAACGGTGCAGGAAGCTCGCAGGGAAAGTGTTCTACTATGAATTAACTCGAGCAACTCGGGTTTAGTAGTCAAAGTGTTAAAAGCACTACGATGTGTAGGGGCCATAACTGCCTGTCTCTCCCTCTTAGCTTTCTCTACTGCCCGTCTCTCCTATACACTGTGTCTCCTACACTGTCTCTCTCTCCTACACTGTCTCTCTCTCAGCTTTCCTACAGTCTGTCTCTCCTACACTGTCTCTCCTTCTTAGCTTTCCTACAGTCTGTCTCTCCTACACTGTCTCTCCTTCTTAGCTTTCCTACAGTCTGTCTTTCATACGCTAACTACCTCTCAGCTTTCCTACAGTCTGTCTCTCCTACATCGTCTGTCTCTCAGCTTTCCTACAGTCAGTCTCTCCTACATCGTCACCCTCTCAGCTTTCCTACAGTCTGTCTCTCCTACACTAACTCCCTCTCAGCTTTCACACAATCTGTCTCCCCAGCAGTCTGTCTCCCTCTCAGCCTTCCCTATATGGTCCGTCTCAACAAAGAGCAAACAGAGGCAAGTGTGACTGTTCGGCGTCGACCATTAGAAAGACAAATCCTCACCATGCACTTTTCACACTGGATCATGAGTCCCTCGTCCTTGTACATTCCACAGATGCAACGGATGACGTCGTCGTCCTTGTCGTGGGACCCGGGCCCCCCTCCTCCCCCGCCGTGATGATGGTGATGGTGGGCGTGGTCGCGCTCCAGCGAATCAGAGCTGTCGGCCTCGCTGGCCGTCTCGCCCACGATCTCGTCGATCTGGACGGCCGCCTCGTGCCGGGCGCTGTAGTATGCCTTCCGTAGCCGACACACGTCCCTGCCCACGGACGACTTCCTGCCGTAGTATTTCTGAAAACAAATTAAAAGTCATTTTTTACATCGTGTTAAACCACTCGCTATATTTTATACGTAGTTGTAGGACAAGAATAGCTGACCTACAAGCTTTGTGAACCTCTGAAACCGCCATTTACTCATTTCTCTCAATTGGAAAAAAAATAATGACGTGCCCAAAATAGGGCTTTAACCCATTTTGAACTGAAGGCGATTTAAAAAAGGCTTCTAAATCCTAATAGTTTTCTGAATAACCCATGCTTCTATGTCAGTTGTGCTCAACCTTTTTCATGTCAAGGGCCCCCAGAATTATCTCTATTGGGCCACGGACCCCCATCTCAAAATATGTAGTTCCATGGGACCCCCCAGAAGCAAATATTTTAGTTAAAAATGTTCGCTCTGAAATATATATTCAAAGATTTGCACCACATTTTCACGACTTTTCAAAAATAGCAGATCTACAAGCTGTATGAGCTTGTAGATCTGCTATTTTTCAATAGCTAAAGCATAACGTTAACGCTTAAAACACCAAAGGGGGTTCCCGCCCAAAATGGGTTAAGCAACTAGTCGACTATTCAACTAGTCGACTAGTAAATGCACTAGTTGTTGGTACTAGTTGATAAGAATCTCACCAATGTACCGTTTTTAAATGTACAACTATTATTTAAACATAATAGGTAGGCATAGTTAAACAACTAGTCGACTAGTAAACTAGGCAACTAGTCAACTAGTAAAAATCACTAGAAGTGAAAGCCCAAAATAAAACATGGTAGGACGTCATTAAAAAGTTAGGAGAGTTACAGTATGTGTGTCCTGAAAGCATGTGAACTCAGTGTGTGACTATTTTAGAGTCGTTTTACTCACAGCTCTTGAGCACAATTGTAACTATAATAGTAACTAAATATATTCTGCTTTTGCTTTCACAGCTGCAATCATCTTGTATAAGAACCAGCTGTTGATTCCGTTCAGTGGTACTGGTGGAGACCTCAGTTTGAAATTAAATTTGTCTCAGTGGCACAGCTGCAGGCGGACACATTAAACTATAAATATTGACAGGTGGTTAAGGAACAAAAGAACCTCACAGTGCAACAACATACCATATGTACTCAACTCACCATCCTAGACAAACTCCCAGCATTAAAACTATGTGTTCATCATTCCGTCACTATAAAGCCTTTGAGGTGAGTTTCCCACTAACGCCACTATATGTGACCAGACCTGAGGACGATTCTACAAAATGTCATCTAAATCCTGACAGTTTTCTGAAAAACCCCAAGTTTCTATGTCAGTGGTTCTCAAACATTTTCATCTCAAGGACCCCCAGAAATATATGTATTTGGCCATCTAAAAAAAAAAACCACCCCTCCAGAAGCAAAGATACGAGTTAAAAACGTTCGCCGTGAAAGAATATATATTCAAAGATTTGCGCCACATTTTCACGATTTTTCTAAAATAGCAGACCTACAAGCTCTGTAGGTCTACGAGCTTGTAGATCTGATATTTTCCAATAGCTTAAGTATAACAAAAGGGGTTCCCGCCCAGAATGGGTTAAAGGACCATGAAATTCTATGCCTATTTTTTCTTGTATTCACGTATCACGCGTCATTCTTTTTTATCCAACAGCTTTTAGCAACGACGGCCACGCCCCAGGAGATTTTAATTGGACAGCACTTCATTGGATAGCACCGCCCATCCCTCGACGGTCCACACAGCGTACGCCTCTAAACAACAAGGCGCTTTGGCGTCTGTTTACATTATTTAGACGGCTAGTGTGCTAATGTTAGCTAGCATAACATTTGAATATAATGAAAAATAATTTTATAACAAATGCACAATCCTATGAAGGATGATTCAATGAAAATCATGATCTGGGCCGAGGAGGACACTACTGAAAGCTGCTGGGAAAAAGAATGATGCTTCCTGAACAGGTTAAAAAAGGGTGAATAGAGTTGTCCTAATTTAAAGGTCCACTTAAGACCTGCCACCCATTATGACCTTAAGACCAAGTGCCCCAGAGAGGTTTTTCAAGTGGCACTTGTTTAAACTAAGCCATACGACTCAATAATACACTTGTAAATCAAAGGGTCTGTGTGTAGAGAAACAGTATGACACTGTAGCTGTGTCTTTTGTTTGCGTTTTTTGTTGTTGTTGTTTTTTTTTGTAGGCCTCAAGATCAGCTAGAATGCTAGCTTATAGTCACCAATGTACACAGTTTTGGTGACTATTGCCCAAATATATATATATATATATTTTTACATAATATGTAGTTAACACTTTAATTTCCCAGAACTATTTAATCCATTACATTCATGCGCCCAGTCGATTTATAAACACGGACGCCTTTTCCGGACGGACCGTTGTGTAGCAGCTAACAATAGCCACAGCACTATAGAGTCGATCGACGGGAGACAATAATAAATCTATCAAGACTAGCGACTGGACCGCGGAGCGCCGTCTAACTTTTTTCAGAAAAAGACGGGATGATTTAGATCGCGATTTATGAACGTTTTAAGATTTTATCAGCTAAACAGGGGAGGGAGTTTTTCGATGACGCCTCACTTTTGCGCGTCACTGAGGAGAGCCCAGCAGGCGCGCCTGGGCTATACAGCCATGCGATCTGTTCTCGTATCAATAAACTTCGTCTTTTGGACAATACTTCGTCCTGAGCGTCGGGCGTTACTAATAGAAAGGACAAAGAACTTCGTCCGGGGCGATGGGAGTGTTAAACAACTAGTCAACTAGTCAATCACACCCGTGTGAAGTAAGTGGTGCAACTCTGTGTGGGGGTCCCGGGGGGGGGGGGGGGAGTTCCAGACCCACAGGAACGCACCCAGGGTGCCGCCCCGATTCCGGCGAGCCGTCCCGCGTCCGAAACGGTTGAGAAATGACAGAGTTACCGTGTGGGGGTCCCTCTACTGTACCCTCTACTGTACTGTACTGTACTGGCACACCCAAAATCACCATATATACAGTTAATATGTGCGTGTATGTGCGCACAGGTGGTGAAAAACAACCATGCTGTTTTCGTGCTCAGACGCACCCAGCCACCCAGCCACCCACCCACCCACCCACCCACATAGTCACTTAAGGAAGTGGTTGCACCACTTAAAAATCACTAGAAGTGAAAGCCCTAGTGTGTGTGTGTGTGTGCGTGTGTGTCGGAGCGTGCACGACGTGTGGTGGAGGAGAACCAACCCACCTCTGCGTTGCGGAACACTTTGAGCATGTCGGTGTCGAAGGCCTCCACCGTCTTGTAGTGGCCGGTGAGGATCTGCTTCTCGATGGTGCTGAGGTCCAGAGGATCAGACACCTTCTCATAGTACTGACTGTTCCTGAAGACACACACACACACACACACACACACACACACACACACACACACACAGGCACACACACACACACACACACACACACACACACACACACACACACACACACACACACACACACACACACACACACACACACACAGGCACAGGGTTGATTTCGTCGACTAAAAACCAAGACGAAAAATGTTCCGTCGACTACCTTTTTTCCCACTGACGAAAACTAAATGAAAACTAAGCTACGATGACTAAAACTAAGAGTAAATATATTGACAATTTCGTCAACAAATACAAACTAGACTAAAACTGTTAGGAAGGGACTAATGGAAAAGAGATCCAGCATCAATAGATTTAGTCGACTAAAATCTTATGACATTTAGTCGACTAAAACTAGTCTAACACTAAAACATTGCAGGTGACTAAAATGTTACTAAGACTAAATGAAAACTATTCAAAAGACTAATGACTAAAACTAAAATCAAAATTTGCCAAAAACAACTGCTGTTTATTATGGTTAAATGTCAGAACCAATTATCTCAGCGCCGCTGTAATCGGAAAACGTCTTAAAAAGGTTCATGATTAATGAAAATTTGGTTGAATGTAACTAATTATTTGTCTTGAAAGATCACATAGCATAAAAACAGCTGATAATAAACAGCCCAGATTTATTTCAACCGGAGGGTTTGCTTGCACTAAAGTCCTGTTATGTCAAAACAGTTTCCTTTGGAGGTTTCTAACTGTGTTTGTCTGCTGGCTGGTGCTGCTCAGAGCCATCTAATAGAAGAGTTACGACGTTGAGGGGGAAGAAACCGAGCGCTCGAGCACTGTTCATGCAGCCTGAACTGAGACAAGCTGGAGTTGGAAATACATTGTTTTCAACGAGGGCGGCGCAAACAAGAGCTATTTTTAAGCATGTGTGCAACATGACAACTGTTTTTAAGTATTGTACAGTAACAACTAAAGTCTCTTTAATGTTTATGTTGTACTATTACTACAAAAACTATCTAAAATAAAGGTATTTAAGATCATTAAAGCTGGGCTGTTGCCTGAGTCCCAATGCATTTCTACCTACTTCCGGTCCAGAACTTGTCCCAGTTGGTTGTCCCCATTCTCAATAGAATGTAGGAGAGCCGCCATTGGACTGAAGCCCCACGAAGTGAACGCAGTTTGCGTAACTCTGTCCATATCTATAAGGCTCTGGTACTGCTGAACTTTAACATTCCGTCAGAAGTCAGAAGCCTCGTTCGTTGCTTGACCAGTACGTGGGTTTTTGAGAGACATTCTTACCTCTTCCTAGACGGGAGGTTCACCAGCGGAGCGGCCAGCGTCTGCCCAGCTGAGTCTGTGTGGTCAGGAGAGAAAGAATGAATTTCCTGTCAACACAATGTCATTATTTTTAAATCACATATGCATCGTTACACAGCGCAGAGACGGAAAGAGAAATGCTGACTGACGAACCAGTGAGGTTTGGAAGGTCAGAGTATAGGAAAGGAATGTAGGAGTTGTAATGGAACGTTTAGTCTAGCTTTTAACCACTCAATGAGAAAACAGAGGAGACGGAAATCTGTTGTAGAATTGAAAAGAAACATGGAGATAATTGCATTAGTGCAGAAAAAAAATAAAAAAATAAAAAAACGAGGACTTGCATATCTAATCAATCTAAAACCAATATTGTATTCAACTTTAAATATATAGGCTATATTTTAACAATTCCTATAAAACTATCTGGTATAAAACAACAGCCTGGTTATGGTTAGTAAATTTACAACCAGCCTCTCTTGGCAGGTTTAACTTTATTTTTGTTTAAAAAAAAAAAAAAAAAAATTTTAGGTGTGTTCAAACGAATGAACTCATTAACCCATTTAGACCTGAGGACGATTCTACAAATGTCTTCTAAATCCTGACAGTTTTCTGAAAAACCTCATGTTTCCATGTCAGTCGTTCTCAAACATTTTCTTGTGAAGGACCCGCAAAAATATATGTAATTGGCCGCCGACCCCCATCTGAAAATATGTTATTCCAGGGACCCCCCCCCCCCCCCCCCCCCCCGAGAAGCAAAGATTTGAGTTAAAAACATTCGACTCTGAAAGAATACATATTCAAAGATTTGCGCCACATTTTTAACAAATTTTCAAAAAATAGCAGATCTACAAGCTCATAGCGCGGCACTCGGTGCCGCGCTATGAGCTTGTAGATCTGCTATTTTCCAATAGCTAAAGTATAACATAACGCTTAATAAAATGACTGGCACTTCCCCAAAAGGGGTTCCCGTTTTGAATGGGTAAAAAAAGTGTGGTGCAACTCCCCCTCTCCCCCTACCTCTCTCTCTCTCTCTCCCTCATTAGCAGGCAACAGTGCAGCACTCTCTCTCTGTTTCTGGCACAACAGCGCCACTTTTTCCCCTACTGGTACTCATAGTCACATAGGTTAACACCCACGGACATTGCTGTTCCTTGGAGTGGTTGCACCACTCAAAAAAGAATAGCATTATTTTAAACTAAACTAAACAGTATAAACTGTCAGGTTAATTTTAGGTGTCTTCAAAGTATAACGAATGTATACTCGTTAAAAGTTTAAAAGAGGAATCTTTGCCCTTTGAGGTTTCATGGGCTGTCAGCCGCACCCCCGATATATATATACCGCCCGTCCTCATACTGTAAGTGTTTATGTAAACGGCTGCTACGCGTGTTTACATTCGCCCCTACATGCCTTTAACTGAGACACAGCTCAAAGTCAAGTTACACATGGCAGCAGCAGAAATACCATGGAGGTAATATGACTACAGCTTAAACACATTAGAGAAATGACTGGCACTTCCTGTGACCTACAGAGGGCAGCGTGCACAACCAACCAACCGACCAACCAACCACCACATGCTCTGAGACCACATCATGACAACAGGAATAGCCGTAAACCGCATGCACATTTCCTGCCGAGAAAAGTCCTCTAAGGTCACTAAAAAAAAAACAACACACCCCATATTTTTCAGGTATAGCAATAATGGAAGGGCTTCGTTCAGTGGCGTGCACAGACATTTAGAGGGGCAAGTGCTCAAGTGGAGAAAAAAAAGGGCACCTTGTGCAGCGTGTGGAACCGGCCGGTTGCCTTTAGTGTGAGATTTATAGATTTTTGGGGCCTAAATAATATATTAGAAGCTTTTTTTAATCAAGAATTGATCAATGTCACCATGGTCCACACAGTGTACAGTGTACACTGTAAAAAAAGGCACATTTGTCCAGAGGGAAAAGGGGCAGGGGGTGCTCTAGCACCACCTAGTGTCTATCTGTGCACGCCACTGGCTTCGTTTGTTCGCTTGGTGTGTGAACTGACCCTTTGTAACTGCTGTGTGAACTGACCCTTTGTAACCAGTGATCAGTCATCGCTCGGTGTGTGAACTGACCCTTGTAACCGGTGATCAGTCATCGCTCGGTGTGTGAACTGACCCTTGTAACCGGTGATCAGTCATCGCTCGGTGTGTGAACTGACCCTTGTAACTGGTGATCGCTCGGTGTGTGAACTGACCCTTTGTAACTGGTGATCATTCATCGCTCGGTGTGTGAACTGACCCTTGTAAACGGTGATCATTCATCGCTTGGTGTGTGAACTGACCCTTTGTAACTGGTGATCAGTCATCGCTCGGTGTGTGAACTGACCCTTTGTAACTGGTGATCAGTCATCGCTCGGTGTGTGAACTGACCCTTTGTAACTGGTGATCAGTCATCGCTCGGTGTGTGAACTGACCCTTGTAACTGGTGATCATTCATCGCTCAGTGTGTGAACTGACCCCTTGTAACTGGTGATCGTTCATCGCTCCGTGTGTGAACTGACCCTTTGTAACTGGTGATCACTCATCGCTCGGTGTGTGAACTGACCCTTGTAGCTGGTGATCATGTCGCAGATCTCCTTGAAGATGTGAGCCAGGCGAGCCGTGCGAGTCACCTCCGTGTTCTCCTCGGCAGCGGCCAGACGCCGCGTGCGCACCGACCTGGAGGTCTGCAGCGCCGAGAACTGAGTCAGGAAGACGTCTGGAAATACATGGGAAAATGGGTGCATTTATAATAGCGTCTCTTTATCCAAGGCGCTTTACATAGATTGTGCATTTACATTCACCCATTCACACACACCGATGGCGGAGGAAACCAATGCAAGGCCAACCAACCAGCACATCAGGAGCAATAATTCACCTATAGCTATAAGCCCCTCCCCAAACTGCTATGGTCCAATCACAGCTAAGCATAACATGGGTTAGACAAACCTCTCCACCAATAGTTTTCCTATATATGATAAAACACTGTTTTAAAAAATAAATGCCACGCACATATCTTTTTCCAGTGCATACGGCAGGCCTTGTTGACGGATTTTGGAAGAGATTTTGAAGGTCTGGTTCCAAAAAATGAACCAGTATTTAATGTGTAAAAATCCATGATATTTATGATTATGATGAATGAGCCCGGCTTGAAAGTGTCTTAAGTGGGAGAGGCCGGGTCTCAGCTATAGATCCATTAGGGGGTTCAGAGTCTTGCTCAAGGACACTTCGACACTAACTCTGGGGGGAGCCCACAGGGTTCGAACTGGCAACCTTGCGGTTACCATCCAGCCACTCTACCCCTGATCCACCGCTGGAAAGCACAAGAAACTCCGGTACTTCATGAGGGCAATCCGTTCTGCTATACTTCCCTTCCAGTCACTACAATAGAGGGTATGCGCGTGACATCATCATCATACCAGGAAGTTATGCGGGAAAGCCTACTGAGTGGCAAAAAACTACTTTCTGGCCTTGACAGCCCATACATCCAAACAGAAAAGTCCTATTTGATTGCATGAAATTAATTTAAACAACATGCGCATACCCTCTATAACGCTGTGTCATTGTGTAACAGAGCAAATGTAACTACATTAACAACAATATTACACTTCTGCATAGACTGGAATATCTCAATCTTATTCTGTATTTCTGAATTTAGAAAAAATATATAACCAGTATGTGTGTAGAAGCAGTGGGGATAGTGACATTAATATGGCACCCGGAGAGCAATTAGGAATTACGTTTTGTTTGCTCGGGGACACTTCCGACGCGGACCGGGCAGCCCCAGTAGGTGAGCGATTGTTTTTGGCATTAGTTTTAGTCACAGTCTCTTCAAATAGTTTTAATTTAGTTTCAGTCACATTTTATTAGTCATGTGGAATGTTTTAGTGTTAATCTAGTTTTAGTCGACTAAATCTACAGTTGATATAGTCGACTAAAATGTATTTTGGCGCCGTCGTAATGATGACGCCGATCTAGGGTCGCAGTGTGGCGCGTTGTGAGCTTGTAGATCGGCTATTTTCAGCATGCAACCAAGTGTAAAATGACTTATACTGGATCTCTTGTCCACTACTTGATACTCTTGTCCACTAGTCCCTTCCTAACATTTTAGCCTAGTTTCTATTTGTCAGTATATTTAGTCTCAGTTTTAGTCATCATAGCTTAGTTTTCATTTAGTTTCCATGTAGCTTTCGTCAGTAAAAAAGGTAGTCGACGTACATTTTTCGTCTTAAGTCTTAGTCGACGAAATCAACACACCTGACGCCCACACACACCTGATTTGATGTTGCCGTCGTCTCGTATGACCCCTCCTCCCCAGCGGGTGTAGGCGGACAGGCTGCTGGCGTCTCTCTCTCGCTCCCCTTCCCTCTTCAGCAGCTCCTGCTTCTCTCTCATCTTCTCCCAGTTCCTCAGGAGGAACACTCGATGCTTCAGCACAAAGTTCCTGACGGGGCCCAAGACAACCCGGGAGGACTCTTGTTAAATCACTGCATTCATTCATTCATTCATATGGATGTACTGTACGTATATGATGTGTAAGCAGGGACGTGCACACATAGACGTCAAAGGGGGCTTCAGCCCCTGCCCTTTTACCCCGTCTGTAAAACAACTGCCCTTTCCAGACCACGAATGCAGCGTTTACTACATGGTGAAATAAATGCAAAATGCCCATCCTCTCCTTTCCATGCCATGCCGGAAGGCAGCATTCAGGAGAATTGTTTTTTCTCCAAAGTCTCCTGAACTTGAGCGCAGCATTTTGCGTTGAACAAATTTGTTTCAAAATCCACACCGCATCTCCAGTAGATAAAGAGTGCTGGGTTGTGTCCCGAAAATAGCTGATCTACAAGGTCTCAACGCGTCGCAGTGCGACGCGTTGAGACCTTGTACTTGTAGATCAGCAATTTTTGTCCAAAAGTGCCTTCTTACGGGATTTCAGCCCCCTGCCTCTCTAACACTCATGTGAACTACTGTACATCCATATAAGACTGACGTACAACTCAGTCTGCCGTCAATCACTCAATCAATCAGCCATGCATGTATTCAATCAATCAATCAATCAATCAATCAATCAAAACCTTTCCACATACAAGGTAGGTACTGCAACATGAGACAGAAACCTTGTGGTGTTTTTTCTACAATTTCCATGTAAAACTTCTCTAGTGAGAGAATGTTTTCTTACAGAGTCCCACTCAGCTTGCAGTCTATACTTGGCTGCTGTTGTTGTAGAAAACGGAGCCAAAGCATTTGGTTTCAGGACTCCGTAACACTTCAAACTATACTTCCTGTCTAGTGGCGTGTGTGTGTGTGTGCGTGTGTGTGTGTGTGTGTGTGTGTGTTACTGCTTGTATTACTATCCACGTGGGGACATAATGTCATTTGAAGGATATTACAGACCAGACAATTTTTTTTACTTACGCAGACATTTTTCTGTCCCAATTGAGGATTTAAAAAAATATATATAGTTAATTAGGGTTAGGGTTAGGTTTCACCATTCAGTGGGTTGGGTTACAATGAACCCATTTAGACCTGAGGACGATTCTACAAATGCCTTCTAAATCCTGACAAAACCCATGTTTCTATGTCAGTGGTGCTCAAACATTTTCATGTCAAGGACCCCCCAAGAAATATTTGTAATTGGTCGCCGAACTCCATCTGAAAATATGTTGTTCCAGGGACCCCCCAGAAGCAAAGATTTGAGTTAAAAACGTTCACCCTGGAAGATTATATTCAAGGTTTTGCACCACAATTTCACGATTTTTCAAAAATAGCAGATCTACAAGTTCGTAGCGCGGCACTCGGTGCCTCGCTATGAGCTTGTAGATCTGCTATTTTTCAACAGCTAAAGTATAACATAATGCTTAAATCACCAAAAGGGGTTCCCGCCCCAAAATGGGTTAATCCAACGCTTGACTGCCATGGACAGAGATCTCCTTTTTCTGGCGTGTTTTCAGTGACTACACAAGAGGGCGCTCTTTGCCAACGTATGAATGATGCCAGGTTGCAAGGAGACGGATACAACCGGAAATGAACCGGAAGTGTACATGTTTTCCTCCGTCCGCCTCCAGATTTTCAAAAGTACATTTATCTGGGATTCTTTTCCCGTTTTTTGGTCAAAACAATAAACTCAACCTCAACATCCCATAACTACAGAACAGATAATCTCGTTTACTAAATGTATTTTCCGGGTGAAAGGAAAGACGATCTCTCTGCCCCTCCAGACAGCCTTTGTTTACGTCTTCGACACATTGTGGTTCCCGCGGGTCCAACAAAACAAGGTAAAAACACTGGAAAACACTGGCTGGCGGTGGCAGAATAACTAATCAAATAATACCGAAGGTGGCAATCAAAGTGTTTTAATGAAAAATTGCGTCCCCATTTGGATAGCGATACGTGTGAGTGTGTGTGTGTGTGTGTGTGTGTGTGTGTGTGTGTGTGTGTGTGTGTGTTGTGTGTGTGCGTGCTACCTTTCTCTGTTGGACATGGGTTTCATGAGGTGAGGGTAAAACTTGCTGCTGTCACTTGACTCTTCTTCCTAGAGGGAGAGACAGACACAGTGTTAGAGAGACATCAGTTCACAGGCCAGTTTGTACACCATTCTGCCTCATTTAATATCCCATTCTGGGCGGGAACCCCTTTTGGTGTTTTAAAGCGCCATTATGTTATACTTTAGCTATTGAAAAGTAGCAGATCTACAAGCGCGGCACTCAGTGGGTTCCCAGATTGGTCACAGTGTGACCCGTTAGCTTGAAGCAGTGTTGTTTTCGTCGACTAAAACTAAGACGAAAAATGTTCGTCGACTACCTTTTTCCACTGACGAAAACTAAATGGAAACTACATGAAAACTAAGCTATGGTGACTAAAACTAAGAGTAAATGTACTGACAATTTCGTCAACAAATAAAAACTAGACTAAAATGTTAGGAAGGGACTAGTGGACAAGAGACCCTTTATAAGTCATTTTACACTTGGTTGCATGCTGAAAATAGCCAATATACAAGCTCACAACGCGTCACGCTGCGACGCGTTGTGAGCTTGTAGATCGGCTATTTTCAGCAAGTGAAAAAAACTGTCATTACGACGGCATCAAGGCCCGCCAAAATACATTTTGTTCGACTAAATCAACTGTAGATTTAGTCGACTAAAATCCTATGACATTTAGTCGACTAAAACTAGACTAACACTAAGACATTCCAGGTGACTAAAATGTGACTAAAACTAAATTAAAACTATTCAAGAGACTTAATGACTAAAACTAAATGTGCTGCCAAAAACAACACTGGCTTGAAGATCAGTTCTTTCCATCACAGGCAGCACCAACAGAAAACAGTTGGGAACTACAATGAAATAAAAATACAAATAAATAAAATAAAATGGAGCCCAGGGCTGCTTCATTAACTTTGAGGAATTGTAGTACTCTGTTTGCCTTTTGTTTTATATTGTCTGAGGTTTATATTTTGGCAGTGCCGTCATGTCAGAACTGAGTAAGTAAACACTGATGCCAGACTCTGTTCCTCCACACAGCTCATCTATTGTATTCATCTGGTGTGAAGAGAAAAACATGACAAGTAACATTAACCCATTTAGAACTGAAGACGATTCTACAAATGCCTTCTAAATTCTGACAGTTTTCAGAAAAACCCTATCTTTCTATGTCAGTGGTTCTCACACTATTTCATGTCAAGGAGCCCCAGAATTATGAATTTGGCCGCCGACCCCCATCTGCAAATATGTTGTTCCAGGGACCCCTCAGAAGCAATGAGCCAGAAGCCACAAACGTTTGTCTCAGTAAGTAACCACATACTCCAGCCTCTCGTGTATCTGCATTGTGTGTGTGCATTGTGCATTGACTAATGCAGTTTTCGTTTAAAATAAATACGCATCTGATCTGACTTTTTAAAGTGCTTTTATGCTTTTTGAGTGGTGCAACCACTCCTATAGACAGCTATGTGTGTAGCTGTGTCCCTGGGTCTGTCCCTGGGTCTGTCCCTGTGTCCCTGGGTCTGTCCCGGGGTCCCTGGGTCTGTCCCTGTGTCCCTGGGTCTGTCCCTGTGTCCCTGGCTGTGTCCCTGGGTCTGTCCCTGTGTCCCTGGGCCTGTCCCTGTGTCCCTGGGTCTGTCCCTGTGTCCCTGGGTCTGTCCCTGTGTCCCTGGCTGTGTCCCTGTGTCCCTGGCTGTGTCCCTGGGTCTGTCCCTGTGTCCCTGGCTGTGTCCCTGGTTCTGTCCCTGGGTCCCTGGCTGTGTCCCTGGCTGTGTCCCTGGGTCTGTCCCTGTGTTCCTGGCTGTGTCCCTGGGTCTGTCCCTGTGTCCCTGGGTCTGTCCCTGTGTCCCTGGCTGTGTCCCTGGGTCTGTCCCTGTGTCCCTGGGTCTGTCCCTGTGTCCCTGGCTGTGTCCCTGGGTCTGTCCCTGTGTTCCTGGCTGTGTCCCTGGGTCTGTCCCTGTGTCCCTGGGTCTGTCCCTGTGTCCCTGGGTCTGTCCCTGTGTCCCTGGATGTGTCCCTGGGTCTGTCCCTGTGTTCCTGGGTCTGTCCCTGTGTCCCTGGCTGTGTCCGAGCACGAAAATAGCTGTTATAGCGTTTGTTCACCACCAAGTGTCACTGTTGCACAGCCTAACACACAGACACACACAGGCCAGGGAGGAGGGCTTGTACAGTACAGTACAGTACAGTACAGTACAGTACAGTACAGTACAGTACAGTACAGTACAGTACAGTACAGTACAGTACAGTACAGTACAGTACAGCTCATTCAGACGGGTCTGATTTTGTTTTTCTCAAGACAATACCAAAGGTTCCACAGTAATAACGTTTAGAAGGATCTCATCTTACAGCTATAACATTTTGGGCTTTACTGGTTATATATAGGCCTACACACGTGCACGCACACCCACGCATGCACACACGCGCGCGCACGCACATACAGTATAACATCACAGACTGGTGGCTGTACACGCCGATGTCCTCCGTCCGTAACCACAATATCATATTTCAAAGCTAAAATTAAGCAGCATGGCCCTTTAACCCATTTTGACCTGAGATCAGATTCAAAAAATGTCTTCTACATCCTGACAGTTTTCTGAAAAAGCTATGTTTCTATGTCAGTCGTTCTTCGATTTTTCAAAAAATAGCAGACCTACAAGCTCGTAGCGCGCCACTCGGTGGCGCGCTACGAGCTTGTAGATCTGCTATTTTTCAATCGCTAAAGCATAGCACAATGCTAACACCAAAAGGGGTTCCCGCCCAAAATGGGTTAAGTTCTCCGTGTCACATTTTCAGAAGCCCTTGTGCCCCAATAAGAGTTCCTCCGAGACAAAAGGGAACACGGATGCCCTACATACACAATGCACCTGAGTTTCAACAAAGCCAAAAAAAGGAACTTGGCTCATTTTTCTAAACCAGTCGGTAACTGACAAAAAACCCCACAGTCTGCCTTTCAACAAATGAGGGTCATTAATGACTGATTGGTCGCTATTTTGGAACGGAGCAACTGATCTCTTTTTCGAGCGGACAAGGATGACTAACAACTTAACAAGTGCTTTTCCATGTGTTAACTTCAACAAAATATCATGGTTTCAGTTTTCTCTCTGTTCAATCTGCGAGTGTTTTTCCCTTCAAACTATTTTCTGACCAGTAATTCCATCCATCCATCCTCCCTTCCATCTTCAACCGCTTATCCGTAGTCGGGTCGCGGGGGGCAACAGCTCCACCAGAGAGCTCCACCAGACTTTCCCTCTCCTCCAGAGCAACATTATAGTGACTTCCTCCTGGGGGGGATCCCGAGGTGTTCCAAGGCCAGTGAGTCGATGTGATTCCTCCAACCTTAATTGGTCTGCACCCGAGGTCTCCTCCATAGAGTATAAAGAAGGATAGAGACTGAACTGGCGCGAAGCTCCCCCCCCCCCCCCCCGCAATTCATGTCAGTGGAAGTTGCTCAGTGGCGTTTTGAAGCACCCGGAAGAGCCTTCTACTTCCGCCTACAAACGCGCTCAACATTAAAGCCCAGCTGCACGGGGTTTCCTCATCATACTTCCATGGGTCCGCCTGCAGTCCCTCCTCTTACCACTAGGGCCCAGTGCTTCAACGTTGGAGAGCCTCACTGGGGCCTTGGTCTGCCCCAGTGGGACTTGGTCTGCCCTCGAGGACCTCCCTAGGGAGACGCCCGAGAGGCATCCTAACCAGATGCCCCGAACCACCTAAGCTGGCTCCTTTCCAAGTTTCCAACACTATCTTACTCTGGCAGTGGTTCTGTGTCACTCACAGTGTTGTTTTCGTCGACTAAAACTAAGACGAAAAATGTTCGTCGACTACCTTTTTTCCACTGACAAAAACTAAATGGAAACTAAATGAAAACTAAGCTACAGTGACTAAAACTAAGACTAAATATATTGACAATTTCGTCAACAAATAAAAACTAGACTAAAATGTTAGGAAGGGACTAGTGGAAAAGAGATCCAGTATAAGTCATTTTACACTTGGTTGCATGCTGAAAATAGCCGATCTACAAGCTCACAACGCGTCGCAGCGCGACGCGTTGTGAGCTTGTAGATCGGCTATTTTCAGCAAGTGTAAAATCAGCCATTACGACGGCATCAAGGCCCGACAAAATACATTTTAGTCGACTAAAATCGCATGATATTTAGTCGACTAAAACTAGACACTAACACTAAAACATTCCTGGTGACTAAAATGTGACTAAAACTAAATGAAGTTTCATTCCAAAGACTATAGACTAAAAAAGAAAACAACACCGGTCACTCACTCGTTTTTTGAGCTGGTGTTTGGACTTGCGCTTCTCCTTCAGACGGCCGAGTCGCCGAGTCCCGCCCGGTTTGCCCGGCAGGCCGTTGATTCGCTGGCTCTTCCCGCCAATGATTCCTCGACAGCCTTCTGAGCCGCACTTACACACTTGCTGTAAAGTAGAAAAAACGGAGGGTCGGAAAAAAAAACCCCCAGAGAGAACAAGTTATGGTAAGTCACGAATTGGAAGTCTGGAGCATCCAATCCATGTGTCCAATTCTATGTACAGTACTGTAAAATGTGTCCTTTTAACCCATTGAGACCGTACTAACTAATCCAACCGACGGGTTGCGAGGACCTTAGAGTATATATGAATAGAGACGGCACCCGAGTTCTCCTCCCATCCACTTGCATTAAGTTGCTCAAAAGCGCATGAGGCGATTTCACTGTGCATTCTGGGTAGGAACAGAGTGCATTCTGGGATGGATTGGGCCCAAACACATGAACGCGCTGCCGCTGACTATCATTGCAGGCATTCAGCGTTCACGTGTCATCGTGAACGTGCACAATGATAGTCAACGGACCAACGCGTTCATGTGTTTGGGCCCACGCTGCAATATCAAATTCGGCCACTATGTCCATTTCGCCTCAGGGTTTCATCCGGGTGCCGTCTCTATTCATATATACTCTAAGGCGAGGACGTGTACACACGTCCTGGACCTAGCGCATTTCCATTGATATCAAACGAGAGAAAAATTGTCTGATTTATTTTTTTATTTTTTTTGAGTTGGCCTCCAAGGCCACCATACTCCTTGCTCTTCGCACTCGCGCGGTCCCGTTCACTTCCCCGTTTACCGCTGCAGAAAGAATCCCTCGTATCTCCTAATCCAGGGCGCTCTCCGTGGTTTTGACCAGATGGATATACGGAGCTCTTCATTTCTGCCTCTCGTTCAAAATATGAACGCGAGGGATTATCGAGCGACTTTATGGTAACGATAGCGAGGTAAGCAAGCAAAAATATGTCTCCCGATTTTTGTCCGGAACGGAAGGCTTTACAGAGTAAAAGCAGCCATATCTTCCCGGCACCCCGAGCTTCTATTTTGAAAGAAATCCCGGCGCTAATTGTGCAGATTAACATTTCATTTCTATTTATAAATTAGAACAATATAAACATTATCAATGAATCCTACTACTACCAACCCTGATTTCAAGATGTTATAATCTGCTGCAATAATATTAATAATAACAACAAACAATTTATTTAGAATTCCGAAACGTACTGTAAACCTTTCTTTTTCCCCCTCTAAAAGCATTGAGATTCAGATTAGAGTAATTTGAGGAGCCTGGTTACTGGGCCGCAGTGCGTGCGTACGTGTGTGCGTGCGTGCGTGCGTGCGTTATCTGAGAGAACAGCCTCACCTGTTCCTCTGTGTTGAAGGAATGGAAGTTGTAGTCGTAGGTGAGCTCAGTGCTGCTGTTCATGTCCTTCAGGGCAAACAGACCGATTCTATACACACCGTTCACGGACCTGGAGACAGACACACAGACACACAGACAGACACACAGACACACAGACAGACACACACAAGTCATCAGAGACGCACAGCCCAACTTAAGCAGTGTTGATTTCGTCGACTAATACTATGACGAAAAATGTTCGTCGACTACCTTTTTTCACGGCCGAAAACTAAATGAAAACTAAGCTGTGATGACTAAAACTATGACTAAATATACTGTCGATTTTGTCAACAAATAAAAACTAGACTAAAATGTTAGGAAGGTACTAGTGGACAAGAGATCCAGTATAAGTCATTTTACAATTAGTTGCATGCTGAGAATAGACGATCTACAAGCTCACAGCGCGACGCGTTGTGGGCTTGTAGATCGGCTATTTGGAAAAAAAAATCAAGGCCCGCCAAAACACATTTTGTTCGACTAAATCAACTGTAGATTTAGTCTAAAACTAGGCTAACACTAAAATGTGACTAAAAGCTTTATTCCAAAGACTATGACTAAAACTAAAATAGAAATTTGCTACCAAGAACAACGCCGAGCCCGAGCCACAGAAACACACAGAGAGATGCAGAGAGCGAGACGGAGATAGAGAGAACGAAAGAGACGAGATAAGAGAGATACTGTCGAGATAGAGATAGGGAGAAACCATTAACAAGAACAGAAAACATAAAGGAATAGTACAGGCAGGCAAAGTGAGTGACAAATAAACCCTCTTCTATCTTGAGTTCTTTTGCCAGCATCATTCTTGTGAGAGCAACAAAGGGTTGTGTAGTTGTCTGTTGGTTTGTATCATTTATGCTGTTCTGTAAAAGTGGTGGTATTAGGGCTTGTGTGTTTGTGTGTGTGCCTCGACGGAGCGGGCGGTAGAGTTTCTGCTATCTGCGCGCTGGTTGTGGTGGGCCAGTCTGGGCCAAATTTGCGCGAAAATGAACAACTTCTTCACCAGTTATTATTTTGTTGAACCCTAAATCCAAGTGATAGTACACCCCACCTACGCCCGCTCTGCCAGACCTGACTTTTTATCGTTTATTTATATATTAGTACCCATGCTGCTATACCAACATCTATGCATTGGATTCTATCGCTCTTTTTGGAACGATGCTATCAAGATAATTTCGTTGTACATAATTGTGTTAACCCATTCTGGGCGGGAACCCCTTTTGGTGTTTTAAAGCATTATGTTATACTTTAGCTATTGAAAAATAGCAGATCTACAAGCTCGTAGCGCGGCACCGAGTGCCGCGCTGCTATTTTTTTTAAATCATGAAAATGTTACGTCTCCATTCCCTGTGTGTTTGTTTATTCCACGATTACAGCCACGATTTAACATTTTGGATAAAGAGG
>NC_136796.1:45775898-45780938 GCF_951216825.1 Electrona antarctica
CACACACACACACACACGTGTGTCCTACATTGCAGGCTGCAGGGCAGAGTATAGAGGTCTCTGTGGTCGTTAGCTGTCTGTGCTCACTCAGCCCCTCGGGGGTTAAACGCTAGCAACATCAGCGCTAAGCTACAACCGACAAAACCGTCCACCTACACAAAGGCTAAACAATAGCAAAGCAGGTCTTGTTGTTGATGCTGTTGTTGTTGCAGTTGCATGGCTGTGGAGACGCCTACTTAACCCATTTCGACCTGATAACAGATTCTACAAATGTCTTCTAAACCCTGACAGTTTTCTGAAAAACCCTCATGTTTCCATGCCAGTGGTTCTCAAACTATTTCATGTCAAGGACCCCTGGAATTATATGTATTTGGCCACCGACCAAATGAAAATATGTAGTTCCAGGGACCCCCCCAGACACAAAGATTTGAGTTCAAAACGCATTTTCACCATTTTTCAAAAATAGCAGACCTACAAGCTCGTAGCGCGGCACTCGGTGCCGCGCTATGAGCTTGTAGATCTGCTATTTTTCAATAGCTAAAGCATAACATAATGCTTAAAAACACCAAAAGGGGGTTCCCGCACAAAATGGGTTAACTGGGTCTCTGTTGACGGAGGATTTTTTTAACCTGGCCAATGGCTAGAATCCATGACCATGCCTTAGAAACCAGTCAATTGGTTTATCCTGGACTGTGTGGACGTTAAAACCTTTGTCCGCGGGCTGAAAGGAGCCAAGGTGATTGGATCACATTGGGACCGCAAACCTGACGAGAGGAGGTTAACGAGCTCATTGATGATCATTTGTCACACCTGCAGCCTTAACGGGCCACTTCACCCCCTTTTGCAACCAGATCTTATTTTAATGATGTTTGGGAGACAAGAAACACTTTCCCTGGGGGTTTTTATGTGGGTAATGTGTGTTTTTAGATATTTCAGTATTTCAAAGTGTCCATTAGGGCAAGTCGACAATTCAACTAGCCGACTAGTAAATCCACTAGTCGACCTTGTTGGTACTAGTTGACTAGTTGACAAGAGAAAAAAAATCCCCAATTTTGTAGGCCTCAAGATTAGTCACCAATATACAACGTTTTTAAATGTACAAATATTTATTAAAAAAACAAACAAAAAAAAAACGTTTTTTTTTTTTTTTTTTTACACAATAGGTAGTTTACTAGTCGACTAGTAAACTAGGCAACTAGTAAAAATGACTAGAAGTGAATGCCCTAGTGTCCATGGGCTCCATGATGTCATGAACACTGGGGCTCGCTTATTTCCTGGACTACATGTCTCAGTATAAGACAGCCCTCCCCCTATCCACAAGGAGGAGCAGTGGACCAAAGCATTATGGGAATTGTAGGAAGGCAGTGAGCCCAGTGTCCATGACATCATGGGAGCCCATGGACACTTTGAAATAATACAATATCTAAAAAACACATATTACCCACGTAAAAACCCCCAGGAAAGTGTTTCTTTCGCGCACAAGAAGCCACGTCTTTTGAGATGGCAGTGTAGCGTGCATGATGATGATGTTACGGGTTGATTCAGAAATGGATCAGATGTTATTTGTCACACGCTGCCCAAACAGTAGAGATCTCCTACATGGGATGATGCCGAAGATTTTGGTCTAACTTTCATTCGACAAATGAAAGGATGTGAATTTTAGTGGTATATAGGGCTCCATTTTCGTCACCGCTAAACCCCTTATCCCTAAACTTCTTTGCCTTTTTTTTTTTTTTTTTTACTATTTTGAAAAACATTTTTGAATAGTCCAACTAGCCCAATCTACATTGACACGTTGTGAGCTTGTAGACTGGCCATTTTAACTATTCAAAATAGTAAAAAAAAAAAGGCAAAGAAGTTTAGGGATAAGGGGTTTATTGGTGACGAAAATGGAACCCTTAGTATTAGAGCGTCATAGTCCCGCCCCCTTTCATGACGACGCCAGGCCCAGGAAATAATTCCCAATGCATTTTTCCCATAGACATTTCAAAACGTATTTATTGAAAGACCTTATAAGTGTCGTACAAAGCCAACTCTTGTCGTGACAAATCATGACAACAAACACAATATTCTGGACCAAACAAATAATTACAAAGAAGAAAAACAACAAAAAAAGTGTTGCAACCTGCCGTTTTCTTCTTCTTTCTAATTATTTGTTCGGCCCGAAAAATTGTGTTTGTTGTCATGATTTGTCACGACAAGAGTTGTCTTTGTCCGCGGCGTGAACGTCTTTAAATAAATACTTTCTGAAAAGTCTCTGAGGAAAATTAACGGGGATTTCTTTTCCGGGTCTCTCGAGGGGGGCGGGACTGCGACGCTCTATTCTGATGCAGTAAGAAGAACCCCACCCTTCGGTTTTAAAACAAAAACAAACGCACACGGAATTATTTACAAATTCTACTCAATTGGGGTTTAATCCATTGAGACCTGGAACGCATCCATGTCACGTTAGCGTTTAACCACATTAACCATTAACCCATTTTGGGCGGGAACCCCTTTTGGTGTTTTAAACATGTTATAATTTAGCTATTGAAAAATAGCAGATCTACAAGCTCATAGCGCGCCACCGAGTGGCGCGCTATGAACTTGTAGGTCTGCTATTTTTGAAAAATCATTAAAATGTTCCTCAAATCTTTCCGAAAATTGTCATGATTTAGAAAACATTTTTTTTTAAATTTCGACGTCAGGCCTGAATGGTTTAATGAGGGGACTCAAGCTTGTGTTTATCTGTCCAAAACAACACATGGCGTGAAGCTCTCAGGCCTGGAATAAAAGGAAGGCTGTAGTAGAGGAAGCAAGAAAACACCCACCACTTTTGCATTTCACAGTTGGGCTCACAGCTGTGGTTGATGAAGCGCGCCTCGTTGCCCATGCGGTAGCTGTCGATGACCATGCCACTGTCCAGGTTCAGACAGTACTGACCGCTGTGGGCAAAGTACTGCTCCATCATACGGCTCCTGGTGGGGGGGAGAACAGGGAGACATACAGAGAGAGAGAGAGAGATCAGGGAAGGGAAGGAAAAACACATTGAGAAAGAGAGCAAGATAGAAAGACCTTTCCCAGCAAGCCAAATGACGTCATGATGACGTCATGATGACGTCATGATGACGTCATCGTGTGACATTGAGGAACTAGGCCAGATCACAGCCCATATGGGGGATGATCTTTACGTTCAGGACTAGGCCAGATCACAGCCCATATGGGGATCACAGCCCATATGGGGATGATCTTTACGTTCAGGACTAGGCCAAATCACAGCCCATATGGGGATCACAGCCCATATGGGGATGATCTTTACGTTCAGGACTAGGCCAGATCACAGCCCATATGGGGATGATCTTTACGTTCAGGACTAGGCCAGATGACAGTTTATATGGGGGATGATCTTTACGTTCAGGACTAGGCCAGATCACAGCCCATATGGGGATGATCTTTACGTTCAGGACTAGGCTAGATCACAGCCCATATGGGGATGATCTTTACGTTCAGGACTAGGCCAGATGACAGCTTATATGGGGGATGATCTTTACGTTCAGGACTAGGCCAGATCACAGCCCATATGGGGATGATCTTTACGTTCAGGACTAGGCCAGATCACAGCCCATATGGGGATGATCTTTACGTTCAGGACTAGGCCAGATCACAGCCCATATGGGGATGATCTTTACGTTCAGGACTAGGCCAGATCACAGCCCATATGGGGATGATCTTTACGTTCAGGACTAGGCCAGATCACAGCCCGTATGGGGATGATCTTTACGTTCAGGACTAGGCCAGATCACAGCCCGTATGGGGATGATCTTTACGTTCAGGACTAGGCCAGATCACAGCCCATATGGGGATGATCTTTACGTTCAGGACTAGGCCAGATCACAGCCCATATTGGGATGATCTTTACATTCAGGACTAGGCCAGATCACAGCCCATATGGGGATGATCTTTACGTTCAGGACTAGGCCAGATCACAGCCCATATGGGGATGATCTTTACGTTCAGGACTAGGCCAGATCACAGCCCATATGGGGATGATCTTTACATTCAGGACTAGGCCAGATCACAGCCCATATGGGGATGATCTTTACGTTCAGGACTAGGCCAGATCAAACAGCCCGTATGGGGATGATCTTTACGTTAAGGACTAGGCCAGATCACAGCCCATATGGGGATGATCTTTACGTTCAGGACTAGGCCAGATCACAGCCCGTATGAGGATGATCTTTACGTAATTTCCAGGACGTCTTCACCAGTTGAAATAATAATATAGCTTCTTCTGGGCCAGATCTGACTAGTTATGATATGACGTTAAGTTGATCTGGCCTCGATCGGACTCTCTCTGATTCATCCAGGGACGTCCGTCTTAGAGTGGGCAGAATGTATGTTGGTTGAAATCAGGTGATATTCTGGGACAGATCTGACTAGTCTTGGTTTGACTTGATCTGGTGGCCCCAATAGAGACGTCACTAATTCGTCCAGGTCCTGACCGTGCTTGCTGGGTTGTTTTTTTTATTTTATTTCTTAATGAAATATACAGGATTTAAATATTTTTAAATATTTAAAACCATCCTCTCACCTGAACTCGTGCTCGCTGACCACCTCTCCCAGGTACTCGATGATGAACTGCCCCGAGCGGAGAGACTCCTTGGTGCGGATGCCCCAGCCTTTCCCCTCGGCGCGGAAGCGCTCCAGACACTGGACCCAGTCGTGTCTCTGGATGTGCTGGTTGTCACACTGATCCCTGCAGGGGCAGGTGCTGGGAGAGCACTCCGCCAAGCTCATCCTGGGGCCGGCGGAATGAAGAGAGAATGAAGTTAACCCATTTAGGCCGGACGTCGAAATTAAATAAAAAAGTCTTCTGAAAGAATATTATGTTCAAAGATTTGTGGCGCATTTTCACGATTTTTCAAAAATAGCAGACCTACAAGCTCGTAGCGCGCCACTCGGTGGCGCGCTACGAGCTTGTAGATCTGCTATTTTTCAATAGCTAAAGCATAACATAATGCTTAGTTAAGAATGATCTGCTCTGTTCTGCCATCATTCACA
>NC_136796.1:45781138-46026138 GCF_951216825.1 Electrona antarctica
GCTTTCTTCCTCCTCCTCCATCGCCAAGACAAACTCTCCATCTATGAGGTATAATTTACGATTTAGCATTACATTGGCTTTGGAGAAGTTTTTTTTTTTTTTTTTTGTTAACATTTTTACTTCATGGATTACGATTGTTGGCCGATCACTTGCTGTTTAAAACCCATTCTGGGCGCCGGGAACCCCTTTTGGTGTCTTAAGTATTATTTAAAACTTTAGCTATTGAAAAATAGCAGAGCTCGTAGCGCGGCACTCGGTGCCTTGTAGATCTGCTATTTTAGAAAAATCGCGAAAATGTGGCACAAATCTTGAATGCATTTTCTTTCAGAGCGAACGTTTTTAACTCAAATCTTTGCTTCTGGGGGGGTGGGTCCCTGAAACAACATATTTTCAGATGGGGGTCGGCGGCCAATTACATATAATTTCTGGGGGTCCTTTGACATGAAAATGTTTTGAGAACCACTGACATAGAAACAGAGGGTTATGATTTAGAAAACATTTGTAGGATCAGTTCTCAGGTCTAAATGGGTTAAAAACTAAAGTCCAATGTTCCTGATCTGATCAACACACATCCCTGCAGATTATGGTCATTGTGTTGTCAAACTCAAGGCCCGGGGGCCAAATCAGGCCCGTGAGTGAATTATCTTTGGCCCGCGGGATGATATTTAATTAGTATTAGAACTGGCCCTCTGGTATATTGCACGGACCACCATAATACTACAAGTCCCACAATGCACTGCGAGTGCATTGGCACATATCACATAGTATGAAAGCAGTGCTTGGTGAGGATCATAGAACAGGAAACTGAGCTTAATAATAATGCATTTTCAGTTTTAAATGCATTTGCTTTTTTGCTGTTTGCCTGGGACGTCCTCATGACCGCGGTGCCCGTGTGTTGAAACACAGTCCGGCCCTCGACCTCGACCGATTTCTTTATTTTGGCCCACTGTGTATTTGAGTTTGACATCCCTGGGTTAACCCATTTTGACCTGAGATCAGATTCTAAAAATGTCTTCTACATCCTATCCTGACAGTTTTCTGAAAAAGCTATGTTTCTATGTCAGTCGTTCTTCGATTTTTCAAAAATAGCAGACCTACAAGCTCGTAGCGCGCCACTCGGTGGCGCGCTATGAGCTTGTAGATCTGCTATTTTTCAATAGCTAAAGCATAACATAATGCCGACACCAAAAGGGGTTCCCGCCCAAAATGGGTTTGCAGCTACAGGTATATATAAACCTACAATAAATAAATGAATGAATGAATGAATGAATGAATGAGTGAGTGAATGAATGAATGAATGAATGAATGAATGAATGCATGAGTGAATGAATGAATGAATGAACGGAGACTCACCGACATGGATGGGAGCGGGGAAGAGGCCGTAATCGTGTTCTCCAGGTATGTACTCCAGCTTCTCTTTCTTTAGCTGCAGCAGCTGACTGCGGGGACTGTGGCGGCCATGTGGGACGGGGAACAAACAGAGCATGAGGTGTTGTTTTTGGCAGCGCGTTTCTATTTTAGTTTAGTCCTATATATATATATATACATACCGTAGTCTTTGGAATGAAACTTAATTTAGTTTTTAGTCCTATTTTAGTCACCTGGAATGTTTTTTTAGTGTTAGTCTAGTTTTAGTCGACTAAATCTACAGTTGATTTAGTCGACTAAAATGTGTTTCGGCGGGCCTTGCTGAAAATAGAAGATCTACAAGCTCACAACGCGTCGCGCTGCGACGCGTTGTGAGCTTGTAGATCGGCTATTTTCAGCATGCAACCAAGTGTAAAATGACTTATACTGGATCTCTTGTCCACTAGTCCCTGCCTAACAATTTGGTCGAGTTTTTATTTGTTGACGAAAAATCAATATATTGATAGTATTACATACTATCAATATGTAACCTAGTATTACATACTATCATGCAATAATTGTATCCAATGAGGGATAAAGACTCGAAAGTCGAAGAGTAATTAAATAGTACCAATTGTTTTTGTAAAGACGACGATTTTTTTTTAAAAAACTCACTCTTCAGTCTTGTACACGTCGGAGTAAAGCCCCGCCTTCTGGAACTTCTTCTTTGGAGGTCTGGCCGGTCTCTTCTCCCGTTGGCCGGTTATGGAGGTGGGGGGCGGAGCTTGTTCCCTGGTGGAGGCGGCGCCTGGGGGGCGTTCCGGAGAGGAGGAGGAGTGGCCGTCTGGCTTCCCTTCCAGCGAGCTATAATTAGAACCGTTGACTAGGGTTTCTGCCGGTGTTGACTGCAGCTTTTGATAAATGAACCTATTTATACAAAATCACACTGAGTTCTAAGATTAGCGCTTCGCTTGTGACGGACGGGCTTTTGCTCAAACAGAGTCCCCACTGTCACTATACCTGTCACACTGAAAAAAACCCTAGTAAAAGTATAATAGTACGAAATTGAAAATGTACTTGAGTAAAAGTACAAAAGTATCGGCATCAAGATGTACTTAAAGTACTACAAGTACTTTCACAAGTTCAAAATGTGTACAAAATCTATTGAAAACAGCAGATCTACAAGCTCATTGTGAGCTTGTAGATCGGCTATTTTCAAATGGCCAAAATGTATAGGGTAATTAGGGTTGAAGTGGTTATGGTTAATGTATGTTTTCTAATCAAAATTAAAATCTCCAAACTAACTAGTAACTACAGTTTTCAAATAATTGTAGTGGAGTAAAAGTAAACATTTTGGCTCTGAGATGTAGTGGAGTAGAAGTAAAAGTACTGGAAATTGGAAATACTCAAGTAAAGTACAAATACCTCAAAATTGTACTTAAGTACAGTACTTAAGTAAAAGTACTTAGTTACTTTCCACCACTGCATTTTTACGCTCTGTTCTTCCCCCCTAATTCTATCAGCAAACCCCACGCACACGTTTGTGGTGTGTGGGGTTGTTGTGGTTGGATGTGTGAAATCGCCTTAGCAACGCTATGGCGACAAGGCAGACTGGCAGGTCGGGAGACTCACAGTCAATTCACCTTTAGCAAAGCCCCGCCCTCTACCACTTAGACACTCCCACTTGGACACTTTCCAGCCGGGCTCATTCATTCCAATGTAAAATATAATGGATTTTTACACATTAAATACTGGTTCATTTTTTTGGAACCGACCTTCAAAATCTCTTCCAAATCTGCCTGCCATATACACTGGAAAAATATGTGCGTGACATTTCTTTTTTTTAAACAGTGTTTTATCATATAGGAAAACTATTGGTGGGAGAGGTTTGTCTAACCCATGTTATGCTTAGCTGTGATTGGACCATAGCAATTTGGGGAGGGGCTAAGTTAGCTATAGGTCAATTCAAAGTGGGCGTGCTAATTGACACTTTTTACACGTATTATTCCAAAATGGTCTATGTAAAACGTACGGCTGGAAAAACACCTGGAGGAGGGCTTTAAAACCAGCGAGAGTTTGTGCTTTGAGCATAATTGAGCAACAAGTGTCTGAGTTTACAAGCGTCTCAGACAAGTGTCTGAGACGTGCCCGTTGTGGATCTGCTATTTTTGAAAAATCGTGAAAATGCGGCACAAATCTTTGAATATATATTATTTCAGAGCGAAGATTTTTAACTCAAATCTTTGCTTCTGGGGGGGTCCCTGGAACAATAATATTTTCAGATTTGCCTATTACATATCATTTTTGGGGGTCCTTGACATGAAATATATGAGCACCACTGACAGAAACATGAGGTATTTCAGAAAACCGTCAGGATTTAGAAGATATTTCAGGCCTAAATGGGTTTTTAAGACTCACCCTCTGAACTGTTGCAGCTCGTCCGGCGTGATCCAAACTCTCCCTGCCCCCCCAGACGATGCCCTGGACCTCACCGCCGCGGCCAGACCGCCCAGGGGGGTCTCCTCCCTGGACCTCACCGCCGCCTGCAGACCGCCCAGGGGGGTCTCCTCTCTGTCCAGCAGCTGCTCCTCCGTCTCCTCGGCCTCCCCGTCATCGTCCTCCTCCTCCTCCTCGTCCTCCTCCTCCTCTCCCTCCCAGTGCTTCCTCTTCTGCACGTTTGTGCGCTGGCCCTGCACCACGGACTCGATGGCGTCCGTCACCGTGTCCCCCCCCTCCCACCCTCGGCCTCCGCCCAAACCTCCACCACCAGCTCCTCCACCACCACCTCCTCGGTCCCGGTGCCTGGCCTGCAGGGCCACTTCGGCAGCAGCGACGGCGGCAGCGGGGAGTGGAGGAGGTGGCGGCGAGGGAGGCGGCGAGGGCAAGGGATGCTTCCTGGGGCGCCCCGGCCCCCGCTTCTTCACCACGTTGTTCCCCGTCCGCGCCTGCCTCTGCAGCTTCTTGGCGCGGAGGATCTTGTTGACGTGGTGCAGGCTGTGTTTAGGGGGCTGCTGCTGCTGCGTGCCACCACGGTGGGAGTGTTGGTGGAGCGGAGAGGAGGCCTCCAGGCAGCAGTTGTTCTGGTCGCCGCCGGGGGTGAGGCAGGCGGAGGAGGAGGAGGTGGAGACGTGGTGGGGGTGGAACAGTGCCGATGGGGCCTGGTGGAGGTGGTGGTGATGGTGTCGGTGGTGGTGCAGGGTGCCCTCTGGGCCCTCGGGAGTGGAGAGGGTGATGCCTCGCGTCTGAACGCCCGCCGGGGTCACTGTGTTGTACGAGAGAGAGATGATAGACGGACGGAGAGAGAACAGCGGTTGACATAATATCAGTACGTTTTTTTTTAAATACATTTTACAAAATTTTACATTTTTAGATGAAAGGCACAGGTACAGGCATACAAAAAAATGCACATACACAAATTGCCAACTACAATCAGTGGCTTGCCCCTTGCCTCATTTTTTAAAATCCTACCCCCAAACCCCAGCACCAACCACTCAATTTTGTAAATAATAAAAAAAAAAATCCCTCCCAACCCATAGGCCTGAAAAGAAAAAGAAATGAGCAAAGATTTCAACAATTTAAAGACCAAAAAGAAGTACGTTTTATAAACCGCCAAGAGGAGTAAATCATTCCTCGAGTGATCTGTTTCAACCTGCTCGGAGTGAGATAAGATAAGGAGGGATTTACATCAGATAAAGAGGGATTTATTAGATCAGGATCACTCTCAAGACCATCGTCTGGCTAGACGACGTCAATTAGATGAATCGATTAGTGGAGCGACGTGATTTTCAAATGCTACTACAGTAGCTCACGCTTGTTGACAGCTGTTTGTCTGTTGTCACAAACAACTGTCACCACCGGGTCTGTAAGTTGGCCAATACTGTTTGACCCACCAGGTCCACCAGGTCCAGCAAATACTGTTTGACCCACCAGGTCCACCAGGTCCAGCAAATACTGTTTGACCCACCAGGTCCACCAGGTCCAGCAAATACTGTTTGACCCACCAGGTCCACCAGGTCCAGCAAATACTGTTTGACCCACCAGGTCCACCAGGTCCAGCAAATACTGTTTGACCCACCAGGTCCACCAGGTCCAGCAAATACTGTTTGACCAACCAGGTCCAGCAAATACTGTTTGACCCACCAGGTCCAGCAAAGTGTAGGTTTGCAGGGACGTGCAGAGAGTGTTAGAGAGAAATGGGCTGAAATCCCGTTAACACTCCGAACGCCCAGGACGAAGTTCTTTGTCCTTTCTATTAGTAACGCCCGTCGCCCGGGACAAAGTATTGTCCAAAAGACGAAGTTTATTGATACGAGAACAGATCGCATGGCTGTATAGCCCAGGCGCGCCTCCTGGGCTCTCCTCGGTGACGCGCAAGAGTGAGACGTCATCGAAAAACTCCCTCCTCTGTTTAGCTGATGAAAACGAAAATCTTAAAACGTTCATAAATCGCCATCTAAATCATCCCGTCTTTTTCTGAAAAAAGATCCTGTGTTAGACGGCGCTCCGCGGTCCAGTCGCTAGTCTCGATAGATTTATTCTTGTCTCCCGTTGTTGTCGATCGACTCTAGAGTGCTGTGGCTATTGTTAGCTGCTACACAACATCATGAACTTCCGGCCGGTCCGTCCGGAAAAGGCGTCCGTGTTTATAAATCGACTGGGCGCATGAATGTAATGGATTAAATAGTTCCGGGCAATTAAAGTGTTAATAGGGCACTTTTGGGGGGAAAAAATAGAGAAAATAGCATATCTACAAGACCACAACACGTCGCGGTTGCGACGCGTTGAGAGCTTGTAGATCAGCTATTTTCGGGGCGCAACCCAGCACTCTTTAGCTAGTGGAGATGTGCTTACGTTCAAGTTCAGGAGACTAAGGAAAAAAGGCAATTCTCCTGAACGCTGCCGTTCTGCCATGGAAAAGAGTGGCATTTTTGCATTTCTTTCACCGTGTAGTAAATGCTGCATTCGTGGTCTGGAGAGGGCAGTTGTTTTACAGACTGGTAAAAGGGCAGGGGCTGAAGCCCCCTTTGATGTCTATAGTGTGCACGTCCCTGGTTGCTTCTATGTATTTTACTATCCTATCCAATATTATGTGCTACAAAAAAATATTGCACCACTGAGGATTTGAGTACGAATTTACAGCCGTGAGAATGACATCAAAATGTGGAGGTAGAGTATTATAGGAAATGGCAGAGATTAAACTGTCTGGGGAGCAACTGTCACTTCCCCCCCCCCGCTTTTTTAAAAAGATTTGTTTATTGACAATGCAGACATTATCATCAGATCACAGAATTTCAGAATCACTTTTTTTTTAAACGAGACAAACTGAAAAAACAAAAACTAACACCAACAGGAAAAACACATTTTCTGTTGTATAGAAATAGAATGATTGAACTCTAACTTGCATAACAACAATGCATCATGTATGATCATTATGTTAATTTAAGTCTGTGGTGGTGGGTGTCACTTTGTTGGAGATTTCAGGTTCATTCCCTCTTTTACTCTATTTCTACACCTCTCTCACTCACTGTTTTCACACATTCTCCATCACCCTTAACTCGGTGTGTGAATGACTGTCGGTGAATAAAATACATGCGCGCACTATTAAAACAAATGCCTACCATTTAATGACCTCTCAATTCTGTTTCAGTGTTCATAACATCCTACTGTTTTTATTCGGATTTTTCTAATCCATTCCTTCCTCTTAACCCATTCTGACCTGAGATCAGATTATAAAAATGTCTTCTACATCCTGACAGTTTTCTGAAAAGGCTATGTCAGTGGTTCTTCGATTTTTCAAAAATAGCAGACCTACAAGCTCGTAGCGCGCCACTCGGTGGCGCGCTATGAGCTTGTAGATCTGCTATTTTTCAATATATTATATATTATACCTTGTCGCACAACAGTGCAGTGCAGCTGTTCGCAAAAAAAAACACAGACAGACTCTGCTCTCCATTCTCTAAACTACTTACTTCCATTCTCTCCTCTTTCCTTCCTTGCTCCTATTAAATATTAATGTGTTGTCTTTGCCCCTCCTCATCTTTCCTGTACTTCTGCAGAATGCCTGTTTCCGTCTCTCCTATTCTCCTTTAACCTTACATCAGTGGTTCTCGACAGAGTCGTTTTTGGCAGCAAAATTTGATTTTAGTTTTAGTCGTATAGTCTTTTGAATGGTTTTCATATAGTTTTAGTCACATTTGCCTTAGTGTTAGTCTATTTATTTTGTCGACTAAATGTCATGGGATTTTAGTCGACTAAATCTACAGTTGATTTAGTCGACTAAAATGTATTTTGGCGGGCCTTGATGCCGTCGGAATGACTGATTTTACACTTGCTGAAAATAGCCGATCTACAAGTTCACAATGTGTCACGCTGCGACGCATTGTGAACTTGTAGATCGGCTATTTTCAGCATGCATCATAAGTTAGTTTCCATGTAGTTTTCGTCAGTGAAAAAAGGTAGTTGACGAACATTTTTCGTCTTAGTTTTAGTCGACGAAAACAACACTGTTTTGTTGACAGCTGCTGAAAGTTGGGGTACCAGCAACAACCAATATAAGGCACAATGTTCTAAATTTCCTTATGCTTTAAGTAGCATGTGACATGTCAAACTAGGGGGTTCTCATGATTCTGAATCCATTCCAAGCATTAGTTTTGCACGAAAAACACTCATTGGGCTAAAAACGGCCATAGCCGTCATCACAGATGTGATGAGGTCAGCACGTTTGAATGAAATGTATAACATTTTGCCATATATTGGTTATCATGGTACCCCAACTTTCAGCAGCTGTCAAAAATTCCACTAGGGTGGTTGAATAGAAACCAATGTGGGATAATGTTAGTAGACACCTTTACAAACACATTGGTGAAGAAAATTCTTGGTAAGAAATGTATTCCCAGATGGTATTAATATGCCCTGACTAGTAGTATAGACAGTTGTACAATCCTGTTCTTATGGGGGGTCACTGACTCTGGCACAAAATGTTCATTTCAAATGAAAATGCAGAGAGAACCACTGCCTTAATTACACTATAAAGGACTTCTTTCTTTCTTATTTCCTTATTCATTCTCAGTCAGTCAGTCCCCCATATACTACCTTATTCATTCTCAGTCAGTCAGTCCCCCTACACTACCTTATTCATTCTCAGTCAGTCCCCCCTACACTACCTTATTCATTCTGTCAGTCAGTCCCCCTACACTACCTTATTCATTCTCAGTCAGTCAGTCCCCCCTACACTACCTTATTCATTCTCAGTCAGTCAGTCCCCCCTACACTACCTTATTCATTCTCAGTCAGTCCCCCTACACTACCTTATTAATTCTCAGTCAGTCAGTCCCCCCTACACTACCTTATTAATTCTCAGTCAGTCAGTCCCCCCTACACTACCTTATTCATTCTCAGTCAGTCAGTCCCCCTACACTACCTTATTCATTCTCAGTCAGTCAGTCCCCCTACACTACCTTATTCATTCTCAGTCAGTCCCCCTACACTACCTTATTCATTCTCAGTCAGTCAGTCCCCCTACACTACCTTATTCATTCTCAGTCAGTCCCCCTACACTACCTTATTCATTCTCAGTCAGTCCCCCTACACTACCTTATTCATTCTCAGTCAGTCAGTCCCCCCTACACTACCTTATTCATTCTCAGTCAGTCAGTCCCCCCTACACTACCTTATTCATTCTCAGTCAGTCAGTCCCCCTACACTACCTTATTCATTCTCAGTCAGTCCCCCTACACTACCTTATTCATTCTCAGTCAGTCAGTCCCCCCTACACTACCTTATTCATTCTCAGTCAGTCAGTCCCCCCTACACTACCTTATTCATTCTCAGTCAGTCAGTCCCCCTACACTACCTTATTCATTCTCAGTCAGTCAGTCCCCCTACACTACCTTATTCATTCTCAGTCAGTCAGTCCCCCTACACTACCTTATTCATTCTCAGTCAGTCAGTCCCCCCTACACTACCTTATTCATTCTCAGTCATTCAGTCCCCCATATACTACCATATTCATTCTCAGTCAGTCAGTCCCCCATATACTACCTTATTCATTCTCAGTCATTCAGTCCCCCATATACTACCATATTCATTCTCAGTCAGTCAGTCCCCCCTACACTACCTTAACCCATTTTGACCTGAGATCAGATTCTAAAAATGTCTTCTACATCCTGACAGTTTTCTGAAAAAGCTATGTTTCCATGTCAGTCGTTCTTCGATTTACGAGCAGACCTACAAGCTCGTAGCGCGCCACTCGGTGGCGCGCTATGAGCTTGTAGATCTGCTATTTTTCAATAGCCAAAGCACAACATAATGCTAACACCAAAAGGGGCTCCCACCCAGAATGGGTTAACAGTCCAGCCTGACCGTTGGGTGACACCATGTCCACAGCCTCTAATCCAGGATTAAGCAGACATGGGTACACGCTATTTATATGGCCTTTATGAGAGCCTTCCTCATCCTTCTCCGCCTCATCGTCATCACACACACACACCCACAAACACTAGCTAATGACACGCTACTGCCATTCAGGACGGGAACCCCTTTTGGTGTTTTTTAAGCATTAATGTTATACTTTAGTTATTGGAAAATAGCAGATCTACAAGCTCGTAGCGCGGCACTCGGTAGAGAGACAGACAGATACTAAAAGAGTGTGTGTGTGTGTGTGTGTGTGTGTGTGTGTGTGTGTGTGTGTGTGTGTGTGTGTGTTTTTCCATTTCCTGAAAAATGAAGATTTTGGAGTTAAGAGATTATATTCTTTCAGAGCGAACGTTTTTAAACTCAAATCTTTGCTTCTGGGGGGGGGGGGGTCCCCTGGAACAACATATTTCAGATGGGGGGGTCGGCGGCCAAATACATATAATTGCGTCCTTGACATGCAATATTAAGAACCACTGATACAGAAACATGGGTTTTTCAGAAAACTGTCAGGAATCAGGAAGTACTTAGCATTACCCCATACGCTCCATCTTATGTATTTGGGTGATATTAGCCCCGAATACAGCTGCAAAACATGGGGGGGAGGGAGGGTGGAACACAGGATCAGACGAAGATTTTCTTCACTGCGAGAGTCTTAACGATGACACCGTCTGCCAAATATAGCCCTGATATAACAAAAATACGCCCCGTGCCAAGCATCGCATCGCGGCAACACGAGAACACAAGATGTAGCATCTATTATAATGTGGCTGCTTCAGCACAACGCTGTGACAACTACACTGGCAGAGCAGACAGTTAAAGTCATTATGTGGGCTTTTCCTGCCAAAGGCCTTGGATCGCTGGTGAGGAGCTATTGAATATCTCAGCACAGGGCACGCACGTGACGTACATGCAACGGCCGCTGTGTCTTTCTGGCGGATTTTGGGTTTTATCATGTAAAGTGGCCATGTAGTCCATTCCCAATTTTACTTTATTCTTAACCCATTCTGGACGGGAACACCTTTTGGTGTTTTAAGAATTTGTGTTATACTTGTAGCTATTGAAAAATAGCAGACCTACAAGCTCGTAGCGCGTCACCGAGTGCCGCGCTACGAGCTTGTAGATCCGCTATTTTTGAAAAATCGTGAAAATGTGGCGCAAATCTTTGAATGCGAACGTTTTTAACTCAAATCCTTGCTTCTGGGGGGGTCAGTCCCTGGAACAACATATTTTCAGATGGGGGTCGGCGGCCAAATACATATATTTTCGGGGGTCCTTGACGTGAAAATGTTTGAGGACGACCTGACATAGAAACATAGGATTTTCAGAAAACTGTCAGGATTTAGAAGACATTTTGTTAGAATCGTCCTCAGGTCTAAATGGGTTATTAAAATAGACAAAAAAAGAACAGTGGAGGGAATAAGAAGGAGATACACAGGAGAAAAAGTATCCATTAGGATAGACGCGGTTCCATCCAGAGTCAAGAGTCAGAAGTACTTCACCATCTCTTCTCTGGGAGGTCTGAAGTGGTTTTCAATGGATAAATGGCATAAAACAGCAGAGATCAAGCATAAGGATAGATGGCTCAACTCGGCCCGGGCCATATGGTGGGTTTCTGCAAGGGTCATTGCCCAAATATATCCCATTTCGGACGGGAACCCCTTTTGGTGTTTTAACTAAGCATTGTGTTATACTTTTAGCTATTGAAAAATAGCAGATCTACAAGCTCGTAGCGCGCCACCGAGTGCCGCGCTACGAGCTTGTAGGTCTGCTATTATTTGAAAGAAATCGTAAAAATGCGGCACAAATCTTTTGAATGTATATTCTTTCAGAGCGAACGTTTTTTTTTTTTTTTTTGGCGTCAGGGCCTAAATGGGTTTAAGTCCTTGAATCACTGCAGCCACTAATGGCGCCACACACACACACGCACACGCACACGCACACGCACACACACACACACACACACACACACACACACTGCGCCAGTTCCAACCGTGGCTGTGCCAGGGCCGTAAAAGCTACATCGGAACATCATCCAATCAAATCCACAACCACCAAGAGTTCTTCAGGCAATAAAAAAAAACGGGGTAACTATTTTTAGGAAAAATGAATTTGGTGCACAATTGAATTCGGTAACCTTCAACACAATGTCACATTTAATTTAGGTCGAAAGATTGTTTTTTCTCCGTTTGCAGAGTAGTGGGCCTATCAAATTCCAAAGCCACAGGGCTATAACGTGAATCACGGGGGGATTTCATTCTTTGAAAGGAATTTTTCTCAAGAACAAATTAATACAAGCGGGGTCCTATCTTGACTGCCAACAATGCTTGTTACTTGTTACTACAGATAAGACAGAGGCCCTCCTAGCCTATTTTTCCTTCCCTGAACAATGCGAACCTGCACAGCTGTGGGCCTATAAGTTATCAATGGATGCTCTCTTGGTGTAGCTGGTCTATTCACGCAGGCTCTCTTTGTAATTCAAGCCCCCCCCCCCCCCCCCCCCAACAACAGAACGGCTGACTCACCCGTCTCTCTCCTCTCCGCTGACGTGGAGCGGTCCTTCCTCAGCGTCCGGTCCATGCCACGGGAGAAACCGGAAGAAGCGCTCTCGGCCGCTCCTCCTCCTCCTCCGGCCGGCTTCCTGCCCTTGCTCCCCCTCAGGGAGGTGCGGGAGGTGAGGGCCGAGGCGAACAGGTTCGTGTGGTTAGGAGTGGGGTCCTGGGCGCCGCCATGTTGTTCCATGACGTCCTCCGCGTTGGGCGACGTGAGGAGGAGGGGCTCCTCGTCCTCGCTGTCCGAGCAGCCCGCCGCGTCCTCATCCTCCGCCTGCCCGTCCGAGAAGGGTCCGGACGCCGCCGCCGCGGCGGCTTGGTGCCTGGAGGAGAGCTTGGTGGTGTAGTCCGCCTCCGAGGAGGAGCCCATCCTGAACCAGGACTCCAGCGGGTGGTGGTGGTGTCCCCTCGTCGTGCCCATGGCCAGGCGAGAGGGCCCCAGACACGACGACGACATGGAGCTCTCCTTGCGCTGCTTGTACCTCTCGGCGGACGACGACGACGACGACGACGGGGAGTTGGCCGAGCCGCCGGCGGCTCCTCCTCCTCCTCCTCCTCCTCCTCCTCCCGGCTGCTTCGTTGAGGAGACCACCCCGGTACTGCCGGCGGGGTCTCGACCGAAGCGGCAGCGCTGTAAGGACTCCGCCATGCCCACGGCGCCGGCCCTCTCTGCCCTCCCTGGCACTCCACCACCGTCGGGTATCCCTGCTCCAGTATTCCGACTCCCTGCCGCTCCCGTCCCTCCTCCTCCTCCTCCTCCTCCTCGTCCCGGGTCCACCCCGTCCTCCTCGGCGCAGCGCTGCTCCCGGTGTTTGTGCCTGTGTTTGTGTTTGTGGTGCCAGCCGAAGGACAGCTCCGAGGACATGGGAGGGTAGAGGACGCCGCCAGGCGCCGACCGGCCCGCTCCTCCTCCTCCTCCTCCTCCTCCTCCTCCCCCTAGGTACTCCTGACGGAGCAGCTTGTGTTTCTTCTTGTGGAACTTGGAGGGGTTGAGCAGGAGGTGCGTGGTGGAGGGGTGGTGGTGGTGCATGTAGGAGGGCGGAGGCGGCGGGGGGAACGTCGGCGTGGAGTGGTGGGAGTGGTGGGACGGGGCGACGGCGTGGGGCGACTGGTGGTGCGCCGGGTGGTGCGGGTACAGGGCGCCGGGCGGAGGGTAGCCCCGGTAGTAGCTCAGCCCCAGCGGGCCCGACGAGTACGGGACGCCGTACGACGGGTGGTAGAAGCCGCCGCTGGACAGTGGGAAGCCCAGGCCGGGCACGAAGGGCACCTCGGACATGGACTCGCGCAGCTTGGGAGGCCGCCCGCGCTTCTTCTTCATGTCCGGCTTGCGGACGTAGTGCAGGGAGTCGCACGGGTAGGCCGGGTGGGGCGAGTAGTAGCCGCTGAAGTTGATCCGGAAGATGGTGGGCAGCAGGTCTCTGTGCAGGTAGTGATGCGGCGGGGGGCCTCCCGGGCCTCCGATGCCTCCAACGCCCGCCCTGCCGCCCACTCCCGGCACCCGGCCGGGGCCCGCTCCGGCCGCCATCCCCATGCCGCCGAGGCGGTGCCCGCCCGCGGCGCCGCGGTGCGCTATCCGCACCTCGCCCAGCCTCGCCACGATCTCGTCCAGCTCGGCGAGGAAGTCGGGGTCCTGTCGCCGCGAGCGCAGCTGGAGGTACTTCTTCTTGCGCTTCCGCTTCTGCCTCTTCAGCTTGTCGTAGCCGGGGCAGCCGTGGCTGCTGCGCCGCTTGCACTTGTGCTTGTGCTTCTCCTTGTGTCCGCCTCCCATCCCCAGGGAGGACGCGGGGGCCGCCGGGTGAGGCCGCCCGCCGCCGCCCCGGGGGTCCGGCGACGACCTGGCTCCGAGGGGCGACGGCGACGGGGAGGGGTGCTCCAGCAGCAGCGCCGAGGACGAGTGGCGTCGCCTGCCTCTGGAGTTGAGCCCCACTCCTCCTCCGGGTCCCATGGTCGACCCCATGACCCCGGGCATGAGTAACCCGCCGCCTATTCCCGGCGGCATGCCCACTCCGCCCAGGCCGCCCCCAGCGCCCCCGGCCTTCTCTCCTCGGTCCGAGGTGCTGTTGTTGTCCGTGCCGATGCCGCTGTCGCTGGGCACCGTCTCCTCGCTGTGCGACTCGCTCACCGGCGACGGCGTGGCCTCCTTCAGCTCGCTGAGCGGGGCGGGGGAGGTGGGGTGCAGCGGCCGGGGAGGGGAGAGCTTACGGTAGTGCTGGTGGTAGTGCTGTCGGTAATGGTGGTGGTGGTGGTAGCCGCGGCAGGACTTCTTCTGGGAGGAGGCGGCCGAGGCCAGCGAGGACGCCGTTGAGCCGAGCGGGGCCAACGTGCGAGGGTTGGGGGCGGAGAAGGTGGGCGGAGGGAAGGGGAAAGAGTGGTGGCCGCCGTGGTGGTGGGAGTGAGGGTGGTGGTAATGGGAGTGGTGGCCCGGAAAGTGCACCGAGCCGGGCTCCACGAAGCTGGCGTCGCTGATGGGGCTGTGGCCGCCGCTGGACTGGGAGAGGGAGGGCGAAGGGAAGACTTCCTGGTGGTGATGGTGCTGCTGGGACAGGTGGTGGTGGTGGTGGAGAGGCGACGTGGTGTTGTTGGGGGACAGGAAGGGCTCCGAGGGCGGCGTCTGAGCCGCCGACAGCGCCATGCCGCTCGCCGACTTGGGCTTGCGGCCCCTCCTCTTCCCCATGTATATGGTCCCCTTTTTGCTGACGTTGATCTGCGGGCCCAGCTTGCCGCCGAAAGAGGCGGCGAGGTTCGACAGGGACTGCGTGGTGGCCGCCACGGTGGTCGCCGCCACCGCGGCGGCGCTGCTGGGAACCCTGGGCGCGTTGTTGTTCTCCGGACCGGGACTCGACAGGATCTGGCAGAGGATCCGTTTCCGCTTCACGCTCTTCATCTTGTTTATCTTGCCTATGATCGTCCTCATGATGAGCTGCCCGTTGCCCTTGGCGCGGTACCGCTTCTCGTCCCCGGCCTCCGCCGGCGCCAGGGTGGGCGGGTTGGGTTGGCCCTCTTGCGGCAGGGTGGGGGGAAGGCGCTTGGGGCGCCCTCGTTTCCGGGGCATGGGTTTAGGCGGGTTGAAGTCCACCTCCGGGTGAAGGACGGGAGGGTCCTGCTCCTCTTTGGACTTCATGAGCGACGAGAAGACCTTGGAGGAGGAGGACGGGGCGAGCTTGTTGGGAAGGCGCCGGCGTGTCGGCGCGTCCAGCCTGGGCATTTTCGACTTGGGCCGTCCCCTTTTCCTCGGCGGCTGCTGCTGCTGCTGCTGCGTGAAGATCTGATGCGACATGGGCATCTGCTGCGCCGCGGGATTCGGTCTGATCTTGTTTGGGTTCGGGGGCCGGCCCACGGGTCTTTTTACAGGCGGGGACGTTTCCTGCATGCTCGACAACGATGACGATAAAGGCATGGCGGTTTTGCTGCACTGGTGGTGGTCGACGACGACGGGACCGCCCTGCACCGCCGCCCTCTGCGTCTGGCCCCGGTTCACCACGCGCGTCCAACGGGGCTTCCTGCCTCGGCGTTTCTTCAGGGGCTTGCTGTCCTGCTCCGCGGGGGAGTCCGGCGACGAGTCGGGGGACTCGTCGCCTCTGAGCGGCGCCGGGGAGCTCTCTCGGTCGGCGGGGTCCAGCGGCGAAGAAGAAGCTGCTCTTTGAATGGTAGGCTCGTGGTGGGGACTGATGGTCCGACCGGGTCGGCCGTCCCGGTTTGGACTACGTTTACCGGGGCTGGAACTTTTCCCCCTCTCCGCCCCTCGGAGTGACTGATTACCGAGCCCCTTGTCCTTCCCCTCTGGCTTCATGGCTCCCGACGGAAGAGGGCATTTGGTTATTAAGTCTCTGGGGCCGTCTCTCTCCTGCTCTCGTTCCATCCTCTCCCCGCTCTCCTCCCCTGCCAGGCCGGGACTCTCTCGTACGTGGTGGTGTCCTTGCAAAGTGACGGGGGAGGCCTGGCGACTCAGTGCGACGCTCCCCGCCCTCTGCTCGGCTGCCGCCGAGGAGGACGAGGAGGAGGAGGAGGAAGACGACGAAGAGAGGCGAGAGGGCGAAGACGTGGCGTGGGGCGAGCAGTGAGCGAGACGCGACTGTGACCTGGCGCCGCTGCCGCCGTCGCTGTTGCCGTTGTTGTCCTTTGAAATGTTCGTCAGTCGGTTGTTGTTGCCGTACGCGAGGGCGGGACTGTTGCTGCGACTGCTGCTGTTGCTACCGGCGTTGCCGGACTTCCCCCCGCCGTCCGCGTCCTCTTTCCTCGGCGGGGTGAGGGACGACGACTTGTCCATCATAACACTGTCTTTGTTGCTGCGCGAGCCATAGGGCCGGCCGGGGGGCCGCGACACGGGAGGCGGCGGGGCCAGGTGCACCACCCTGGAGTACGTGTTCCTGTTGGCCATGGCCCTGTCCCGCTGCTTGGCCGTGGGCGCCATGAAGCCCGAGCTGGGGAGCGTAGGGGAGTGGGCCACGTTCTTGGGCAGCTTGCCCGCCTTGGGCGTCTTGGAGGGCGGGCAGGTGGCTATGAGCTGAGCCAGTTTCTCCGTGACAGTGGGCGCTCCTCCCCAGCTGGGAGGAGGAGCCGCCCCCGTCGTCGTCGTCGTCGTCCGGTCCTTCTCGACGCGCTGACCCTCGGCGTTGTAGGTGTGATGAGGAGGCTTGACGACGACCGCTCCTTCCGAGGTGCAGGGCTCTTTCGACGCGGAGGAGGTCGTGGCGGACGGCGAGGGCGTCGGCGGGTGGCTTTGCGGAGTGGGAGTGGGCGTCTTCTTCCCGGAGGTGTGCGTTTGTTTGCCGTCCGACGAAGGCCGGTGGAGATTGAGGGGTCTCTCGGATGTCGCGGAGGCCGCTTTCGTGTCGGACTTCATATCTGGCTTGCAAGCTATCTTTGGTGGACCCTGTAAAAAAAATGAAAGAAAGAAAGAGAGAGAACAATTAAAACCATTAATCTCCATTAAAGTCCAACACATCATAATTACTGACTAAACTGTTAATTAAAGAAATGATCGCACAGGCCGTGATCTCTGTCCAGAGATCATCATGTTTATAAGATTAATTTCTCACAAGTTTAACCCGTTCTGGACGGGAACCCCCTGGTGTTTTAAGCATTATGTTATGCTTTAGCTGTTGAAAAATAGCAGATCTACAAGCTCGTAGCGCGGCACCGAGTGCCGCGCTACGAGCTTGTAGGTCTGCTATTTTTTGAAAAATCGTGAAAATGTGTCGGAGATTTTTGAATACCGGTATATGTTCTTTTTTAACTCGAATCTTTGCTTCCGGCGAGGTCCCTGGAACAACATATTTTCAGATGGGGGGGTCGGCGGCCAATTTGATATATTTCTGGGGGGTCCTTGACATGAAAATGTTTGAGCACCACTGACACAGACAGTGGTGCTCAAACAGTTTATGAAAACATTTAGAAGACATTTGTAGAATCGTCCTCAGGTCTAAACGGGTTAAAGAGGACGTGTGCTCTGTAGTAGAGTCATTATATGTTGACATCTTAACAGTAAAATAGCAGACCTACAAGCTCGTAGTGCGGCACTCGGTGCCGCACTACGAGCTTGTAGGTCTGTTATTTTTCAATAGCTAAAGTATAACATAATGCTTGAAACACCAAAAGGGGTTCCCGCACAGAATGGGTTTAAAAGTACATATTCTATCAATCAGCAAGTACATTTTAGACAAAGTTGAGCCCGAACCGATGCCAGACTTTTATGAGTCTGATGCGGGAAACCGCTTTTGGAAGTCCTAGAAGTATAGAGAGAGGGTCTAAAAAAACCGTCTCTAAACTGAAGTGACATTTTGATTAATTCCAAATATTATCAAAGTATTCGCGTAGACACCCCTGAAGAAACCCTGTCCTAGAACTAGCCACTTAGCAAATATAATTCTTGGGGGGGAAAAAATAGAAAGAAAATAAAAAATAAATAAATAAATATATCCAGTATATATAATTTCAAAACTTAACCCATTCTGGGCGGGAACCCCTTTTTGGTGTTTTAACTAAGCATCATGTTATACTTTAGCTGTGAAACCCCCCCCCCCCCCCCCGTGAAAATGCGGCACAAATCTTTGAATATATATTCTTTCAGAAGACCTTTTCTTTCATTTCGACGTCAGGTCTGAATGGGTTAAAAATGATCCTTCTTAGTATATATATATACGCATAAACTGACGTTTATATTATTTAACCACCCAATTCTAACAAATATATATATATTTTTTTTTATTTAAATGCCGAAATATGGGCCCACAACACAACGGCCAAACCAACGTATGGGTCAGGCTCTATATCTATCGGTCTGGTCTAGTCTAACCGTGGTGGTGCCCGAGGGCGGGTTCAGCTCCTCTCAACTCAATAACACTTATCAGGGTCAGACTGGGGACAAGGGACTGGGAGAGAGAGAGCGCTAGGGGGAGAGAGAGAGAGGTCACACAGGGGGGGTGTGGGGGGTGGTGGGAGGGGGGGGGGGGGTGTTGGTACCATCATGCAGAGACAGCGGAGAGATGAAATGAGACAGGGAGAAGTGAGGAAGGGGGGGGGGGGTGGTGGTGGTGGTGGTGACTGATGGATGGGGAGAAGCCCAAGTATAAGTGGCGAGCACAAAGACAATCAAAGGAACGATTCATGCAATTAAATGCGTTATCCATTGCAATAACGTGGTTATTAACCCATTTAGGCCCTGACGTCGAAATAAAAAAAAAGTATTCTGAAAGAATATATATTGAAAGATTTGTGCCGCATTTTCACGATTTAAAAAAAAATAGCAGACCTACAAGCTCGTAGCGCGCCACCAAGTGGCGCGCTACGAGCTTGTAGGTCTGCTATTTTTTTATAGCTACAGTATAACATAATGCTTAGTTAAAACACTAAGCACTAAGGTTCCCGTACAGAATGGGTTTTAACTAAGCAGTGTTGACCCATTATGACAGACTTGACTGTTTGTGAGGGTTTTATAAAAGGTGTTTAATTCCCAATCCGGGTTTCGTGGATTTCGTCGACTAATACCATGACGAGAAATGTTCGTCGACATATCCTCTTTTCACTGACGAAACTAAATGGGAAACCAAATGAAAACTAAGCTACGACGACTAAAACTATGACTAAATATACTGACAATTCCGTCAACAAATAAAAACTAGACTAAAATGTTTAGGAAGGGACTAGTGGACAAGAGATCCGATATCTCATTAGTCATTTTACACTTGGTTGCAATGCTGAATATATCCGATCTACAAGCGCGTTGTGAGCTTGTAGATCGGAAGTGTGAAATCAATCATTACGACGCCGACAAAATACATTTCAGTCGACTAAATCAACTGTAGATTTAGTCGACTAAAACTAGACTAACACTAAAACATTCCAGGTGACTAAAACTAAATGACAACTATTCAAGAGACTACGACTGAAACTAAAATCTAAATTTGCAGCCAAAAACAACACTGGTAGTCCAAAATGTTGTGGAAAAAACTTGTTTCACAAAATCATAACTTGCTTTCTTTGACTTTCCACCTGGAATATTGTCAAAGAAATAAATTCAAAAATGTTCATATAATAAAGTGAATATATTGCGTTGCAATGTGAGTTTGTAGGTCTGATATTCTTTGGGGGGGCTATTCGCCGTACGAGAACTACATTGTGTGTGTGTGTGTGTGCGTGTGTGTGCGTGTGTGCAGTGCACGCCCCCACACGCATTTGGCATCTCAGCTATTGTCAGATATAAGAAAGGGATGCTGATGGCAACCACCATGGATTCCATCACACTTTTACTGTGCATTTCAGTTAAATGTTGATGACTAATATCATCCTAGTGGGTAGCAGCTAAACGCCAGAAGTTAAGGGTTGTAGTTATTATCACATTTGCAGATTTTACTCCAGCGTGAGTGCGTGACATCACTGAGGTTAACCTTTGAGTCAGCTTTGGCTGTGTTTCAGAGACAGAAACCCGCTCAGTGTCATGGCTGCTAATGTACAGTATATATACAGTATTATACAGTATATTAAACATTAGGGATGCTCTGATACATCGGGCCACATATCTGTAGTCTACCAAGCTGTAGATTCTATGTTGGTGTGTTGGTTATCTGTAGTCTACCAAGCTGTAGATTCTATGTTGGAGTGTTGGTTATCTGCAGCCTACCAAGCTGTAGATTCTATGTTGGTGTGTTGGTTATCTGTAGTCTACCAAGCTGTAGATTCTATGTTGGAGTGTTGCTTATCTGCAGTCTACCAAGCTGTAGATTCTATGTTGGTGTGTTGGTTATCTGCACCCTACCAAGCTGTAGATTCTATGCTGGTGTGTTGGTTATCTGCAGTCTACCAAGCTGTAGATTCTGTGTTGGTGTGTTGGTTATCTGTAGTCTACCAAACTGTAGATTATATGTTGGTGTGTTGGTTATCTGCAGTCTACCAAGCTGTAGATTATATGTTGGAGTGTTGGTTATCTGCAGTCTACCAAGCTGTAGATTCTATGTTGGTGTGTTGGTTATCTGTAGTCTACCAAGCTGTAGATTATATGTTGGAGTGTTGGTTATCTGCAGTCTACCAAGCTGTAGATTCTATGTTGGAGTGTTGGTTATCTGTAGTCTATACCAAGCTGTAGATTCTATGTTGGTGTGTTGGTTATCTGTAGTCTACCAAGCTGTAGATTCTATGTTGGTTATCTGAAGTCTATACCAAGCTGTAGATTATATGTTGGTGTGTTGGTTATCTGCAGTCTACCTAGCTGTAGATTCTATGTTGGAGTGGTTATCTGTAGTCTACCAAGCTGTAGATTCTATGTTGGTGTGTTGGTTATCTGTAGTCTACCAAGCTGTAGATTCTATGTTGGAGTGTTGCTTATCTGCAGTCTACCAAGCTGTAGATTCTATGTTGGTGTGTTGGTTATCTGCAGTCTACCAAGCTGTAGATTCTATGCTGGTGTGTTGGTTATCTGCAGTCTACCAAGCTGTAGATTCTGTGTTGGTGTGTTGGTTATCTGTAGTCTACCAAACTGTAGATTATATGTTGGTGTGTTGGTTATCTGCAGTCTACCAAACTGTAGATTATATGTTGGAGTGTTGGTTATCTGCAGTCTACCAAGCTGTAGATTCTATGTTGGTGTGTTGGTTATCTGTAGTCTACCAAGCTGTAGATTATATGTTGGAGTGTTGGTTATCTGCAGTCTACCAAGCTGTAGATTCTATGTTGGAGTGTTGGTTATCTGTAGTCTATACCAAGCTGTAGATTCTATGTTGGTGTGTTGGTTATCTGCAGTCTACCTAGCTGTAGATTCTATGTTGGTGTGTTGGTTATCTGTAGTCTACCAAGCTGTAGATTCTATGTTGGTGTGTTGGTTATCTGCAGTCTACCAAGCTGTAGATTCTATGTTGGTGTGTTGGTTATCTGTAGTCTATACCAAGCTGTAGATTCTGTGTTGGTGTGTTGGTTATCTGCAGTCTACCTAGCTGTAGATTCTATGTTGGTGTGTTGGTTATCTGTAGTCTACCAAGCTGTAGATTCTATGTTGGAGTGTTGGTTATCTGTAGTCTACCAAGCTGTAGATTCTATGTTGGTGTGTTGGTTATCTGTAGTCTACCAAGCTGTAGATTCTATGTTGGTGTGTTGGTTATCTGTAGTCTACCAAGCTGTAGATTCTATGTTGGTGTGTTGGTTATCTGCAGTCTACCAAGCTGTAGATTCTATGTTGGTGTGTTGGTTATCTGCAGCCTACCAAGCTGTAGATTCTATGCTGGTGTGTTGGTTATCTGCAGTCTACCAAGCTGTAGATTCTATGTTGGTGTGTTGGTTATCTGTAGTCTACCAAGCTGTAGATTCTATGTCGGTGTGTTGGTTATCTGCAGCCTACCAAGCTGTAGATTCTATGTTGGTGTGTTGGTTATCTGTAGTCTACCAAGCTGTAGATTCTATGTTGGTGTGTTGGTTATCTGCAGTCTACCAAGCTGTAGATTCTATGTTGGTGTGTTGGTTATCTGTAGTCTACCAAGCTGTAGATTATATGTTGGTGTGTTGGTTATCTGTAGCCTACCAAGCTGTAAATTCTATGTTGGAGTGTTGGTTATCTGTAGTCTATACCAAGCTGTAGATTCTATGTTGGTGTGTTGGTTATCTGCAGTCTACCAAGCTGTAGATTCTATGTTGGTGTGTTGGTTATCTGTAGTCTACCAAGCTGTAGATTCTATGTTGGTGTGTTGGTTATCTGCAGTCTACCAAGCTGTAGATTCTATGTCGGTGTGTTGGTTATCTGTAGTCTATACCAAGCTGTAGATTCTATGTTGGTGTGTTGGTTATCTGTAGTCTACCAAGCTGTAGATTCTATGTTGGTGTGTTGGTTATCTGCAGTCTACCAAGCTGTAGATTCTATGTTGGTGTGTTGGTTATCTGTAGTCTACCAAGCTGTAGATTCTATGTTGGTGTGTTGGTTATCTGCAGCCTACCAAGCTGTAGATTCTATGTTGGTGTGTTGGTTATCTGCAGTCTACCAAGCTGTAGATTTTATGTTGGTGTGTTGGTTATCTGTAGTCTACCAAGCTGTAGATTCTATGTTGGTGTGTTGGTTATCTGCAGTCTACCAAGCTGTAGATTGTGAGCATTTATTTCTTATAATGAAGATTTAGTTGTTTCCATGGCACAAAATGGGGAAATAATAACACCAAGAAATTAAATAAACAAATATCGGCATCAGTATCGGCTGTTGGCTAAATTGTTCTTTTAACCCATTTTGGGCGGGAACCCCTTTTGGTGTTAGCATTATGTTATGCTTTAGCTATTGAAAAATAGCAGATCTACAAGCTCATAGCGCGCCACCGAGTGGCGCGCTACGAGCTTGTAGGTCTGCTATTTTTGAAAAATCGTGAAAATATTTATTTCAGAAAGGTCAGGCCTAAATGGGTTAAACATCGGTATTGGCCAAGAATTTCCATATTGGTGCATGTACTATTAAAATGTCCCTTATTAAATGCAAGATTATATGTTATTGAGTACAGTCAGTACACATAACAAATGAAACAAGTTAAAGTACGGTAATAATGGAAGAGTCAAGACACACGTTTGTGGCAGTGGATCAAAACAGAATAGGAAATAAAATAATATTTTGTGAGCAGCATGCCTGTTAGTAACGAGCAGTCTGCTTTCTTTCTTTCTTTCTATCTTTCTTTTTTTTTAGTTTTAAAAGCAGGGCATGTAGCCAGACAGCATCTTGTGCAATCGCAACGTCTTGGATAGCAATCTCCTCAGCGCAGCTTGTAGCGTGCTAGACTATAGGAATAACACTTTGTTCCCTCCTCCTCCATATAAAAAATAATAAAAACTAGACTAAAATGTTAGGAAGGGGACCAGAGATCCAGTATCTCCATTAGTCATTTTACACTTGGTTGCATGCTGAAAATAGCCGATCTACAAGCTCACAACGCGTCGCAGCGCGACGCGTTGTGAGCTTGTAGATCGGCTATTTTCAGCAAGTGTAAAATCAATCATTACGACGGAATCAAGGCCCGCCAAAATACATTTTAGGACAGGAATAACACTTCGTTCACTCCTCCGAGTCCTTACCCTTTTAGACGTAGCACTCCCGTTCACCGGGGATGGTGAGGCGGTCGTAGAGGTGGAGGAGGAGGAGGTGACGGCAGCCGAAGAAGAAGAAGAAGGTGCAGCGGTGGCTGGTGGTGTCGGCGTGGAGGAGGAGGAGGAGGTAGAGGAGGGTGGGGTCGGTCTGCCGCTGCTGTTGCTGTTGTTGACACAGGAGGGGCTCTGCTGCTCCCTCTCCCTGCCCTGCACGGAGGGGCTCGGGGTGGGCCTGTCCGCCGCCGCCACACCTCCCCGGTTCCCTCGACTGGCGGCGCCGCCACCTCCTCCTCCCCCACGAGACGTGTGCCTCACGGTGGCGCGGAACGCCGGCCGACACACGTAGTTCTCCAGGATCTTGGGGGGTTTCTTCATGCGCTTGGCCTGCAGGCCGATCTTCAGCTTCACATTGCCCTCCGACAGGCTGCTCTCCTTGATGGAGAAGTGGGACTGGTCGCCTCCCGGTCCCCCGCCGCCACCACCCTCTCCTCCGTTTGCGCCTCCTCCTCCTCCGGGTACGGAGGAGTCGGCGGCGGCGGGCGCGCCTCCGCCCTCTCTCTCCTTCTCTCTCTTCTTCTTCTCCTCGTCGTCCTCCTTCTTCCCGCCCCCTCCCTCCTTGTCTCGCTCCCCCGGGGGAGTGGACGCGGGGAGAGGAGGGGGTGGCGTGGCGGTTCCCCCCTGAACCTTCTGATCCATCAGAGATCTAGGGGGAGTCCGGGGCGACTAGGGGAGGGAGGGAGGGAGGGAGGGGGGGGGGACGATTGGGGTGCGATTGCAGGTAAGAGTGGGTTGTTGTCTGTTGCTAAGGGGAAAGGCCGGTGGTCCTGACGGAGATGGGACGGGGGTGATAAGGGGAAGGGGGGGAGAAGGGGGGGAAAGGGAGGGGGGTAAGTGGGGGAAGTGAAAAGCAATCTTCGACTGGCGTTGTCTGTCCTCCCTTCTCTGGCTGTCCGGATCTCTTTCTCCGCCCTTCAGCTGTTGAGGGGGGGGGGGGGGGGGAAAGGTAGATAGAAGGAATTCCAAATTAGTCACCTGATCAGGGAACGTCACACAATGGACCATATGCAGACCGCGGCCATCTTACCATATAAGTTCATGTCATGGTGCTACCTAGGTGCAACTTCCATTGGCAGCCCATTCATCCAAACAGAACAGACCTATCTGATTGTATTAAACAACGTCAAACGCACCAACATTGCAGCTGTACGAAGAGCTTGAATTATTCTCTTTCTATCCTCAAAGTGTTTGTTTCATAAAAATCCACTGTAGACATGTTATTATGAGTTACTTTCTGTCCAGTTTGCAGTTTGGAAGTGCTCGTTAGATATCACTCGACGGCCCTGCGTACCACCTGTTTTGAATTTGCACATTGATTGATTGATTGATTGAAATATTTATTAACAGTTTGCCGAATTACAGTACATTTCCAGCACAACTCAATAGAAAGACTGTTAACTGTGAGTGGACGACCCAATAAAGCATTACACTTGTTTACAAGAGGGTCCACCTTGTTCAATTCATCAAAACATTTAGAGACGTACAAATAGACACGTCTACATAGCCAAAGAACAGAACAGGAATGCATCATAAAGGAGGTAAAAAGGGAAAAGAAACATATACAGTGAGGGGAAAAAGGGGTGTTGGGGGGATTCCGAATTTACGGGGGCCAGTTTCGAATTGCAGCCGTCCCTAGGTGCCCTTTGAGAGCGGTTTTGAAGGAGTCAAGGGATTCGCATGTCTTAATGACTGTTGGTAGGGGCGTTCCACATTTTGGTGGCATAGGAGCGAAAAGAATTTAGTCCCTTGCTTGTGCCGAATCTGGGTTGTACATGGTTCGTTGCACTCCCTCTGGTGTTGTGGGTGTGGACTTCGTTAACATTAACCCATTCTGACCTGAGATCAGATTCTAAAAATGTCTTCTACATCCTGACAGTTTTCTGAAAAAGCTATGTTGTCAGTATGTCAGTGGTTCTTCGATTTTTCAAAAATATCAGACCTACAAGCTCGTAGCACGCCACTCGGTGGCGCGCTATGAGCTTGTAGATCTCGGTCATCATCGAGATCAATGACAGCTGAGGTAGTGTTGACACCGTATGACCGTACGTACAGTGCACGACGTCCCGTAATGAATGCTAGAGGAGAACAGGCAGACAACAAAAGTGTTTTATTTATTTGTATCATCTATTTGGTTAGAAAACTGTCCTTCGAGCCTGTCTGGGTGACTTTTTATGATGCGTTTGTCCTCACAGAGGCAGTGGCAATCTGTGGCCTATTTACTCTAGCTGGGATGTGTGTCTACCTTAACCCATTTTGTGCGGGAAACCCTCTTTTGGTGTTGTAAGCGTTATGTTATGCTTTAGCTATTTGAAAATAGCAGATCTAACAAGCTTGTACGAGCTTGTAGGTCTGCTATTTTCGAAAAGTCGTGAAAATGTGGCGCACATCTTTGAATATGTATTCTTTCAGAGCGAGTTTATTACTCAAATCTTTGTTACTGGGGGGGGGGGGGGGGGGGGTCCCTAACCTGATACTCCGGCCACCTGGGAACTCTCAGGCAGACTTGATGCCCGGCCACAAAACGGCCTGGCCAATCAGCGGCAGCTAGAGGCGGGATCAAGGCAGCACTGTGTATGCTTTGATCCCGCCTCTAGCTGCCGCTGATTGGCCAGGCCGTTTTGTGGCCGGGCATCAAGTCTGCCTGAGAGTTCCCAGATGGGAGCAGGAGGGGGGAACCCAGTGTACTCTCTGCTGCCCCATCTGGCGGAGTCAGGTTAGGGGGTCCCTGGAACAACATATTTTTAGATGGGGGTCGGAGGCCAATTACATGTGTTTTTGGGGGTCCTTGACATGAAAATGTTTGAGAGCCACTGACAGAAAACTGTTAGGATTTAGAGAAGACATTTATAGAATCGTCCTCAGGTCTAAATGGGTTAAAAAAGGAAAATGGTGCTGCCGTGCTGCCGTGCCCCCCTAAGGATTCACACACCGATTCTAGCACAGCTCAATTGGAAAGGAAAAAACTAAAACAGTGTTACTACCACATACAGCCAGGTACTTTGGCCTAATGGAAGACCAAAAAAGTAAGGCAAATTAATATCATGCCAAAAGCCAAAAGCACTACACAATACTGGCATGGTTGACCCATTTTGGGCGGGAACCCCTTTTGGTGTTAGCATTATGTCATGCTTTAGCTATTGAAAAATAGCAGATCTACAAGCTCATAGCGCGCCACCGAGTGGCGCGCTACGAGATTGTAGGTCTGCTATTTTTGAAAAATCGTGAAAATGAGGCACAAATCTTTGAATATATATTCTTTCAGAGCGAGCGTTTTTCTTATTTCGACGTCAGGCCTAAAAGGGTTTGGTTCCATGGACAGCTATAGGGTGTGAAACTACAGCCCCACTGGGTCAGTGTTTGTTTTTGGCAGCATCATTTTGATTTTAGTTTTTAGTCATTAAGTCTCTTGAATGGTTTTCATTTAGTTTTTAGTCACATTTCAGTCACCTGGAATGTTTTAGTGTTAGTCTAGTTTTAGTCGACTGAATGTCATGGGATTTTTTAGTCGACTAAATCTACAGGCGATTTAGTCGACTAGAGCGTGTTTCGGCGGGCCTTGATGCCCGTCGCAATGACTGATTTTACACTGCGACGCGTTGTGAGCTTCGGCTATCGGCTATTTTCAGCATGCAACCAAGTGTAAAATGACTTATACTGGATCTCTTGTCCACTAGTCCCTTCCTAACATTTTAGTCTAGTTTATATTTGTCGACGAAATTGTCAGTACACTTAAACTTAGTTTTAGTCACCATAGCTTAGGTTTCATGTAGTTTCCATTTAGTCTTCATCAGTGGAAAAAGGCAGTCGACGAACATTTTTCGTCTTAAGTCGACAAAATCAACACTGGCACTAGTGGATATAGGAGGTAATACCCATAGAGTATATAAAAGGATAGAGACTCACTGAACTGCCGCGAAGCTCTGCCCCCCCAGCTATTCATGTCAGTGGAAGTTGCTCAGTGGCGTTTTGAAGCACCCGGAAGACTGCCGGAAGTACCGTCTCAGAACGTCTACTTCCGCATTTGACCACCACATTTTGGTGGTCAAATGCGGAAGTGCAACCGAGCGCTCAATGTTAAAGCCCAGCTGCACGGGGTTTCCCGGTCGTGAATCCACGGGTCCGCCTGTAGTCCCTCCTCCTACCACTAGGGCCCAGTGCTTCAACGTTGAATAGCCTCACTGGCCCCTTGGTAATACCAGGGTGAGGGGGGTTCCATTTACCTGTCAAAGCTAAGTGAGCACAGTCAGCGCTAACGCTGCTATCAGGGTCTGATTGGCCCTGGGAATATCCCCGCTGAAAATGTGGCTTTCAATATGATTACACCTTTTTGTTTTGCATAAATGCGTCCCACATTGAATTGTATCGTGTCCGCTGGAGAGCTACTAATCCTAGCCTATACGACGAGATGACGATGACTTACACATAGTACAACACACTCTGGCTCCCTGGGTGGTTTCTCGTGATACAAGCAGCCAAATGAGCCATATCCCCCCCAGTAGGGACCCTCATTTGCTGCTCTCGAAAAATGCATCTCTAAGTCTGTACAAATCGGCCCCAAACCGGTCACTGGCTATAGCGTGGCAGCGGCCAAGTGCAAGCACGGTTTCTTAATTGTGTTCCTTAGAGAGAACAGCCCCCGACGATTCAAAGAAATCGTCCACAGCTCCCTCCCTCCCTCCCTCCCTCCCTCCCTCCCACCCCCCAGAGTGATTAAATGCGGCTTCGCCCCCGAGCAGGTGCTTTCTGTGCGCGGGTGAAGTCATTTGGAGGCGATTCAGAGAACTTGTGACCTCAGCAACATCGTCGGGGTCCTCTGGGACAGACAGAGGATCCGGGGGCCGCCTTTTCTCAGCCTTCTTCCTCCTCCTCCTCGGTGACCACCGACTGACTGAGAGTGAGTGATAGGGAGTGAACCTGCCGGCGGGTTTCCATGTGCCCTACATTAGCGCTAAAGCACTAAAAAAAAGAGCCACTTAATGGAACCTCTCTGGAAAGGCATATACAAGTTATTGCATGGCAAAGCAGCTAAGGAGCAGCAAGAGAGAGTGAAGGAATCGGGCAGTGTGCTGAGGCTTTAGGAAAACTGTTTGTTTTGGATTGCGATTATGGGAGAGTACGGTAGTAGAGAGACCGTCTGTGGAACCACACAGTCAGTATAACTGCTGAACCAATTCCAGTCCAAGCTCGGGGTTCCACGCCCACTTTTCTATGTTTACTTCAATTACTCACTCCATTTCGCTTCAAAAAACTCTCTAGACCCCCCCCCCCCCCCCCCCCACCCCCTCCTTCTGCTACACATTCCTGCTCAAATCACACCTCCCTCTTCTCGCAGACACTCCATCAATCTCTCTGTTCTTTCGACCCTTTCTTTAAGCCTTCATTTCTATCCTTTTCCTCCCCTGATCGCCGGACTTGGAAAGCAGCGAGGAAAGGGAAGACAAACTAAAAAGTTGCTGTGTTCCTTTCTTTAATCGAAAACACATTTCACCCCCTCCTCCTCCTCCTCCTCCTCCTCCTCCTCCTCCTCCCTTTAGTCTCTCAACCCTATGCTTTCTCTTGCTGAGTGACAAATGTTCTCCCTGTTCTTTGATACTGCTTGATGCTGCTGGGATAATATTGGCTGCACTGCACAAATTAAATCAAAAAATTATAATAAGAAGAAATCATGATGTTAAAGCTGCTATAAGCAATAATATGTCAAAATTCTAATGACCTTTTTATTTTTATTTTATTTTTTGGTATTCAGACAGCCAGATATGGGTAGAACGCTCCCAAAAATAATTTAGTCTCTGTGACACATCTAGGGGCCGCAATCTGCATTCAAAGATTTTCCTAGAAGCTTTGTCATCGGTCGATTTGCCTGTCTGCTTCCTGATTGGTTAGTCATTGCGACCGGGTTTTTTTCCGACCAATGACAAAGCTTCTAGGAACATCTTTGAATGCAGATTGCGGATCCCTAGATGTGTCACAGAGACTACATTTTTTTTGGGAGCGTTCTACCCATTGCTGGCTGTCTGAATACCAAAAAAATATAAAAAGGTCATTACAATTTTGACATATTATTGCTTATGGCAGCTTTAAGTTTCACAATTATGTCAAGTCAAACATGGCAATTAATTCCAAACACCTCATTTGAGAAATGTTGCACCATTGACCTCGTCATCTCCTCACCAGTAAGTACACAAGGGTCAACTCATTTCTCCATCATCAGACTAACCAGGACATGCACACGTAGACATCAAAGGGGGCTTCAGCCCCAGCCCTTTTACCCTGTCTGTAAAACAACTGCCCTTTCCACTAGACCACGAATGCAGCATTCACTACATGGTGAAAGAGATGCAAATGACACTCCTTTCCATGCCATGCCGGAAGGCAGCATTCAGGAGAATTGCTTTTTTTCCGAAGTCTCCTGAACTTGGAACGCAGCATTTTGCGTTGAACACATTTGTTCTGAAATCCATGTCGTTACACACCGCATCTACACTAGCTAAAGAGCGCTGGGTTGCGCCCCGAAAATAGCTGATCTACAAGCTCTCAACTATTTTGGCTATTTTTGTTCAAAAGTGCCCTCTTAACGGCAGAACAAGATCACAGAGGCTGCTTGACCAACGATATGACACGACAAGCAACACAAACATTATGGAAATGTTAACCCATTTAGACCTGACAAATTCTATAAAAAAAATGTCTTCGAAATCCTGACAGTTTTCTGAAAAAACCCTATGTCACCCTATGACCCTATGTCAGTGGTTCTCAAACTTTTTCATGTCAAGGACCCCCAAAACTATATATGTATTTGGCCGCGTCTCAAAATATGTCGTTCCAGCCCCCCCCCCCCCCTAGAAGCAAAGATATGAGTTGAAAACATTCGCTCTGAAAGAATATTCAAAGATTTACTCCACATTTTCATGATTTTTCAAAAATAGCAGACCTATCCAAGGTCTGCTATTTTTCAATAGCTAAAATTTAAAATAATGCTTAAAACACCAAAAGGGGTTCCTCCCTGCACCCTGAATGGGTTAAACATACTTGAGGGGCGCTAGTCCCTCCTATGTCCAGCTTTTAGTGTGCGTGTAAACACAAACTTTGTCCTAACAAACATTAAATGCCATTGATAATGAAAGGCCAGCTTTGAGTGTTTGTGTAAACACAAACATTAACCCATTTAGACCGTACGGCGTGTGGGAACGTCATAACTAATCCAACCGACGGGTTGCGAGGACGTGAGTGCATTTTCATTGATATAAAATTAGATAGAAAAATATTCTGATTTTTTTTTTAGTTGGCCTCTCCTTCTGCACCATACTCCTTGCTCTTTCGCGCATGTGCGTTGTCGTTCACTATCCCTGTTTACCGTTCACAAAGAAAGGCTTGGTGCGCGTAATCTAAGGAGCTCTCCGTGGTTTTGACCAGATGGATATACTAAGGTCTTCATTTCTGACTTCAACATGCCTCTCGTTCAAAATATGAAGCGAGCGATCATCAGCGACTTTATCGTAATCTTAGGGAGGTAAAGCAAGCAAAAATATTTCTCCCGGTTTTTGTCCGGAACTGAAACTGAAGGGGGAGGAGGGGGGTTTACAGAGTAAAAGCGGCCATATCTTCCCGGCACCCCAAGCTTCTATTTTGAAAGAAGTCCCGGCGCTGATTGTGTTAAAAGCTGGACATGGGATGTGATTGGCCGGAATGAGATGATGACGTATGATGATAAGAGCGCCCCTCACTTCACATAGGTGTGATTTTTTTTTTTACACTAAAACTTACCGCCAGCATTAACTGATTAATAATTATAATTAGATATGAAACAAAAATGAATAGGACCATAATTTTAGCTATAATTGTGGAGCCCTAGATCAACGGTTCCCAAAGTGGGGTCCGGGGACCCCCAGGGGTCCTTGAGGGAGTTCCAGGGGGTACCCAGCTAAATGATAGTTTGGAACCAAATGGGCCCTTATGGGTCTGTAAAAATGGAACCAAATGGACGCTAAAAGGTCCATTTGTACACTCTCAGAGTTACATTAACATTGATTTTACAATATAAATCGGGGGTCCCAGAGAGAGAAATTACATTAAATGGGGGGTCCGCGGGCTAATTAGTGTCAATTTGAGGGTCCTTGACATTGAAAAGGTCTGCTGGTCTAACGACAGCATGGGACCAAACAGAAGCTTCTGTAGTAGCAACCAGAGCCTTAGATATAGACAGAGTTACGCAAACTGTGTTCACTTCATGGGGCTTCAGTCCAATGGCGGCTCTCCTACATAGACTTCTATTGGTCACTTCATGGGGCTTCAGTCCAATGGCGGCTCTCCTACATAGACTTCTATTGGTCACTTCATGGGGCTTCAGTCCAATGGCGGCTCTCCTACATAGACTTCTATTGGTCACTTCATGGGGCTTCAGTCCAATGGAGGCTCTCCTACATAGACTTCTATTGGTCACTTCATGGGGCTTCAGTCCAATGGAGGCTCTCCTACATAGACTTCTATTGAGAATGGGGACAACCAACTGGGACAAGTCCTGGACCGGAAGTATAGGCAGAAATGCATTGGGACTCAACAACAGCAACAGCTCAGCTTTAATGATCTTAAATCCCTTTATTTAAGATTGTTTTGTAGTAATAGTACAACGTAAACATTAAAGAGAGTTGTGGCCTGAGCCGTGGCTCAGCGGTCCAGGCTCCTTGGCCGGTAGCCCGAGCCTGGCAGTGTGCCGCGGGTTCGACTCCCGATCCCGACGGCCTTTACTACGTATCACTCCCCCATCTCTCTCCCCCATTTCCTGTCAGCCTACTGTCTGTCCCTCTATAAAAAATATAAAATAAAGGCTAAAGCCGCAAAAAAACTTTAGTTGTTACTGTACAATACTTTTAAAACAGTTATCATGTTGCACACATGCAATTATATAGCAACTATTTGCACCGCCCTCGTTGAAAACAATGTATTTCCCAACTCCAGCTTGGCTCAGTTCAGGCTGCATGAACATTGACAAACAGCGCTCGAGCGCTCCGTTTCTGCCCCCTCAATATCGTAACTCTTCTATTAGATGGCTCTGGTAGAGCAACGAAGCTGTGCTAAGAGCCCAGTGAGGCATGACACCAGGTTACAGCAGAGCCTCGCTGTGAGTCAGAACCTCTCTCTCTCTCTCTCACTCCATACGTCTAGCAGGGCCAAGTCAAACCAATTAGAGGCACTTGTTCTCCTGTAAACGATCTGATGGCCAGCTTGCATCTCTTTCCGTTCTGAAAGCGATAGTTAACCCACGTAGACCTGCTGAGACCAGATTCTACAAAACATTTGACAGTTTTCTGAAAAACCCCATGTTTCTATATCAGTGGTGCTGCGTGCTCAACCTTTTTCATGTCAAGGACCCCCAGAATGATTATGTATTTGACCGTGGACCCCCCCCCCCCCCCCATCTGGAAATATGTTATTCCAGAGAGCTCCCAGAAGCAAATATTTGAGTGAAAAACGTTCACTGTGAAAGAATATATATTCAAAGATTTGCGCACATTTCCACGATTTTTCAAAAAAATAGCAGATCTACAAGCTCGTAGCGCGGCACCGAGAGCTTGTAGATCTGCTATTTTTCCAAGAGGTAAAGTTTAAAATAATGGTTAAAGTGGTTAAAGGCTATAAAGGTGACACTGATGCGGCCTCGGGCCTAAATGGGTTAAGAGGATGTTGTTGATAAACCCGCAGATGAGAGCATCTTCTTGGCATCGGGTTACTTTTTGGCTTTGGAAAGGATGTGTACAGTCATAGTCGTTAACGACTCATTATTATACATTAGACGTTTTACTCCTAAATGCAACGCTGCAGGTTTATGATCCTACACAATATGCTCCTCCTGCCTGCAGCCAGGGGAGGGGGAGGGGGGGGGCTATAGTTCAATCAGTCATGTTTCTCACAGCAAGTTTTTTTTTAGCAAAAGGCCAAGAATTCCAAACAACTCGCCCCCTTTATCAACTCGCCCCGGGCGTACAGGCCGGTGGAACGGCATGCGCGGCCTGGTATTCCTAAAGTAACCTAAGTCAATTATGCTTAAACGGTTAAACCTAACCGTATTCCTAACCTTAACCCCAGTAAAACTATATGTCTAAACCTAACCTTATTCCTAACCTTAACCCCAGTAAAACTATATGTCTAAACCTAACCTTATTCCTAACCTTAACCCCAGTAAAACTATATGTCTAAACCTAACCCTATACCTAAACTAAACCCCGGTAAAACTATGCCTCTCCCTAAAAGTATTTCTAACCTTATTCTCAGTAAAACAAAATAAAGAATACAAGAACCGTCGGACCGAGCGGCCGGCGTGAGGTCGGCGGAAAGATCGAGGGGCGAGATGGTTTAGGGGGCGACCGTACCCGATACCAAGGCCAATGCACACCTCAGAAGGCTAGTGACAGGTGCGTATAGGGCAATAGAGCATATATTAAAAAAGGGTATCTTTGAAAAAACTAAGAAAAGGTCCCGCTGACACTGTCAAGACACTTGCCAAGATGTTGCTCTTTATTAGGTCGACGTTTCGGTCGCTTCGGACAGACAATCACTCACATAGCTCAACAGCTGTCAGCCACTATAGGCAAAATTGTAACCTGGAAAAAGGGGACTATTATTAAGACCGGGGGGGAAAAAATGACACAAGAAAACTAAATGTGTTCTTTTGAAATGAAGGGCGGACCAAAAACAAAACGATGACTTTATGTCGAAACGGTGGAACCGAGGCTGCCTGGAACGTAGTAAACAACTTCCCGGGCCCCCCCCCTTTCCATTTTTCTCCTCCCCTTAAAAACTCCCTCCTGACTTTCACTCCCCTCCTTACTTTGGCACATGTTGTTCATAACTGCTGGTTTCCCCTTGGCTAGAGCGGAGTGAGTCAGTGTATATTATCGACCCCACCCCCCACGGTATTCATATGAGGGGCTGGCAGGCTTCAAAACCCTACTGAAACTGATTTCATTTGCGCACTACGTATATACCCACCCGTCCTCCTCGCCCACTCACTCACATACTCTTTCTCATGAGCATGGACTGTGTGTGTGTGTGCGTGTGTGTGGGGGGGGGGGGGGGGGGGGGGCACCAAATTCCTTCACTCCTGTTAGCTTGCATAATGATCATGCTGCTGTATCCACATAGCTTCCGAACACACAATGGTGCAGGTTTCTCTCTCTCGCAAAGCTAGAATGACAGGTGTCAGTCAATCAATCAATCAGAGCATCCCATTGTGGATGACAGTGAATGTACCGCATGTCCTGATTTAGGAGGAATCTTATAAATTGGCTCAACAATCCAGTCGCTGAATTAACCTAAAAACAGTGAGAGACCTCATTTTTTAAAATCATTGTAGACCTAAATGTTTGATTAATGGGAAAGGCTGAATTATGTTAGTTTTCTTTTCTTGACAGCAGCATAAAGCTTGCCTACTGTACTAGACTAGTTCCTACCTAAATCATTCACTGACAGACAGACAGGTGGTGTTTGCGGTTGAAGACATGATACAATCTACTTTCGGATCTTACAACACCACAATCAACACACACCTTTCATGCCCGTCAGGAGAGATTATAAAACTCCTTTACTATAAGTGTTGTTAATTATACCGACGTGCTTACTCTGGCATTACTAATGTATTATACAGTGTAGCCATATCACACTGATGATTAGACAAGAGCTATTATTATCGAAATCCCCTACAACGAGTTTTTTTTTTTTTAAAGCGAAATTTGGGATATAGGCTATACTGAATGCATGTAGTAGTAATAATAATACAATCAATGTGTTTAAGAACAATCACCTCAGCAGATATAGGGTGTGGAAGCTGTCAAAATGCGATCAATGGGTTGTGTGAATCACCTAACTGGTGTTGCAGCCTATTGGAGCAGCAATAATTCACAAGAATCGGTCAAAAGAAAATGCATTAATTAAGTTTTATCAATATTATTTACTCACCTTGGTATTTTTTGTCCACCCAGAAATGGTGCTCACATCATTATTTGACTTTGTATCCTTCCTCCGTGCGTATCAACATGGTGGACACACATGCTTTTATATTCCAAGTGCTGATGTGCCAAAAAAAAGGGGGAAAGTAAAACGGTGGGAGGAAAATAAATCAGATATGTGAATGAATGTTCAACTCAGATGTTCACCAAGCCTACCATTATCACTATTATCACCCATAATGGCCATGATGATGTACGTATAGTCACTTTTATAGGACATCTTTACGTGTGCAAGTGGAGCGTTATTACGGAATTAAATAAATTAAACTCGGGTGTTATAACAAGGTAATGAACTAAAACACCGTATAACCTCCGAACCGGAGAGGGGGGGGGGGGGCACAAATAGCTTTTATTATTGATTCATTTTAGTTTATTTTTTTAAATCCCTGCAGAAAACAAAGTTTTTTCGGATGTGGCGCAAATGCGAAGCGTCAACAACAACACTATCCGTGGCATTCCTCTATACACGTTGTCCCTAGAAATGGAATAATTACAGTTTATTGAGAAGAGAAAGTATAACAGTACATGTATCCAAGTTGATGTTTATGTTGTAACCGCTACTACCATCGGGTCCCATCCATTATAAAAGACACATTGTAGCCACATCGTATCATCAATGACTATACAACTCGCCACAACGTATCATGTTTATGTAGCCACGTTTATCTCAGATGGAACTATTCTCGGATAAGATATATTTGATCTATCTATCAGCATAGGAAACATTTAGGCTATAAAACATAGCAGTTTACAGTATATACATTACTGTAGCAGCACAGCTAACGAACGGCTAACGTTTATACTTCGTCGTATATACGAACGCCGCGCGGCACATTTTTTTTCTTCTCCAACGTTATTTTTTTAAACTGGGAAAATTCGCCGTTGACGTGATTTTTTTCCAGGTTTACAAAACAACGTTCACGTCGTTTTTTTTCTCGTATAAAATCCACTTACAACCAACGTTGTAAAAACGAGCCGTTATATAAATAAAACAGGGACGCGATATTGTTTTAGCAGTCACATATTAGCGATCAGAGGCTACAATCACAAAGACGTTATACTTCTAAAATAAACCAAAACCCCGACACAGACCTAGAGATCAAAGCGACGTGTGGGGATCGGTGATGGTAATTATAACGCTATTGACGTTTCTGTTAAAATAAAAAATAACAGATGCAAAGCAGCGTGTGTATAAAAAAAAACACACACATACATACACACATACACACACACACGAACTGTCAACAAAATGGCGGCTGCGTTGAATCAACAGAGAGAACCCGAAATGGATCTCCCTCTTATTTGGTCCTCTCCCTGGTCTCGTCCCCCCAATGCTGGATAAAACCACATTTGTATTTCCTTACGGAGAATGTTCGGGTAGTCCGGGAATAGTTCCGAAAGAAGAGGGTCCGGTGCGGTGCTCTCCCGTTAGCCGAGCGTGGATGTGTCAGAATGGGGCCTGGCTCGTTACTCGGGCCTCCTCCATGTCTGCACAGCCCCGGATCATACTGTCACTACAGGAGGGGAGGGAGAGAGAGGCAGGCTGGGAGGGAGGGAGGGAGAGAGGGAGGGAGGGAGAGAGAGCCTGGCAGCCAGGGAGGGAGAGAGAGAGGCAGGCTGGGAGGGAGAGAGAGAGAGAGAGAGGGAGGGAGGGAGAGAGAGAGAGCCTGGCATCCAGGGAGGGAGGGAGAGAGAGGGAGAGATGGAGGGAGGGAGGGAGAGAGAGAGGGAGGAGGAGGGCAGATGTCGGTCGTACGCACGCGGCACCGTGGTCACTACACGCACACACACACACACACACACACACACACACACGCACGCACACACTCACTGCACTAGGGTATAGTGGTGGGTGGCTACTCTCTCCTTGTATGACAAAATCTCTCTATTGCATCATTAACATTATATTCTGTTTCATAATAGCAAGTGTGTGTGTGTGTGTGTGTGTGTGTGTGTGTGTGTGTGTGTGTGTGTGCGTGCGTGCGTGCGTGTGTGTGTGTGCGTGCGGCCGTGCGCGCCCGCAGCATCAGTGCAGTTAGCCCAGTTAGTTACATTAGTGATAGGGGAGGACTCAACTTTCACACCGTCTCTGAATACATAATTGACGACCTTGTGAGGGGGAAGCGTTCCGGATGCTGCCCACTGTGGCAATGTTTACCCTCAGCAACAGCGACAAGTCTAGACCTCTACACCCCCCCCCCCTACACCCCCTCCTCTTTCTAGGAATGAATGGATGATTGAAAAGGGGGGGGGGGGGGGGGGGGGTGGAGCGAGGAACTATATACAAGCCAAAAGAAAAAGCTATATGACTAGTATATATCCTATTCTATATCGTTATTCTTTTGAGGTTGAAAATATTTTTTTTCTTTCAACATGATCTCAAATTATTTAATGGTTATAACAATATTGATTGATTGATTGATTGAAGTATTTATTAACAGTTTGCAGAATTACAGTACATTTCAAGTACAACTCAATACAAAAGACTGTTAACTGTGAGTGGACGACCCAATAAAGTACTATACACTTTATTGGGTCTATACACTTGTTTACAAGAGGGTCCACCTTGTTCAATTCATCCTATAACTAGCCTATATCACAATGATAATTGTTGCATATATTGTGGTATATTAAAATAATGGGCATCATGGAAAATGTCGCAATTGTTGATATCTGGATGTGATTGGCCTAGTTTATTGTTTATTGCTTATTTCATTATTTCATTCATATAAGCTACTCTTCGTGTACACAAATTGCATTACATGACATTACATAATAATAAGCCTATAAGAAAATTCAAACAAATGTTTAAAAATCGATCTCAATTATGGTGCTCTGAGGATCAGTGGAATTTATTTGAGGCATGTGTGTACCAGAGCCTTAGAGTAAGACAGAGTTACGCAAACTGTGTTCACTTCATGGGGCTTCAGTCCAATGGCGGCTCTCCTACATAGACTTCTATTGAGAATGGGGACAACCAACTGGGACAAGTCCTGGACCGGAAGTAGGCAGAAAATAATGCATTGGACTCAGGCAACAGCCAGCTTTAATGATCTTAAATCCCCTTTATTTTAGATTGTTTTGTAGTAATAGTACAACATAAACATTAAAGAGACTTTAGTTGTTACTGTACAATACTTTAAAACAGTTGTCATGTTGCACACATGCTTAAAATAGCTATTATTTGCGACAACTCCAGCTTGTCTCAGTTCAGGCTGCATGAACAGCGCTCGAGTGCTCGGTTTCTGCCCCCTCAATATCGTAACTCTTCTATTAGATGGCTCTGGTGGTGTGTACCAAACCTAACCATTAGGAGCAGTGGTTTGGGGTTCAGCAATCTGGGAAATAAATTAAGGAAAAACAGCACCCTCTTTTCCTTTGATTAATTGACCCGAGTCAACAGTCTGTCTGTCTGTCTGAGAGAGAGAGAGAGAGAGAGAGAGAGAGAGAGAGAGACTAGGGGTTAAGTGTCTTAAGCTCAGGGACACTTCAGCACAATGGACAAGGGTGAGCCTATAGGCTCAAACCAGCGACCTCCTGATTCCCAGCAGTATCTCTAGCTGTGGGTACTGCTAGAAGTACCCACAGCCACACCTAAATGCAGAGTTGATAAAAATGCAAACAAGTATAGATATAGAAATATTCCCGAACTTAAGCCTATATATGTCTACTTCATTGAGGCCCATATAGGTGAGGTGACCTGGAATATCAGTGGAATATCTATATAATGAAACTATACTACTATACTATACTATACTATACTATACTATACTATATAATATATAGTATATATACTATTACACACACATACATATCGCACCGCCAATCCGACCAGGGCCGGCCCGGCTTCATGCGAATGCCTTAGGTGCTGCAGCACAGGGCACCAAGCTTGGGGGGGGGGGGGGGGGGGGGTCATCAAGCGACGGGGAGAATGTAAAAGAAAACTTAACTATCGCGGAAAAAGCGTCACATTTTAGAAGGAAAGGCTGCTAAGAAGGAGCACTAAAACGGTGGAACACACGGTCTGCGCAGCGTCTATTTTCTACGCTGTCCCGTTGGCTGTCCGTTGGGCGCGGAACATGGTACGCCGATACACCGCATATGCACTCATTGTGGGACGCGACAGGACACATATTGGACAGCATCGTTGCGCATAGGCCTATGGTGCTTAGATAAGGTAGTGTGTTGACTGTTGACCGTCCGTGGCATGATTTATTTGAGCAGAAAACAGGCCTTCTCCTGTCCACTTGTCTTGTTGCCTTATTTGTAGTCAACACACAGCAGTGAAATGCTTATAGTAGGGGGTAATACCGTCATGAAATGGCTAAAATCGTTACGCGGTGGATAAAAGCACCACATTTGGTACACGCACTCTTTAGGGTGTATCTCACCATCTCAGAAGGGGTGCCCAAATTTTTAAACACATTAAAGGCTTTTTTTAGGGGAAAATCCAAAATGGCCGCCAGAAATGACCTATTATACCTAAAGCTGATATAATTCTGAAATTTTTACTGATTGTGCCAAGTATAACCTTCACATTTATAGTTATTAGACTAATATTAAAGGATTTGGCAAAAAGAACCCCTGACAAATGTCTTAAATATGTTTTAAACAACTTTAAATGCCAAAAATGTACTTAAAAACCACTCGGAATGAGATGACCTTCCACATTAATCCCTTTCTGAGTGATATATTGTCAATGCCAAAAATATACAATTGTTTTTAAAAACTTTTAAAAGACCATATGAATGATTACCAATAGATAATATATTGTAAAAATCTTCATATGACCAGAGATAAGCCCTCTATTGGGGCACAGCTCCTATCGTCAAAAAATGGCCAAATCGTTACGCGATACAATCGATACAAGCATGACAATCGATACACTCGATACAAGCATGAAATTTGGTACAGATGTCCCTTGGGTCATCCTAAATCATCCTAGAAGGGGTGCCCAAAAAAATCTTTAACAGGAAGTGAGTTATGTAAAAGATTCAAAATGGCCACCTAAACTGTTGACAGTTGACTCAAAATACACCAAAGTAATCTCCAAAAAGCATACAATTTGGCACACATGTCCCTTGGGTCACCCCAAGACATCCTAGAAGGGGTGCCAAAAACAATCATGAACAGGAAGTGAATTATTGACAAAATTGAAAATGGCCGCCTACAGTGTTATTTGTGATTGGCTCAAAAAGCCTATAGAATCTCATAGAAGCATACAATTCAGCACATATGTCCCTTGCATCATCCAAAGACATCCTAGAAGGGGTGCCCAAAGGAATCCGAAACAGGAAGTGAGTTATTGACAAAATTGAAAATGGCTGCCTACAGTATTATCGATAGTCTCAAAGACAACTAAAGAATCTCCAAAAAGCATACAAGAGACACACATGTCCCTTGTGTCATCCTAAGACATCCTAGAAGGGGTGCCTAAAGGAATCCGAAACAGAAAGTGAGTTATTGACTAAATTTAAAATGGCCGCTTACCCTACACTGTTGACAGATGAAAAGTGAGTTTTTTGCTAAATTCAAAATAACCGCCTAAAGCAGAGACATCATAAAAGCGTATAGTGCTCGTTCCTAAAAGGGATTATTTGTTTGTTTGCATTTGTTTATTAAACCTTTTAGGAAGGGGCCATGTTGAAGAAATTCTAAATGGCTGTTTAAACTGTTGACAACTGCAGTCTGTATAACCTGGTACATTTACACTACATCATCATATTTATTTATTTTTCTTTACTTTACTCTTTGAATCTTCTTTATTCATCTAACTGCATATCTTTATCTATTTTACTCAGCATCTTTATCTTACTCTGAATATTGTTATTTTACTCTCTCCATACAAGCAACACATCTTGTACACGCACTATTTAGGGTGTATCTCATCATCTTAGAAGGGGTGCCCATTAAAGGCTTTTTTTAAAGGAAAGGAAAGGAAAAATCCAAAATTACCTATTACCAAAATTACCTATTATTTCTAAAGGTGATACATGTTGAAGAAATAAGAAGAAATTCTAAATGGATGTTTAAACTGTTGACAACTGCAGAATGTATAACCTGGCGTATTATGTTTAAATTTACACTACATCAGCATATTTATTTCCTTTTCTTTACTTTACTCTTTGAATCTTTATTCATCTAACTCTACTCAGCATCTTATGTTACTCTGCATATTGTTATTTTACTCTCTGCATCTTAGTTATTTTGCCCTCATCTTGTTGCTTATGTTGGACTCTATCTTCTTATTTATTTTCTTCTAGCAACTGTGTGCCATTTCGCAACTACCAGCACATTGACATAATGCTGTGCAAGGTAACCCAGCATCCTGGCACCGTCTTTCTCGAACAAAGAGGCAGCCTCTGGCAAGAGTGTGAATAAAAGTGTCCACAAATCAGCAACTTTAATCCGTCCATATTTCAGACCAAAAGCCAGATTGGTAAACTGCTCAATCTGAATGTTGTAGCAGTGCAGCTTGTGTGGGAGGAATGTTTTCCATTGAGAGACATTTTTGAGCAAACAGGTCCTTCCTTAGATCATTAACATTTTCAATGTCAGTTGTCTTGCCATACAGAACCATCAGTTTTCTTTTGTATCACATGCTTTAGGTGGCCATTTTCAATTCAGTAAATAACTCACAATAGCCCACTATTTTGGGCACCCCTTCTAGGATGTTTTAGGATAACCCAAGGGACATGTGTGCCAAATTTCATGCTTTTATGAGATTATTTAGTTGTCTTTTGAGTAAATCGACAACATTGTAGGTGGCCATTTTCAATTTAGTCAATAACTCACTTCCTGTATCAGATTATTTGTGGTACCTCTTCTAGGATGTTTTAGGATGACCCAAGGGACACGTGTACCAAATATTATGGTTTTTGGAGAATCTTGGTGTCTTTTGAGTCAATCGCCAACAATCTAGGCGGCCATTTTCAATTTTGTCAATAACTTACTTCCTGTTTCAGATTTCTTTGGGCACCCCTTCTAGGATGTATTAGGATGACCCAATGGACATGTGTACCAAATATTATGATTTTTGGAGATTCTTGGTGTCTTTTGAGTCAATCGACAACACTCTAGGCGGCCATTTTCAATTTTGTCAATAACTTACTTCCTGTTTCAGATTTCTTTGGGCACCCCTTCTAGGATGTCTTAGGATGACCAAAGGGACATGTGTATCAAATATTATGGTTTTTGGAGATTCTTTTGTTGTCTTTTGAGTCAACTGTCAACAGTTTAGGTGGCCATTTTCTATTTTGTCAATAACTCACTTCCTGTTTAAGATTTTTTTGGGCACCCCTTCTAGGATGTCTTAGGATGACCCAAGGGACATGTGTACCAAATATTATGTTTTTTGGAGATTCTTTGTGTCTTTTGAGTCAACTATCAACAGTTTAGGTGGCCATTTTGAATTTTGTCAATAACTCACTTCCTGTTTAAGATTTTTTTGGGCACCCCTTCTAGGATGTCTTAGGATGACCCAAGGGACATGTGTACCAAATTTCATGCTTTTATCCGCCGCGTAACGTTCCAGACGGTATTACCCCCTACTATTAAGCGCGAGTCCTGCACCGCACACGACGCGTGAATATGTGGCGCCTACGCAGAATGCTATGGCTGTAGCCCTCTACTGGGCAAAAATTACAGTTTTAACCAAAGTTTAATGGAAAATATTAAAGTTAAACGCAGTGCCGTCGCTACCTATACGTGCAATACGCACTGCGAGTAGGGCAACACGCCGAGTAGGGCAACCAAATGGTCAGCTACGCCCCTGGTTAAACGCATGACATGTAGCCTATTGGATTTCCCAGGGCGCGCATTATATCTGTGCAAGTTTGGAACCAATTGCACTACTGGTGTGCCATTACGAAGCTGATAGGATAGGATAGGATATCATCAGTTATCATAGTCAGACTTAAAGCCGGACCTAAACTACCATTTGTTTTAAAAATGTGTGGTAGAATGCATTTAGATGTAGGGTGCGTTCGGAAATGCACCCTGAACGCACTGGTGTGCTCTCTTGTCGTTCGTTTATTCAGTGCACTCGGTGCGTTGTCGTTCGAAAATCCAGTGCGCTGCGCACCGGGTGTGCCGAGTGCCCGCACTGAGCGACCCTACCCTGAAGCTGGGGTTGTCCAGTGTGAACGTGTCACAGCTGTGGTCGTTCGTAAATAAGGCCCACTGAACCCCCTCTGTGACGTCACCGCCCACCACACTCAACAAACTGACCACATTCCCGGTGCGCATTTCCGAACGCACCCATAGTGTGCCACTATATTTTAAACCATGGATCTCATATAACTAAATCAAATTGGAATTGTGTTATGTAAAAGTAAAAGAAAGGATTGTAGATGGATGCAGTTCACAGGGTTTGTCTTTTAATAAAACTTTGAAACAGAGAAAACAAATTGATGAAAGTAAGGAGAATGGTAGGAAGAGTTTATTTTAACCCATTTAGACCTGGGAACGATTCTACAAATGCCTTCTAAATCCTGACAGTTTTCTGGAAAACCCCTATGTTTCTATGTCAGTCATTCTCAAACATTTTCATGCCGAGGACCCCCAAGATTATATGTATTTGGCCACCGACCCCCATCTGAAAGTATGTTGTTCCAGGGACCCCCCCAGAAGCAAAGATTTGAGTTAAAAACTTAGTTAAAAAAATAGCAGACCATTCAAGCCAACCTTTCATTATGTTTCACAGTCACTGTCAGCTATAGGGCTGATATTAGTTCATGACTCCTGAGTGAAGTCATTCAGAAAACCACATCATGGGGATAGAGCCAGCGACACGGACGCATCACTTCCGCAACGTCGTTGTCAGTAAACAGCGGAGACCATTTGGTGTGGAACACAAAAAAAGGGGTGCTGCTTACAGCTCACTGGAGTACAACACGCCACGCCAAGGTCTTTGGTGGAAATACATTAACTGAGTGGTTCTGAAGGTGAAAGCTGTGTTACGTTTTAGCAGGGCGTGTAAATATGTCAACTCAACAAACACTCATTCTTGCCCTGATGAAGACCCGGTTAGGTCGAAACATGTTGGCAGTCTTTTTTTTAACCCATTTAGGCCTGACGTCGAAATTTAAAAAAAAAAGTCTTCTAAATCCTGACAGTTTTCTGAAATACCCATGTTTCTATATCAGTGGTGCTCAATATTTCATGTCAAGGACACCCCAGAATTATCTGTATTTGGCCACGGACCCTCATCTGAAAATATGTTGCTCCAGGGACCCCCCCGCCCAGAAGCAAATATTTGAGTTAAAATCGATTTTTCAAAAATAGCAGACCTACAAGCCCTTAGAAAACATTCGGTGCCACGCTACGAGCTTGTAGATCTGCTATTTTTCAATAGCTAAAGCATAACATAATGCTTTAAAACACCAAAAGGGGTTCCCGCCCAGAATGGGATTAATTTAATAAAGGCTTTCCTCCTCTTTTTTTTTGAGTAACCCGGATCGTCTCTTTTTTTCTTCATATCAACAAACAAATCACTTGTGATGTGACGACAAAGACAAAGCATGTGAAATCTGGAGCAGTGGTAAACGTTGGAGGGAGGTAGAATATCGTCCGTCCCCCCCGTTTCTCAGAGTGCTTGCCTCTCCTGTCGCCCCGATCTGATGGAGGGGGGCAGCGGTGGCTCCGACGTGGGAGGGAGGCTGTTGTCGACGCCGTCGAGACTTTTGCGGCAAACGGGACAGGTGTCGTGCTGGTGAGGAAATGCACAATTTAGGATTATGTACAAATAAATAAGGCTATATCAAGCTTAAGTTATACAGCAGATCGTTTTCTATGGCAGTGGATTTTTTTTTAATCTATAATTTTGATCCCACGATTTTGTAACCCATTTTTCACCCCTGTGTCAATTATCTAATGTGATCCGGGGCTCTACACACCCTCCGCCAACCTGGGGAGAGCAACGGACTTGAACTCATGCTTCCTTCATGCATGAGTGTCCAAGTTGCTCCTTTACACCTGACAGGGGGGAGTTTCCCTGGTTGGAGGTATAGCGCGTGGAAGGAACACATTATTCCAACCAGTTCCATTCCCCTCCACCAGGCGCCCCGGCTGGCCAGGGGGAGGCAGTTTAGAGACCAGGATTACTGCATGTTTTTGTGAGGGCAGTGCATTTCAATGTGTGGTCCGGCCGGGGGCCCCTTATAGGTCCTCCATCTGGCCACGTTCTCAAATGAGGAGTAGTTTTAATTTCAATATAGTTCAAATCACTTGAACGGTTCATGAAATCAGGGAAAACTTTAACCAAATTAACACATAAATGAATAAATAAATAAAATAACCTAATAATTAACCAACATAAGCAAGACCTCTAGGTTACATTATCTACTGTTCTATTATACATGCGTTCGGGGTGTTTGTTTAATGACACCACGCATGTGACTGAGTTTATTTTCCTGGGTGCTAAAAGGAATGAGCAAAACATACTGCTCATCTATAAATAGCCAAACTTGTGTGAGAATCACAGATTTCCCGTGAATTTCACCAGTTACTTCCGTATAACATTATAGTCTCCTGGATTGTGTCGATTTCTCCACCGTCCCGTCCTCACGGAAAACACAGATAACTATATAGTCCAGGTCCATCACATTATAAGTTAGACTCAGGTCCCCGTCGTGTATGACTCTATGCTCGTGTCTCAGAGAGAGATGACAATCTCTCAACTTGTCCATCTGGATCTTGATTGATTGTACATTTGCGGCATTTATGTTCAAAGAGTGGGGGCTCGATTGCAGTGTTGTTTTTGGCAGCAAATTTCTATTTTAGTTTCTTGAATAGTTTCCATTTAGTTTTAGTCACATTTTAGTCACCTGGAATGTTTTAGTGTTAGTCTAGTTGCAGTCGACTAAATATCATAAGATTTTAGTCGACTAAATCTACAGTCGATTTAGTAAAAAAAATATTTTGGCGGTGCCTTGATGGCGTCGTAATAGACGATAGACGATCTACAAGCCCACAACGCGTCGCGACGCGACCTCTCTAGGGAGATGCCCGAGAGGCATCCTAACCAGATGCCCCCGAACCACCTAAGCTGGTGGAACACTTCATGACCATAGGTGAGAGTAGGAACACTTCATGACCATAGGTGAGAGTAGGAACACTTCATGACCATATGTGAGAGTAGGAACACTTCATGACCATAGGTGAGAGTAGGAACACTTCATGACCATAGGTGAGAGTAGGAACACTTCATGACCATAGGTGAGAGTAGGAACACTTCATGACCATAGGTGAGAGTAGGAACACTTCATGACCATAGGTGAGAGTAGGAACACTTCATGACCATAGGCGAGAGTAGGAACACTTCATGACCATAGGTGAGAGTAGGAACACTTCATGACCATAGGCGAGAGTAGGAACACTTCATGACCATAGGTGAGAGTAGGAACACTTCATGACCATAGGTGAGAGTAGGAACACTTCATGACCATATGTGAGAGTAGGAACACTTCATGACCATAGGTGAGAGTAGGAACACTTCATGACCATAGGTGAGAGTAGGAACACTTCATGACCATAGGTGAGAGTAGGAACACTTCATGACCATAGGTGAGAGTAGGAACACTTCATGACCATAGGTGAGAGTAGGAACACTTCATGACCATAGGCGAGAGTAGGAACACTTCATGACCATAGGTGAGAGTAGGAACACTTCATGACCATAGGTGAGAGTAGGAACACTTCATGACCATAGGTGAGAGTAGGAACACTTCATGACCATATGTGAGAGTAGGAACACTTCATGACCATAGGTGAGAGTAGGAACACTTCATGACCATAGGTGAGAGTAGGAACACTTCATGACCATAGGTGAGAGTAGGAACACTTCATGACCATAGGTGAGAGTAGGAACACTTCATGACCATAGGCGAGAGTAGGAACACTTCATGACCATAGGCGAGAGTAGGAACACTTCATGACCATAGGTGAGAGTAGGAACACTTCATGACCATAGGTGAGAGTAGGAACACTTCATGACCATAGGCGAGAGTAGGAACACTCCATGACCATAGGCGAGAGTAGGAACACTTCATGACCATAGGCGAGAGTAGGAACAGTCCATGACCATAGGCGAGAGTAGGAACACTTCATGACCATAGGCGAGAGTAGGAACACTTCATGACCATAGGCGAGAGTAGGAACACTTCATGACCATAGGCGAGAGTAGGAACACTTCATGACCATATAGGTGAGAGTAGGAACACTTCATGACCACAGGTGAGAGTAGGAACACTTCATGGCCATAGGTGAGAGTAGGAACACTTCATGACCATAGGTGAGAGTAGGAACACTTCATGACCATAGGCGAGAGTAGGAACACTTCATGACCATAGGCGAGAGTAGGAACACTTCATGACCATAGGCGAGAGTAGGAACACTTCATGACCATAGGCGAGAGTAGGAACACTTCATGACCATAGGCGAGAGTAGGAACACTTCATGACCATAGGTGAGAGTAGGAACACTTCATGACCATATAGGTGAGAGTAGGAACACTTCATGACAACAGGTGAGAGTAGGAACACTCCATGACCATAGGTGAGAGTAGGAACACTTCATGACCATAGGTGAGAGTAGGAACACTTCATGACCATATAGGTGAGAGTAGGAACACTTCATGACCACAGGTGAGAGTAGGAACACTTCATGACCATAGCTGAGAGTAGGAACACTTCATGACCATATAGGTGAGAGTAGGAACACTTCATGACCACAGGTGAGAGTAGGAACACTTCATGACCATAGGTGAGAGTAGGAACACTTCATGACCATAAGTGAGAGTAGGAACACTTCATGACCATAGGCGAGAGTAGGAACACTTCATGACCATAGGCGAGAGTAGGAACACTTCATGACCATATATAGAGTAGGAACACTTCATGACCATAGGTGAGAGTAGGAACACTTCATGACCACAGGTGAGAGTAGGAACACTTCATGACCATAGGGGAGAGTAGGAACACTTCATGACCATAGGTGAGAGTAGGAACACTTCATGACCATAGGGGAGAGTAGGAACACTTCATGACCATAGGCGAGAGTAGGAACACTTCATGACCATAGGCGAGAGTAGGAACACTTCATGACCATAGGTGAGAGTAGGAACACTTCATGACCACAGGTGAGAGTAGGAACACTTCATGACCATAGGTGAGAGTAGGAACACTTCATGACCATAGGTGAGAGTAGGAACACTTCATGACCATATAGGTGAGAGTAGGAACACTTCATGACCACAGGTGAGAGTAGGAACACTTCATGACCATAGGTGAGAGTAGGAACACTTCATGACCATATAGGTGAGAGTAGGAACACTTCATGACCACAGGTGAGAGTAGGAACACTTCATGACCATAGGTGAGAGTAGGAACACTTCATGACCATAAGTGAGAGTAGGAACACTTCATGACCATAGGCGAGAGTAGGAACACTTCATGACCATAGGCGAGAGTAGGAACACTTCATGACCATATATAGAGTAGGAACACTTCATGACCATGGGTGAGAGTAGGAACACCTCATGGCCATAGGTGAGAGTAGGAACACTCCATGACCATAGGTGAGAGTAGGAACACTTCATGACCATAGGTGAGAGTAGGAACACTTCATGACCATAGGTGAGAGTAGGAACACTTCATGACCATAGGTGAGAGTAGGAACACTTCATGACCATATATAGAGTAGGAACACTTCATGACCATATGTGAGAGTAGGAACACTCCATGACCATAGGTGAGAGTAGGAACACTTCATGACCATAGGCGAGAGTAGGAACACTTCATGACCATAGGTGAGAGTAGGAACACTTCATGACCATAGGCGAGAGTAGGAACACTTCATGACCATAAGTGAGAGTAGGAACACTTCATGACCATAGGTGAGAGTAGGAACACTCCATGACCATAGGTGAGAGTAGGAACACTTCATGACCATAGGTGAGAGTAGGAACACTTCATGACCATAGGCGAGAGTAGGAACACTTCATGACCATAGGCGAGAGTAGGAACACTTCATGACCATATATAGAGTAGGAACACTCCATGACCATAGGTGAGAGTAGGAACACTCCATGACCATAGATGAGAGTAGGAACACTTCATGACCATAGGTGAGAGTAGGAACACTTCATGACCATAGGCGAGAGTAGGAACACTTCATGACCATATATAGAGTAGGAACACTTCATGACCATATATAGAGTAGGAACACTTCATGACCATATATAGAGTAGGAACACTCCATGACCATAGGCGAGAGTAGGAACACTTCATGACCACAGGCGAGAGTAGGAACACTTCATGACCATAGGTGAGAGTAGGAACACTTCATGACCATAGGTGAGAGTAGGAACACTTCATGACCATAGGCGAGAGTAGGAACACTTCATGACCATAGGCGAGAGTAGGAACACTTCATGACCATAGGCGAGAGTAGGAACACTTCATGACCATAGGCGAGAGTAGGAACACTTCATGACCATAGGCGAGAGTAGGAACACTTCATGACCATAGGTGAGAGTAGGAACACTTCATGACCATAGGTGAGAGTAGGAACACTTCATGACCATAGGTGAGAGTAGGAACACTTCATGACCACAGGTGAGAGTAGGAACACTTCATGACCACAGGTGAGAGTAGGAACACTTCATGACCATAGGTGAGAGTAGGAACACTTCATGACCATAGGTGAGAGTAGGAACATTTCATGACCATGGGTGAGAGTAGGAACACCTCATGGCCATAGGTGAGAGTAGGAACACTCCATGACCATAGGTGAGAGTAGGAACACTTCATGACCATAGGTGAGAGTAGGAACACTTCATGACCATAGGTGAGAGTAGGAACACTTCATGACCATATATAGAGTAGGAACACTTCATGACCATATGTGAGAGTAGGAACACTCCATGACCATAGGTGAGAGTAGGAACACTTCATGACCATAGGCGAGAGTAGGAACACTTCATGACCATAGGCGAGAGTAGGAACACTTCATGACCATAGGTGAGAGTAGGAACACTTCATGACCATAGGTGAGAGTAGGAACACTTCATGATCATATATAGAGTAGGAACACTTCATGACCATAGGCGAGAGTAGGAACACTCCATGACCATAGGCGAGAGTAGGAACACTTCATGACCATAGGCGAGAGTAGGAACACTTCATGACCATAGGCGAGAGTAGGAACACTTCATGACCATGGGCGAGAGTAGGAACACTTTATGACCATAGGTGAGAGTAGGAACACTTCATGACCATAGGTGAGAGTAGGAACACTTCATGACCATAGGTGAGAGTAGGAACACTTCATGACCAGAGGTGAGAGTAGGAACACTTCATGACCATATATAGAGTAGGAACACTTCATAACCATAGGCGAAAGTAGGAACACTTCATGACCATAGGCGAGAGTAGGAACACTTCATGACCATAGGCGAGAGTAGGAACACTTCATGACCACAGGCGAGAGTAGGAACACTTCATGACCATAGGCGAGAGTAGGAACACTTCATGACCATAGGTGAGAGTAGGAACACTTCATGACCATAGGTGAGAGTAGGAACACTTCATGACCATAGGTGAGAGTAGGAACACTTCATGACCATATAAGGTGAGAGTAGGAACACTTCATGACCATATAAGGTGAGAGTAGGAACACTTCATGACCATATAAGGTGAGAGTAGGAACACTTCATGACCATAGGTGAGAGTAGGAACACTTCATGACCATAGGTGAGAGTAGGAACACTTCATGACCATAGGTGAGAGTAGGAACACTCCATGACCATAGGTGAGAGTAGGAACACTCCATGACCACGGGTGAGAGTAGGAACACTTCATGACCACGGGTGAGAGTAGGAACACTTCATGACCATGGGCGAGAGTAGGAACACTCCATGACCATGGGCGAGAGTAGGAACACTCCATGACCATAGGTGAGAGTAGGAACACTCCATGACCATAGGTGAGAGTAGGAACACTCCATGACCATAGGCGAGAGTAGGAACACTCCATGACCATAGGCGAGAGTAGGAACACTCCATGACCATAGGCGAGAGTAGGAACACTTCATGACCATAGGCGAGAGTAGGAACACTTCATGACCATAGGCGAGAGTAGGAACACTTCATGACCACAGGCGAGAGTAGGAACACTTCATGACCACAGGCGAGAGTAGGAACACTTCATGACCATAGGCGAGAGTAGGAACACTTCATGACCATAGGCGAGAGTAGGAACACTTCATGACCATAGGCGAGAGTAGGAACACTCCATGACCATAGGTGAGAGTAGGAACACTTCATGACCACAGGCGAGAGTAGGAACACTTCATGACCACAGGCGAGAGTAGGAACACTTCATGACCACAGGCGAGAGTAGGAACACTTCATGACCACAGGCGAGAGTAGGAACACTTCATGACCATATATAGAGTAGGAACACTTCATGACCATACAGTAGGTGAGAGTAGGAACACTTCATGACCATATATAGAGTAGGAACACTTCATGACCATACAGTAGGTGAGAGTAGGAACGAAGATTGCGAATGAAGAGCAGGAAGAGAAGGACGTCGACGCAAGCAAATTCTCGGTAGAATTTAAAAATAGCAGTGGTAGGAGTTCACAAGGACCGGCGTTGGCAACCACTGATCTAGGGCTCATCGTGAAGCAATTATTACAACATTATTATCCCATTCTGGGCGGGAACCCCTTTTGGTGTTTTAAACATTATGTTATAATTTAGCTATTGAAAAATAGCAGATCTACAAGCTCATAGCGCGCCACCGAGTGGCGCGCTACGAGCTTGTAGGTCTGCTATTTTTTGCGGCGCAAATCTTTGAATATATATTCTTTCAAAGTGAATGTTTTGAACTCATACAACATTATTATTACACAGTATACAGCAGCAACAAAACGGCTACTGTTTTCCCTGCAGGCCCTCCCAGCGACGTGTGGGTTTGGCGACAGACTGTCTCTAAAACCCACATGACAGAAACGAACGGGAGTATCTCATGTTGAAACCCCCGGGACGATGGACCACAGCCACTTCTCGTCCTTCCTTACCAGTTCGAGCCAAGGCACTATACAATCACCGTGGAAGTAGTGATGGCAGGGAAGCTGTCTGACTGATTCCCCCAGAGAATACTCCTCTCTGCACACCGGACACTCCAGTCGGCAGTCTGCGGGGAGGAGAGGAAAGGGAATGACAGTTCTTTGTTTAATGTGTGTCTTGTGTGCGTGTGTGTGTGTGTGTGTGCGTGTGTGTGTGTGCGACTGTGCGTGCATGCTCAACGTGTGACGTGTGTGTGCATAACCATTTTAAATCATGGGACTGATCAACAGTGTCATTTTAATCAAAGGAACCTGTTGGGACAGAATACTATTCTCTTAAGTTATCCCTGCTTTGTCAACATACAGTCAGTCAGGTCGTCCGTCCGTTCATACCTACAGAGATATGTCCATCTTTATGTACAGTATGTCCCAAACCTGAAAGCAATATCTCAGGATGTAAGGAACAAACGGTCTTGGACGTGAGAATGAACTGATTTGAATTTGGTGACATTTTTGGGGGATGTAAAACTTTTGAGTTACTGAAGTGACTTCTCTGACTGAGGTGTTCCGGGAGTCATGTCTCCCACAGTGTGTGTGTGTGTGTGTGTGCGTGCGTGCGCGTACACCAGTACAGTAGAGAGTGGTTATATGTCCACACGGGGAAACCACACCTGTTTGTTCCTGAGAGACGCCGACTGTTGGCAGAGATGAGATCATCTCCTTCTCAGCAGGGGGCGGCCCTGTGCTCTCTAGCTGACCCAGCAACTGTAGGAGGAGAGTGGAGGCAGTTAAAATTAACTACAATCAACCAAATTAAACTAGCAGCATGTCATTATAGGTGACACTGTTCAAAAAACCTTTCAAACATTTCCCTATATTTTTACACTACTTATGTGTGGTCCACATTCTGAAAGAGGGCCCATTTTTTTTATAAATACATAATTTCTGCTTTAACCCATTCTGGACGGTGAACCCCTTTTGGTGTTTTAACTAAGCGTTATGTTATACTTTAGCTGTTGAAAAATAGCAGATCTACAAGCTCGTAGCGCGCCACCGAGTGGCGCGCTACGAGCTTGTAGGTCTGCTATTTTTGAAAAATCGTGAAAATGCGGCACAAATCTTTGAACATATATTCTTTCAGAGCGAACGTTTTTTTTTATTTCGACGTCGGGCCTAAATAGGCTAAGTGGTTAAATACAGGGAAAAGTTCAGTTACTGTATTTTGAAATCCGTTGAACTGAAGAGTGAACATTTAATCTCCCAATAGCACCGTTTAGAAGAGAGAAGGAAAGAAAATCCCCTCTAAGGACTAGCATATTTAAGTGCTATAAATATGGACAAGAACCAATACAAGCAACTTACCCAAGAAACATTTCTGACTTTCTGACAGTCTCATTTCTATGACTCATACCGTATGTCCTCACTACACTACACTCTGGCAGAATGGAATGGATTCAGACATTTCTCTGTGTTTTACAAATAGATCAACTACAAAGAAATGTACACACACAGAGGGGGGGGGGGGGGGTTGGCAGAACGGGCTATTTTAACCAGTTCTGCCCGGGAACCCCTTTTGGTGTTAGCATTATGCTATGCTTTAGCTGTTGAAAAATAGCAGTTCTACAAGCTCATAGCGCGCCACCGAGTGGCGCGCTACGAGCTTGTAGGTCTGCTATTTGTTGAAAAATCGAAGAACGACTGACATAGAAACATAGCTTTTTCAGAAAACTGTCAGGATGTAGAAGACATTTTTAGAATCTGATCTCAGGTCAAAATGGGATAAGACAACGGGAACATAGCCTTTTACAGAAACAGAAAGAGAGAAAGAAAGAAAGAAAGAAAGAAAGAGAGAGAGAGAGAGAGAGAGAGAGAGAGAGAGAGAGAGAGAGAGAGAGAGAGAGAGAGAGAGAGAGAGTAACTGAATAGCAACTATAGGATAACAGTTTGCAGCGAGGCCAAAAAACATCTCAAGAGAATGCTGAGACAGACGGACGGACGGACGGACGGACGGAGAGAGAGAGAGAGAAACAAGAGAAGAGCTTATGGTTTTATTTGCTGGTGTAAGGCATGAGAGAAAAGGACAAGACGAGTAGAAATGAAACTGTGTAATGTGATTCTGTATATAACCGCGGAGGGAGTAGACTATAAGAAAAGAGACAGAAAAAAAAGAGACCTCACTGACCTCCGTGATCACGGCATCGAGACCTCCCTGACCCCACGCATAGTCCCCTGGGCTGGAGTGCAACTGTAGCATGCTGGATCTGACGGACGGAGATAGAATGAAGAGACAGCGAGAGAGAGGGAGCAGAATGTCAGTTTGTCATCAAAGGAAATAATGCAATTTAAGCCGTTCTGGACGGGAACGCCTTTTGGTGTTGAAAAGGGAGCATACCTATGTTCCTCAGGTTCTATGTTCCCCAGGTTCTATGTTCCCCAGGTTCGATGTTCCCCAGGTTCTATGTTCCCCAGGTTCTATGTTCCCCAGGTTCTATGTTCCCCAGGTCCTATGTTCCCCAGGTTCTATGTTCCCCAGGTTCTATGTTCCCCATGTTCTATGTTCCCCAGGTTCTATGTTCCCCAGGTTATATGTTCCTCAGGTTCTATGTTCCCCAGGTTATATGTTCCTCAGGTTCTATGTTCCCCAGGTTCTATGTTCCCCAGGTTCTATGTTCCCCAGGTTCTATGTTCCCCAGGTTCTATGTTCCCCAGGTTATATGTTCCTCAGGTTCTATGTTCCCCAGGTTATATGTTCCTCAGGTTCTATGTTCCCCAGGTTCTATGTTCCCCAGGTTCTATGTTCCCCAGGTTCTATGTTCCCCAGGTTATATGTTCCTCAGGTTCTATGTTCCCCAGGTTCTATGTTCCCCAGGTCCTATGTTCCCCAGGTCCTATGTTCCCCAGGTTCTATGTTCCCCAGGTTATATGTTCCCCAGGTTCTATGTTCCCCAGGTTCTATGTTCCCCACCATGCAAAAAAGGTTCTTTGTTCCCCACTTAGAATAAACCTAACCTAGTAATTTTAGTAATTCTAGTAAGACTAAAAGTATTTTAGCAACTTGGTCTTAGTGTTACTTTTAGTAGCACATTGTGATTTAAGCTCAGTCTTTGAACAATCCATTGAACTTTAGGCCTGCCTATAGGCTACTTAAACTATGTAGTCTTAGCCAACTAAAAATTAACACTGGCATAAAATAAACTAAAACATAATTGCTCAGACTCTTCAACAAAGATGGCAAAAACAAACATTCTTTGTTCTGTATATTACAATTGTATAGCACAAAACACTGAAGTCCTTAAACCAGAAACCTATAACGCTAACCCTAAACCCTAAGGTAAGTGGGGAACATAGAACCTGGGGAACATAGAACCTGGGGAACATAGAACCTGGGGAACATAGAACCTGGGGAACATAGAACCTGGGGAACATAGAACCTGGGGAACATAGGGATGACCCCGTTGAAAACTGCATTATGTTATACTTTAGCTATTGAAAAATAGCAGATCTACAAGCTCATAGCGATTTTGAAAAATCGTAAAACGTGGCGCAAATCTTTGAATATATGTTGAATATATGAATATTTTTAACTCAAATATTAGCTTTTTCAGAGGGGGGGGTCGGCGGCCAAATACAGATAATTCTGGGGGTCCTTGACGTGAAAAAGGTTGAGAACGACTGACATAGAAACATGGGGTTTTCCAGAAAACTTGTCATGATTTAGAAGCCATTCTTTTTAGAATCGTCCTCAGGTCTAAATGTGTTAACCCATTTTGGGGCGGGAACCCCTTTTGGTGTTTTAACTAAGCATTATGTTATACTTTAGCTATTGAAAAATAGCAGATCTACAAGCTCATAGCGCGCCACCGAGTGGCGCGCTACGAGCTTTGTAGGTCTGCTATTTTTTTTAAATCGTGAAAATGCGGCACAAATCTTTGAATATATATTCTTTTTGACGTCAGGTCTAAATGTGTTTAAAGGGTTAGTGGGGAAAATAAAATATAAAAGTGTTTTCCATTTACAGAGAAGCTGGTGCTGAGCTCTGGTTTCCAGTGTTGGCAAACAGGCCGGCCAAGAACTGCTGCACGATCCTTTTAGAAAGAGGGAAAAGACAAGAAGACAGAGACGTCTCCCGTTTAGAAGATGCACACTTTAGGAACACTTTCAACCTACGGTATGTAATGTATGCTATTAGAAGCCAAAATGTTAAATTTAAAAAATGTCAGCAAAACAAAATAGCAAGATACTGTATCTAGAATAATCAGAATCAACTTTATTGTGACATCACAGGATTACGAGTGTAAAAGAAGAAGTGGGTGAGATTCATAATCGTGCAAAAACTCCATCGTTTTTGTTATTAAGATAAAAATCACACCCGTGTGAAGTGAGGTAACATGTCGATTTGCTCCGACACTATGGCGTACAATTCTCCATTCATTCTCAATGGGAATTTAATCTTTGTGTAAGACGAAAATCTACACTAATAACTGAATATAGGAGGGGCTATAGCGCCCCTCAAAAAATGAAAAGTCACATGTAAGATTACATTAAAATGTAATTTTAATTTTATCAACCTAAATTTAAATGTAACTAGAAATGCACTCTATCGAGGTGCCACTAACTACAAGCTCATAGCGCGGCACCGAGTGCCGCCCTACAAGCTTGTAGGTCTGCTATTTTTGAAAAATCGTGAAAATGTGCGTCAAATCTTTGAATATATATTCTTTCAGAGCGAGTTTATAACTCAAATCTTTGCTACTGGGAGGGTCCCTGGAACGACATATTTTCAGGTGGGGGTCGGCGGCCAAATACAGAAAATTCTGGGGGTCCTTGACATGAAAAATGTCGAGCACCACTGACATACATTCTTTTTTCAGAAAACTGTCACAATTTAGAAGGCATTTGTAGAATCGTCCTCAGGTCTAAATGCTAAATGGGTTAATGGGTTATGTGGGTTAACCCATTCTGGACAGGAACCCCTTTTGGTGTTTTAACTAAGCATTATGTTATAATTTAGCTATTGAAAAATAGCAGATCTACAAGCTCATAGCGCGCCACCGAGTGGCGCGCTACGAGCTTGTAGATCTGCTATTTTAGAAAAATCATGAAAATGTGGCGCAAATCTTTGAATATATATTCTTTCAGAGCCAATAGCCGTTTTTAACTCAAATCTTTGCTTCTGGGGGAGGGTCCCTGGAACGACATATTTTCAGATGGGGGTCGGCGGCCAATTACAGAAAATTCTAGGGGTCCTTGACATGAAAAAGGTTGAGCACCACTGGCATAGAAACATAGGTATTTTTCAGAAAACTGTCACGATTTAGAAGACATTTGTAGAATCGTCCTCAGGTCTAAATGCTAAATGGGTTAATGGGTTATGTGGGTTAAAACCCATTCTGGGCGGGAACCCCTTTTGGTGTTTTAACTAAGCATTATGTTATACGTTAGCTATTGAAAAATAGCAGATCTACAAGCTCATAGCGCGCCACCGAGTGGCGCGCTACGAGCTTGTAGGTCTGCTATTTTTGAAAAATCGTGAAAATGTGGCACAAATCTTTGAATATATATTCTTTCAGAAGACTTTTTATTTATTTCGACGTCAGGCCTAAATGGGTTAAACCCGTCTCCACTCACCCCTCCACCGCGGGCATTGGGTCGGACAGGGACGACCTCCTCCTCTCTCGGCCAGGCTGGCGAGAGGGAGATTCCGTCTCTCTGGTTTCCGTTGGTCCCGAGGAGGAGGACGAGGAGGAGGTTTCAGAAGGACTGCTGGGCTGAGGAGGCTCTACCTCCTGAGAAGAGATGTGTTGAGGAAAGAGGTTGTGTTATAGATTGTGTCTAATGTCTGTCGGTTTTAACTATAGGCTATTTGTAAGGAGTTATGTCTGGTCATTTATTTTCTTTTGATCTATTTTTTTTTCCTTTTTGTCTAAATTCCTTTTTGTGTGTTTCTGGTTATCGTGGTATATTATATTGATTTTGTATGCACTTTATATTTTGAATACATAACTTTCGCAATTTGAATGGTTTTTGTCCTTGGTATGTACATGAATGTGCATACTGTAGGCTTTAATTGATATTTAAATTTCTGCTCAAAATGTTTTGCTATTTTTTGTGTTGCTAAATTTTGTATTTATTTTAATGTATTGTAAACGTTTTTTAATTGTAATTTGACCCCAGGAAGAATAGTCTCTGCTGAGGCAGTAGCCCGGGGTCCACCTATGCTTTCTATGGCATAGGCAGCTCCCGAATCTAGACGCTGCTGCGCGACATGAGACTAATTAATTAGAGCGACAGACTGCCTGGGCACACTTGAACTTCTATGCGCGGCCAAAGGAAGCTGTCTTTTGTGTCATTTCCGGGTTTTTAGACAGCTGGTGGATGGAAATGAAGCTCCACCCACGCGGCAGAATGCCACTGGGGCGGAGCTTTGCCGGGAATCTGGCCGACACGGCAATCTGCCGCCTGGGTGGAGCTTCATTTCCATCCACCAGCTGTCTAAAAACCCGGAAATGACGCAAAAGACAGCTTCTTCTGTCCGCGCATGGAATCTTAGGTGTGCCCAGACCCAGAGAGAGAGAGGAGTGTGTGTGTACGTGTGTGCGTCAATTTAACAAAGGTGCAGACGATCAGAAATGAGCAGAGAGTGATCGACGTTTGCGCTACTGTATGCCGAATTGAAGTGGCCTCTCGCTCCCAGACTTTGTTTTTTCTCCCTGGAAATAAAAATGTCTGGTTTTCCGAGGCTACTGAGGCAACGACTAATGGGGATCTAAAATAAACAATGAACAAACCTCGTCCAGGTCACTGGCGGACGTCACATCGTGGTTGGGGGCGTCTGAGTCGGAGTCAGAGGACGGGGGATCCGACAGCAGTGCAGAACGCTCCATGAACAGCAGCTGCCATAGCTTGAATTAAGAGAAAATTACTAAATTAAATAAAATTACTATTTTAATTGAACCACTTTTTAACCACCCAAGCATCCCTTATTCTGGGGGTAACATTTGCCCCCAAAAAAAGCTGATCTGCAAGCTCACAACACGTGAACTTATAGATCTGCTATTTTGGCTGAGAGATTTGGTGTAGATGTAAAGTACAGTAAAGGTCCTTCAGTGTTGATTTCGTCGACTAAAACTAAGAAGAAAAATGTTCGTCGACTTTTTTTCACTGACGAAAACTAAATGGAAACTAAATAAAAACTAAGTTACGGTGACTAAAACTAAGACTAAATATACTGACAATTTCGTCAATAAATAGAAACTAGACTAAAATGCTAGGAAGGGACTAGTGGACAAGAGATCCAGTATAAGTCATTTTACACTTGGTTGCATGCTGAAAATAGCAGATCTAGATCGGCTATTTTCAGCGAGTGTAAAAACAGTCATTACGACATCAAGGCCCGCCGAAATACAATTTAGTCGACTGAATTAACTGTAGATTTAGTCGACTAAAATCCTATATTTAGTCAACTAAAACTAGACTAAGACATTCCAGGTGACTAAAATGTGACTGAAACTAAATGAAAACTATTGAAGAGACTATGACTAAAACTAAAATCAAAATGTTCTGCCAAAAACAACACTGGGTCCTTGCAGACTGGCTAAGAGATTTGGTGTAGATGTAAAGTACAGTAAAGGTCATTGCAGACTGCTGTAAAGTACAGTAAAGGTCCTTGCAGACTGATGTAAAGTACAGTAAAGGTCCTTACAGACTGCTGTAAAGAGTTTTTTGAGCGGCGCTAGCCCCTCCTATGCCCAGCTTTCCGTGTTTGTGTGAACACAAACATTGGCTTGTGATTGGCTGATCACCCCATAGCGATGATTTCATTGGCTGAGCAAAGTACATATTGTAGATAAATGTGAGTGAGAGCCAAGTGAAGACGCCAAAAGTGATTGGCCGGGAATTACTTTTGTGATGATGTGATTGGCTGAGCACGGAATGTGATGGACTTTTTCTGGGTTTTCTCACCCTATTTCTGAAAAGACGCAGCAGTCTACAATGAACTTAACTCTGTTTTACTAAGATTAGAGGGTTTAAAATAAATGGTTAAACCAGATCAGATTGAACAGATTTGGAAGCAAAAAGGGATGTAAGTTTTTATACTGTACCTCCGAGAAAAGTGTGATTGGTTCATCGCTGGGTGCTGTTCTATTGTCCTCCAGGAGACTGGAAATTAAATGTGTAAATATAAGCATAATAATCGTGTAAAATAGAATAGATATGAGCAACATAGAGTCTGATAAGTTAAAGGGATATTTCACTTTCAAAAACACTTTTGGTCATTTTATCGTCTACTCAGGCTTATGTGAACACCGGGAACACCCCAGACAGTTTTTACGTTGCTTGATTCAGATATTTGATATTCATTTTAGCTGCCCCGCCAACTTCCTATACAAACCCATTGTAACTTCAAACTCTATTTTAATCATCTTAAATTCAATTGATTGACAACACACATCCTTGGTTCAGGTGACTGATATTGTCCTTCTAATTACTTTAAAAAAATGTTTTAATCATTTAAAAAAAAAAAAACATTATGGATCCTTATTCTTCTCATTTTCTAAAAATTTAAAATTTAAATTTAAAAATGAAAATGTATAGATACTAGAACTAGATGTATAGATACTGAAAATATGTTGTTGCAGGGACCCCGACAAGATTTGAGTAAAAAGCGTTCGCTGGGACAGAATATGCGCTATGAGCTTGTAGATCTGCTATTTTTCAATAGCTAAAGTATGCTTAAAACAACCAAAAGGAGTTCCCGTCCTGGATGGGTTAAAACATTTAGAACCCTTGGTAGTGGATATCTGGGACGGGATTTATATAGACATATAACTCGGATGTTTCAATAACTTGGTTGAGGTATAAGTTGCGCGCTCTGCTCACGCACAAGTAGGCAACTCGTGCGCGAAGCGCAAGTTGGAAGCTCGTCAGAGTGCATTTCTAGTTATGTCCGTGTCCCCTTTATGCCCATATATGGAGATTTCTGTACCTTTCTCTGTGTGAGTCTGTGTCCCTTTATTCCTATATATAGAGTTTTGTGTTCAGACATGCCCAAATATGGAGTGTTGTCAGAACAGCCCAGCTCCATATTATGGTCTGTCCAGAGCCCGGGCAGAGAGAGGCCTTTTGGGGGCGGTACTGGACAACCGTGGGTCCGACCGACGCGACACCGGGCACTGTCTGCACCCCCCTGTGGGGGTGTGGAACGCGTGTGTCGAATTTGAAGTCGGTGCGGGGCGAACGGTTCTCGAGTTACGTGGATTACAGACGCACACACATATACAGAAGAGACGTGGTGCATATAAGATAGAGATACTCTACACTTAAAGGACCACTTCACCACTTTTCAACATCTCTTCATACCACCATTTTTTCCTACTCAGTCTGTGTCTCATAGGAGGGCTTTGGGCAGTTCGGACACCCGTCCACCAGTGACATCATCATTAGGCAATTTTTTTTTAAAACAAGATTTGTTTTAAAATATATTTAGATTTGTATTATCGTGAGAACGATGGCTTCAACTTTTGCATTGCAACTTTTCAGGAAAAGAAAGCCTGCCGTTTCTATTAGCTTGGATTCACCATCGATGATGTCACTGGTGGACGGGTTTCTGAACTGCCCACAGCCTTCCTATGAGACACAGACTGAGTAGGAAAAAATGGTGGTGTTTTATCATGAACATTAGTTAGGACCAATTATAGGAAGATAAGTTGAAAAGTGGTGAAGTGGTCCTTTAATAAATAGTAAATATTAGGGGTGTATACGTTTTAACAGCGATACGACACGTATCACGTCACATGGTTGATGCGATACATGGACGATATTGGTTCATTATGGTGATACGATACGACTCAATGATTTTAAATCGATACAGTAACTATTTAAAATACATTTACATTATTTTAAATGAAGTAATTAAACCCCTCTTTTTCATTTTTGAGTATTGATACAATCGATTGATTGCATAGCAAAACGATTCGATACCGATTATTTCTATTGCAAAACTATACGATATTAGGGCTGTGAATCTTTGGGTGTCCCACGATTCGATTCGATTCCGATTCTTGGGGTCACGATTCGATTCAACTCGATTCTCAATCCAAAAACGTTTTTTTAAAATTCAAAAGCATTTTTTTTCCAGATTCAAAACTATTCTCTATTCAAAATGATTCTCGATTCAATACATAGGATTTAATCACAATCTACTCCAGTCTTGAACTGAAGTGACTACAGTAACTTGAAAATGACTGAAGACATGATGTTTACTGATGTTTAGGGTAAGCTTACATTTCATATCACAGACACCATGTAGTGAAAACTCCTGTAACTGTAACCAGAAAAAGAAATCAATTTTTGGAAATTATGAATCGATTTTGAATCGTTCATAACGGAATCGCAATTCTAATTCGAAGCGATTTTCCGATGCAGTTACTATATCGTTACACTCCTATAGTAAATATCCTTTGTATAGCGGGTTTTGGTCATGATTCACCAGGATTCTGGATGGCTGGATTCTATAGAGCGTCGCAGTCCCGCCCCCTCGAGAGAACCGGAAAATAATTCCCCTTTCATTTTCCTCATAGACTTTTCAAAAAGTATTTATTTAAAGACGTTTACGCTGCGGACAAAGCCAACTCTTGTCGTCACAAATCATGACAATAAACACAATGTTTTGGGCCAAACAAAGAATTAGAAAGAAGAGAAAAAAATGGCAGGTTACAACACTTTTTTGGTTGTTTTTATTCTTTGTAATTATTTGTTTGGTCCAAAATATTGTGTTTGTTGTCATGATTTGTCACAACTCGAGTTGGCTTTGTATGACGCTTATAAGGTAAAGGTCTTTAAATAAATACTTTTTGAAATGTCTATGGGAAAAACTGCATTGGGAATCATTTCCTGGGCCCTGGTAGGGGGCGGGACTGCGACGCTCTATATAGGCTTAAAATAACTGATATTTTTGTAAATCTCTATGGGAGAAAAAAAAGGAATGGCCTATTTATCAGTGGGTCCAGAAAACCACGCCCACTGCTATGCTCTCAGTCTATACTAGGAAGGGGGCGGGGCAACAAAAAAGGATATCTAAACATTGACTCAAGCAACTTACAAACTGTCTGGAGTAATCACATGAGACTATGAAAATGACCAAAGGTTTTGAAGTGAAATATGATATCCCTTTGCGTTTGTAATTGTAGCTACCTGGAGTCTTCTGTCACCTCTTCAATGAAGCCAGACTCACACCTGGGGCATATCAAGTCCTTGAGGAGAATTAACACACATACAGACAGACAGACAGTAGGCTAAATGAAAACTAAATTATATTTTTAAAAAAACCACCTTGCAGCACGCACTCTCTCTCTCTCTCTCACACACACACACACACACACACACACACACACACACACACACAGTCACACACACACACACACACACACACACACACACACACTACACGCACACACGCACGCACACACGCGCGCGCGCACGCGCACACACACACACACACACACACACACACACACACACACACACAGAGCAGGTGTCATACATACATACAAACTCTAATGTCTAATATAAAATATTAGTGCATTAATTTAACAATCTTTAGACGTTGTCTGCAATATGGTCACGGTGGTCTCATACACGCCCCCCTTGTGTTTCTCACATGCGTCTGACTTGACTACCGGTAACACGCACGCTCGCCAACAGTAGTACAGCCTACTTCTAAATATGGCAACGACGCAAAACGAAACTTGCTGCTATTTATTCTTCTAAAAATGAAAGCTTTTCACAGAACGTCATTCATCCAGGCCAATCAAACCACATAACCACGTAATAAAACAAGTATTTTTATTCTAGTATAGGCTTAGTAAATGGCACAGATTAATAGCATAATATAAAAGAAGAATACTTTACAGTATATCGACTATATCCTACTTTTCGAGAGACGCACAAACTCTCATTGCCTGGACGGATATGTTTAGTCATTTAAGGCCAGTCCAGCAACGGGTGTAAAAAACGCACACTGTCACTCCCTCAGTATAAACAACTCACCGGGAATTGTGGTTCAATTTCACATTTACAACAGTGACAGAAAAACCGGTGTTGTGTTGTTGCTGGAGCCTCCGCCATCTTCATAGTAGGCTGTGTGTATATATATATATAGCACTGTCACTGACATAGGTGTTGCACAGACACTGGTAGCCTATCGAATACTGTGACCCTCCCTCAGTGGGGTCGCTGTAGGGCGCGTTCGGAAATACCGCACCGGAGCGCACATACATGTATGCGACATAAATAGTGTAGACATAAATATCATGTTTTTTTTTTAGAATTAGGGTACAAAGCTCTGGTAATTAAGACTTTTGACCAAATTAAATCTCCCCTTAGGACCATTACCCTAAAATACAGGACGATTTACTCGACATAGATTGTTTTCATTATCAGACAAGTCATCAATGTGCGAATCAGCGTCACCTAAAGTAACACAATCCAATTGCTTATACATTCCGGTGTAATATCTGTATTTACAGTCGTTAACTTCGAGCTTGCCAGAGAAGGGTCAGTCGAGTCTGGAACTGGACTTGTAATATGTAGGTAGACCTATAATTTTAAAACTACTGGACTGCACTGCAGTATAGTTTGAAAGTGTAAATTACAAATCCGGTTCTACAACTGCAACAGCTGCTGGACGTCTCACAATTTAGTTTGCAATTATTGCATTATTGCAACACATTTGGCTTTAAGCACATTTCCAAATACTCAAACAAGATTCAACAAGAGTGAGAGTCAAATATATTTGAAGTAGGCTAAAGTTAGATTTAATTGTCAATGGCATTGGCTCTTATTTCCTAACTTATTTCCAAACTGCAAATTAACTAAATAGGCCTATGAAGTCACAAAATCAAACAAGTTGTCACCATGACATCATGGATGCAATTTTCTTCAAGTGCATTGGGGGGCACCGGAGTACCTATATTTCTAATAAGAGACTGGCTTGCTCACACACACATGAGCGGACTGTATTTACAGATGCAAAATCAGAATTGCAAAATCATAGTAAAACATAACCACAATGGAAGACATCATGGATGCAATTTTCTTCAAGTGCATTGGGGGGCGCCAGAGTACCTATATTTCTAATAAGAGACTGGCTTGCTCACACACATGAACGGACTGTATTTACAGATGCAAAACCAGAATTGCAAAATCATAGTAAAACATAACCACAATGGAAACAAGCCCTTAGTAGGACCTTTTAACATTATTGTGTTTGTGTAGCTCTACCATGTTGCAAACTGAAAGAGATATTTCACTTTCAAACACGTTTGGGTTTACTCACTTTTGTGAGCACCCAGGGCAGTTTAAATGTTGCTTGATTCAATATTTAGATATTAATTGTATCTGGCATGTCCCCTTCCAATAAAAAATAAACAATTCTAACTCCAAACTCCATTTTAAATTATTTGCACGCACACACACACACACACACACACACACACACACACACACACACACACACACACACACACACACACACGAGTCCATTAGATAAGCATCTCTCACTTTTTTATTAAAACCAATACAGTGATTTTTAATAACAATCATAACAACCACAAACAACCACCAACAGAACAACATCACAACCAAAACACAGTTCTCTTTTTTTTTTAAATACAGTAGGACAGTTTGGCAATAAAGGTAAATATGCATTCTCATTTGGCATAATAACAAAAACAATTGGGTTAGTTATCACTGAAGCAACACAATGGTAGTATTGGTAACAGATAGTTGAGCTATACTCACTCCGTACTGAATCAAATGATTTAAGTGGCATTGATTCCAGTTTTTTTTAAGCATGTGCACGTCCTCACCCCCCTTTAGGAAATGACCCAGGCAAGACATGCTCCGAAGAAACACAATTGGCACACCGCTTGACTTGTGTACGTGTGTGTGTGTGTATATATGCGTGTGTGTATACGTGTGTGTGTGTGTACGTGTGTGTGTATGCATGTGTGTGTAATAACATAAATGCATTTAGTTATTGCTGCAGTATATTTGCTACAGTACATCTGCAGCGGATGCCATTAATACAGCACCCATGGGGCTGAGTGTCTTGCTCAGGGACACTTTTGACACTTAGGTAGGTGTGTGTGTGTGTGTGGGGTAACATTCCTAAATGCCCCCTCTACCCACTATGGCCGTGTGTGTGTGTGTGTGTGTGTGTGTGTGTGTGTGGTGTGTGCGCATTGATACAGTATATATCTATATAGTACATATACAGTATATTGTATACTGTACATAGAGATATAGATACTTACACTTGATTTACCGCATGTAAAACAGAGCCTTTCCCTGCATTCATTCATTAACACTTTTAGTTTTACAGTAGGTATCTTCATCACAAACAATAAAGTACGTAACACCTCTCCCACACCTCTTTTCCATTCCATAATATATATTATATCAACAACAACACCCATGACTTGGTGCCTGCAGTTAGAATTACCCAAGGTTAATTCAAATAAGGTTAGGAAGCGAAGACCGCACGGTGGACTCCATGTTGCTCCCTGGAAAGGAAAGAAACATGCGCAATTGAGACCAAGGAAGCTGAACGCGGAAGTGTTGGCTGCATATAGCCCATTGCGCATGTTTCTTTCCTTCCAGGGAGCAACATGGAGTCCACCGTACGGTCTTCGCTTGCTAACCTCATTTAATTAACCTTGGAATTACCCAATGCCTACATGGCTGGCGTGGAGGTCACGTTGACCTTCACTGTACAACTGTACACACTTTTTTTTTTTTTTAGCAAAAGGCCGATGCATTGCACACCTCAGAAGGCTAGTGACAGGTGTGTAGGGGCAATTGTAGCATACATTAAAAAGGGTATCTTTGAAACGCAAAGAAAAGGTCCCACACACACACACAATCCTCAGGACATTAATTTTAGATTGTCTGTCCTTCATCAGGACAGACAATTCCTGTCTGCCCTGATGAAGGTCTAAAAATCGACCGAAACGTCGACCTAATAAAGAGCAAAACATTTTTGGCAAGTGTCTGACAGTGTGCGGAGGTGCATACTTAGTTTAGACTATAGTTAAGACATGGGTTAAGGTTAGGTTTAGGTGCGCTGCCCCGTGGGAGGTTAGGTTTAGGGTGAAGGTTTGAGATAGGTTGTAGTTGTAGGACTAATGACTGGTCTAACCAATGACTAGTCTAAACTAAGTACTGTCTAAACTAAGTACTGTCTAAACTAAGTACTGCACCCCAGTGTGCGGGACATTTTCTTTGTTTTTCAAAGATACCCTTTTCAACTGTCACACTTTAACATGAGCCCATCATGGTCCTACTACCCCCTTATCCTGCAGTGCAGATTCCCTTGAGCGCCGACATGCAGGAGCCACGTTTTCCTCTCCTCAAAATTCAAATCATGAAGGGGGAGAGAAATCAAATGGATCCCATCTCAGCGCCAGGTGGGGGAGGGGCGCTCCAACCGTCCAGCTCACCTTCCAACGCCGCACCTGTCGCCCCGCCTCCCTCCTTATCGAGGAGGTCCAGTGAACGCCGCCTGCCCTGCATTGGCGGCCGCCTGCCGCACAGCCTGATTGGACATCACTCCGCTGGCGAACTCGGCCTGGGCTTTCGTGAAACTGGCGTCCGTCTGCCTGTACAGAGAATGGACCTGCAGGGCATGGTGGTGGGGTGGGGTGGGGTGGGGTGGGGTGGGAGAGAGAGATACCTGATACACATAACCAATAACCAATTCATCATCACACCACACCCATTGTCAGAGGGGGGAAAGACGATACCCTAGAAAGCGATATGGAGGGCATTCCTGGGACCGCAGATTATATGTTGACAGCTCTGTGACCGGGGCTACTATAGGGGTAATTATCAGGAGTGTCGCAGTCTTTCATTTTTTATTTATTTATCATTTTTATCCCACGATTGTGTAACCCATTTTTCACCCCTGTGTCAATTGTCTAATGTGATCCTGGGCTCTAACACACCCTCCGCCAACCTAGTCCCCATATATGGGGGACATGGGGAGAGCAACGGACTTGAACTTATGCTTCCTTCATGCCTGAGTGTTGCTCCTTTACACCTGACAGGGGGGGGGGGGGGGGGGGTTCCCTGGTTGGACGTAGCGCGTGGAAGGAACACGTTATTCCAACCAGTTCCTTTCCCCTCCATCAGGTGCCCCGGCTGGCCAGGGGGAGGCAGTTTAAATCTTTATAATTTTTATCCCACGATTTTGTAACCCATTTTTCACCCCTGTGTCAATTATCTAATGTGATCCTGGGCTCTACACACCCTCTGCCAACCTAGTCCCCATATATGGGGGACATGGGGAGAGCAATGGACTTGAACTCATGCTTCCTTCATGCCCGAGTGTCCAAGTTGCTCCTTTACACCTGACAGGGGGGAGTTTCCCTGGTTGGACGTAGCGCATGGAAGGAACACGTTATTCCAACCAGTTCCTTTCCCCTCCATCAGGTGCCCCGGCTGGCCAGGGGGAGGCAGTTTAGAGACCAGGATTACTGCATGTTTTTTGTGAGGGTACCTACCCTAGGGGACACGGGGAGAACATGCAAACTCCACACAGAAGGGCCCTTTCGCCAACCCCGCCTCGGGTATGGGCACTGATGACGCGGAGGAGGAAACACGCCGCCAGCACCCACAGCGTCCCGAGCGGGAATCGATCCCAGGACCTTCTGTGCCACCGTGCCCCCTTTCATGACAACGAGACCCGGAAAAGAATTCCCCGTTCATTTTCCTCGTAGACTTTTCAAAAGTAATTTATTTAAAGACGTTTACGCCGCGGACAAAGCCAACTCGAGTTGTGACAACATCATGACAACAAACACAACATTTTGGGCCGAACAAATAATTAAACAGAAGAAAAACAAAACAAAAAGTGTTAACCTGCCGTTTTCTTCTTCTTCTTTCTAATTATTTGATCGTCCCAAAACATTGTGTTTTGTTGTCATGATTTGTCACAACTGGAGTTGGCTTTGTACGACGCTTAAATGTCTTTGAATAAATACTTTTTGAAAAGTCTATGAGGAAAATGAACGGGGAATTATTTTCCGGGTCTCTCAAGGGGGCGGGACTGCGACGCTCTATACAGGGCAGATGATATGCTCTATGCATTTTTGTCCCCCCCCCCCCTATAAATTGGTACGACTCGTTCCAGATTGGCCTTAAAATTTATTTTCTGTTTATTAATCCATTGAGACCTGGAACGCATCCATGTCACGTTAGCGTTTAACCACACATTATGTTATAATTTAGCTATTGAAAAATAGCAGATCTACAAGTTCATAGCGCGCCACCGAGTGGCGCGCTATGAACTTGTAGGTCTGCTATTTTTGAAAAATCGTTAAAATGTGCCTCAAATCTTTCCGAAAATTGTCATGATTTAGAAAACCTTTTTTTTTTTAATTTCGACGTCAGGCCTGAATGGGTTAAAGAGGTGGAGGGACCATCCGGGACACTCTTACTGAACAAACACTCTGTGTCTATAGCAATGAGCACTATGGTAAACCTCTTAACAAGCCTCAACGACCTTATAGGCGTATGCAAAGGCTCAAGTTAACTTACGTAACTTAGATAGCGTTTTATGTAGACATAGCACTCCATAGTGTATATACGCATAATTTCATTATATAGATATTCCACTGTTAGGGTCTTAGCTTACGTAATACGTATGATTCTTGATGAGTTTTTTTTTTATGTATTTGATGTATTACCATGTTTTGTTCTTGCTTACTGTAAATCGCTCTGGTTTAACTTTTTTTTCCCCCCAAGTCCGTATATACGGACGTCGATGCTAGGTGGCGTCATATCCCAGGTCCGTATATATACGTACCCCAACGTATACTCCCGTTTATATAATGGTTTAGTCCTACGGAAGCTTTTAACATTGGTCCGGTTCCTATAGCAACGCCCCACCGTTCCAACTATGGGATTGCAAATATATTCACAGTGCAAAGCAGTTGAAAGGAGGATTTCCAAGCCTCCATAAATCGGATTCTAGAATCGCTGTCCTTGATTCACATTTCGGATTTAAGTTGTGCCTTTGTACTGCCGCCATGTAAAAGCTTCTGATGAGAGGTAAAGAGTGTGTGCGTGTTCCAATGATATTGGGTGTGTGTAGCGAGTGTAGGGGGGGGGGGGGGGGGGGCAAACTCAGACTTTTTAAAGTGAACGCGTATGCTGGAACTGGGGTTTATGCTAACAGCTAGCGGTAGAGATAGAGTTAAGAGTGTCTGCTAAAGTGTCTTGTAATTTGTAACAAAAAGCTTTTTGTTTTAACCAAAAACTATCACTTACCCTGCCTTTAATGATGCGCGTGTTCCTGCTCCAAGTTAAAGTATAGATTCAAGTATTTGTGATGATTATTTATCCTTTATGTACCGGTTTGTGTTATCCTGTGTATTAATCAAGCTCTTAGCGCGGCACCGAGTGCCTATGAGCTATGAGCTTGTAGATCAAAAATCTTGATAATGTGGCGAAAATCTTTGAATATATATATTATTTCAGTTCGCTCTGCTTCTAGGGGGGGTCCCTGGAACAACATATTTTCAGATGGGGTCGGCGGCCAATTAAATACAATTTTTGGGGTCCTTGACATGAAATATTGAACACCACTGATGATAGAAACATAGGCATGAATGGGTTAACGTAGTCTACCATGAAAATATATTGACTAAAAACATTATATACAAGACAAGAACTAAGTGCCTGTTGCAGCTGAACAAAAGCAGAATAATTGAATATACTAATCATAAAAACCCCAAAATGATTGCTGTAAGCCAATATTAACTAGGATAATACATTAAAATATATGTGTGTCTACGTTGCTTCCATGGTAATATCCAGCATAATCCAAACCCATCCATTTATAGGCACAGAGATATTATAGATAAAAGGTATTAACTAGTCATATTAAGTAGTCATTTGGCATTATACTGTACAGGCGAGACATTCATCCGGAGTTTACCTTCTTAAGCATGGCGACCCCCATGGCAGTCTGGGCGGTGAAGCACACAGCGTTTAGCAGCATTATCACACCAACGGGGACACTGGTCTTCAGAGCAGCCAGGCTGACTATCCACCCACTGAGGAGAAGAGAAAGTTACGGAGAGATGTAGGAGTTAAAAGGAGAATTCCAGCCTGGGCCATAATGGTCCAGGCACCTTGGCTGGTAATCCAGTCTGGCAGTGTGCCGTGGGTTCGACTCCCGATCCCGACGGCCTTTACTGCATGTCACCCCCCTATCTCTCTCCCCATTTCCTGTCAGCCTACTGTCTGTCCCTCCATAAAAAAAATATAAAATAAAGGCGAAAGCCACAAAAAAAAAAAAACATAAAAAAAAAAAAAAAGGAGAATTCCATGCTAGAAGGCTACGTAGAAATACATTACAGAGATGCAATGACAGTTGAGTTTGGAACAAAGTTTTGGCGGAGCCTGGTGGTGGCTGCTGCTATAGCACACACAGCCACACACCCAGTGTTGTTTTTGGCAGCAAATTTTAGTTTTAGTCATTTTAGTCTCTTCAATAGTTTTCATTGAGTTTCAGTCACATTTTATAGTCACCTGGAATGTTTTAGTGTTAGTCTAGTTTTAGTCGACTAAATCTACAGTTGATTTAGTCGACTAAAATGTATTTTGGTGGGCCTTGATGCAGTCGTAATGACAGATTTTACACCATTTTCAGCAAGTTTTAGTCTAGTTTTTATTTGTTGACGAAATTGTCAGTATATTTAGTCTTAGTTTTAGTCACCATAGCTTAGTTTGCATTTAGTTTCCATTTAGTTTGTCAGTGAAAAACATTTTTCGTCTTAGTTTTAGTCGACGAAATCAACACTGCACACACCATATAGGGACACATACACACCGTCGTGTAATGTATGTATGGCTACCGAAAAAACTTGACAATTGACAAAAAAAAAAAGAGGTTGCAATCTCTCTCTCCCTTACACAAAGGGGTTGAGTGTATTGAGCAGAGACACAGTACGTTTCTGTCTCGGCGTGCACGAATGCACGCACGCACGCAACGGGGTGTGCAATGAGATTACGAATGGCATTTGCTCAGCATGTTTTAGGTTATACTTGCACAGCTGGTGTTCAACAGAGGTTACATAATAAAGTAACGCAGTCACACAAACGTGTTTACATGAGTGCTGCTACATAATATGACCAGCTAAGATGTTTTATTTATTTCTACCCGGGTATTTATAGAAGTTTCAAGGAATCATATTGCATTCCTTGGTATAGCACCACACACCACAGATAAGAGTGTTGTTTGATACATTTTACTTAACCCATTCTGGGCGGGAACCCTTTTTGGTGTTTTAAGCATTATGTTATACTTTAGCAAGCTCACAAGCTTGTAGATCTGCTTTTTTTTGTATCGTGAAAATGTGGCGCAAACCTTTGAATATATATTCTTTCAGAGTGAACATTTTTAACTCAAATCTTTGCTTCTGGGGGGGGAGGGTCCCTGGAACAACATTATTTTCAGATGGGGGTCGGAGGCCAAATACATATATTTTTGGGAGTCCTTGACATGAAATATTGAGAACCACTGATATAGAAACATGAGGTTTTTCAGATTTTATTTTTATTTCGACGTCAGGCCTAAATTGGATAAAACAGTGGGATCACTACATGTATGGATGTCTTATTGCTTTATGGGTCCGTGATTTTAATTAATAGAAATGAGCTGTGGAATCATATTCTGTAAAGTGACAATTTCATGTATACCATGTATGAAAAGAAACACAGAGAAACATCTTTAGTAACCAGACCAATCTTGGTCACGATGAATTCAATTTGTTAAGTCAAACCTGTTTGAAAGAGTATAATGCGACAATTACACTTGTGCTGTTACCTGAAACCCCATCCTGGAATTCCGATGGTCATGATGACGTACGTGACCACTTGGGCAAAGAACACAAAGAAGAAAGCGAAGAAGTTGAAAGAGCTGTCACTCCTGAGAAAAGAGAAATGGAAAGACATTTCTTTCTTTAAATTAATCAAATGAAATACTCTGCAGGCTACCATTCTTACATAGCACTACAACCATGTTTAGACCCAGCTCATCTATTTGGGAGCTAGTAAATGGTAAATTTATATAGCGCCTTTATCCAAGGCGCTCTACATAGATTGTGCATTACATTCACCCATTCACTTCACACGCACATTCGTACACTGATGGCGGCGGAAACCATGCAAGGCACCAACCAGCACATCAGGAGCGAATTCGGGGTTCAGTGTCTTGCTCAAGGACACTTCGACACCAACTCTGGGTGGAGCCCGGGTTCAAACTGGCAACCTTGCGGTTACCATCCGGTCACTCTACCCCTGAGCCACCACCGACCTAGTAATGGTTACGCACCTAAAAGCTTTGTACACAGGCCTGTACCAACAGACGAAAGAACAAGGAGTGAATAGCAGGGCCCACAGGATAGCTAGGCCCAGTCCCACACCTCCAGAGGGGTCCACGCAAAACATAGACAAAGACGAGATCAGGTTGAAGAGCAGAGTACATGCACCAACTGGAGGACAGGAAAGAGGAAGAAAAGAACGAGAAACAAGATAAGCGTAACAATAGTTAAATTACATACATTTTTGTTATGTCACCGACTATCAAGTATTAACCTCAGTATTATTTACCTGAACTGAAGAGAGAAAACATGCAATTATTTCCAATTGATCAACAGACCAAAGTACCCAATCGACAAGTACAGTAACAATTAAAAATGTGAACGCAGCAGTTCTGCCCTTCTGTGAGTTTTCCAAAAATAACCAAGAAGTCATGGTGCTTCAACCACCCTATTTGGGCATGTCATGATCATGAGTGATTTCTTAGACCAGGGGTTCTCAACGTTTTTGGCCGGGGACCCCCGAAAATGCTTTGGCAACGTCTCGGGACCCCCGCCCCGCCCCCTCCCGACCCCCATTATAAATTGACTGATACAATAACCTTAATAATAGAGACAATACACCATAAATAAATACTGAAACCAGATATAATCATTAGGGAAGGTGTATGCATGTACTATGTGTACTATATGTAAACTCTTCATTTCCATCTTCTAGCCATTCAGTTGCAAAAAAAAAAAAAAAAAAAAAAAATATTTTTTTTTTTTTTTTGGAAAATGATTTGGGGACCCCCCAAAATAATTTGGCGACCCCCCGAGGGGTCGCGACCCACGGGTTGAGAACCCCTGTCTTAGACAATCTACAAGCTTAGCTCGCAGCAACCCGTCGAGCTGTAGACTGGTGATTTCCACATGGCTCCATCATACGAAGGTGTATAAAGTGAGGCTTAAGTGGTTAAAAGACCTGGGTTGGTGGAATTATGAAATAACCTGTATAGGAAGCAGGCAGGAGATGGATGCTGGATGAGTAAATGGGCTAGCCTATTTTGCATTGGAAACTCATACACTCAGACACGTGATCGCAAATCACATTGGATGTGTGTCGCATTGTAGTCTGAAAACTCCCTTCCTCAGACTCCACCGTAGCCCGTAGCCTCGACGACCCTGCAGGCGTATGCAAAAGCTAAAATATGTAATTTAGATCAGTGGTTCCCAAAGTGGGGTCCGGGGACCCCCAGGGGTCCTTGAGGGAGTTCCAGGGGGTCCCCAGCTAAATGATAGTTTTGACCCAATTAACCAAATGGACCCATATGGGTCTGTAACTCTGATAGTTAAATGAACATTGATTTTACAATATAAATTGGGGGTCCAAGAGATAGAAATGCCATTAAACGGGGGTCTGTACACTAATGCACGTCAAACTGGGGGTCCTTGAAATTAAACGGGTTGAGAATCACTGCTAGAGCCGTAAAAATATTATCTTATGGGGGTACCTGGCATATCCTTGACATGAAAAAGTTTGGGAACCACTGATTTAGATTGCATGTTATGTAGACAAATGTCAGCTCATTATTGATCTAGATTATATACTCTTTACTTTTTCTTAACTTATACCCTGTTACTTTTGATTGTTTCATATTATAATTTAAAATGTTACCATAGAATGTCGCACAAATATTTCACTGCACATACTTGCAGTATATGGCCGAGTTAAGCGATATTGCACAAGAGGGTGTTCTTTATCGTCATTAATGCACGCCTGTGGTGCTGCAGGAACTCGCCCGCAGTGTGAACTCGCCCTGCCTCGAGTGTAATATTGCAATTATACAACAGTCACCCTTAAAACTAAGATAATGGCTAAACAAATCATAATTTGTTTAGCCGTCTGTCGTAGTGACAGATGTAGCCACTACGACCACAAATGTCCCAAGAAACTCCGCTAGCCTAGCAACCCAGTCCGCTGCGCTTTGGGAGAACAGTAGCCTGGCTAATACGCCAGACTCAAATCACACTGTCGTGTGGTATTTGAGTCTGGAGATGCTGTGTATGGATCTTGTTTCCCGGGGGGCAAACATTTTCTCTTTGACGCAATTGGTCAGAGCTACTGTCAGTCAAAGGTCTCAAGCATTGAACGTCAATGTACCAAAGCCCGCCCATATTGCATGCCGTGTCCCGATTGGCCACACCAGTTCTCTGGTGTAGGAAATGGGCGTACAATTGAGCCTCTCCAGACCGTAATCCGCCGTCAGGCAATTTTTTATTTTGCCAACGGCTGATTCGGTCTGGATTATTAGCCAGGCTAGGAGAACAGAGCAGCTGATTTCTATGTTTTCATTAGTTGTTCCTTTTCCTTTGCGCTGGTTTAAGCCTGTTTCAACCAATCAGATTGCTTCCTCGAAACGACCCGTTGTATAATGACAAATAATGCCTCTTGAATTTGAATTGTCTCATGTTGGGTTGTCTGCAGTGGTGGACTGGCCATAGGACGTACCTGTCATATTACCGTTTTTCTTTTCTTTTTGGAAAGGCAGGCAGGCCAATAGGCAGCAGGCCACCGGGAAAGGTCCGGCCCTGCTGCCATTCTGCCATCATGATAATTTCACTGTTATCAGTGAGTGACAAATAAACCCTCTTCTATCTTGAGTCCTTTTGCCAGCATCATTCTTGTGAGAGCAACACAGGGTTGTGTAGTTGTCTGTTGGTTTGTATCATACTTGACAATTCAATAAGGGTGGTGAGTTTTTAGACTTAAATTTGCTGAAATTAAGTCAAATCCATCTCACCGCTGAAGTGCCCTTGAACAAGGCATTGAACCACTACGATGAAATGTGTTCTATGAGCAGGGCCTGGCTGGAAACAAGTTCTTAAGCTTAGCCCAGATACCCTGGGTAAATATAGTAATCATTTCATTTCATTTCACCCTTTCCCTCTTTAGAATACTATTTTGGGGCTGTTCGGAATTGGTCAAGACTCAAGACACACTTTGCTAGCACGCCAATGAACACATACCGACGAGACACTGCAAGCATTTTCTCAACTGTCAAGACACAGCGATTTGTTTTGCTTGAAATAACTCGCATGTGATGTGCTTGGACCGACCTGGACTATACTCAAGTCTAACTTATCTCAAATGTTAAAGAGAGAAAAAGTGGGACTAACCTGGACTTAATGCAAGCCTAGTCGCAAGCGACTCAATGAGTAGTACAAGTAAGGCGCGTGAACGCGGGAAGCGAACGCAGCTCGTAAATTGCAATTAGAATAAATTACGTACTTTTTTTTCTTTCTACTGTGTGTGTGTGTGTGTGTGTGCGCGTGAGATCCAGTATAACGCCAGGGCTCCACCGGACGCGTTGCGTCTCCGTCGCGTCGCGTCAAAAAACGCACCGGTTCAATTTTAATGCACGCGTCGCGTCTCCGTCAACGCGGGCAGTGGAGCCACCCTTCATTGATTAAAAAGGGATCATTCCCTGACGGTGACGGAGACGCGACGCTGACGCGCCCGGTGGAGCCCGGCCGTTAGTCATTTTACACTTGGTTGCATTCTGAAAATAGCCCATCTACAAGCAACGCGTTGTGAGCTTGTAGATCGGCTATTTTCAGCAAGTGTAAAATCAGCCATTACGACAACATCAAGGCCCCCCAAAATACATTTTAGTTGACTAAATCAACTGTAGATTTAGTCGACTAAAATCTTATGACATTTAGTCGACTAAAACTAGACTAACACTAAAACATTCCAGGTGACTAAAATGCGACTAAGACTAAATTAAAACTATTCAAGAGACTATGACTAAAACAGAAATTTGCTGCCAAAAAAACAACACTGGTTCCAACTTGCACGGAAGTTTTAAGAAACTTGATGTATGAATTTATGTGCAGAGCAACAGAGTCAGAAAATGACATCATTACTGCTGTGACTAACTCTTGTATACAGTTCGTATAGATTCTCTTCCAAATTGTGGAAGCACTGGCCGACTTGTCTGCATGTTAGACATTAATGTAAGTCGTACTGTACTGTACTTTGTGTAATTTGTACCGTTTTATCTGTATTGTACTCTTTTGTGCAGTGTTGTTTTTGGCTAATTTTAGTCATTAGTCTCTTCAATAGTTTATTTAGTTTCAGTCACATTTTCACCTGGAATGTTTTATTGTTAGTCTCGTTTTAGTCGACTAAATATCATAAGATTTTAGTCGACTAAATCTACAGGTGATTTAGTCGACGAAAATGTATTTTGCCGGGCCTTGATGCCGTCATAATGACTAATTTTACGCTTGCTGAAAATAGCCGATCTACAAGATCTACAGATGAGCTTGTAGATCTGCTATTTTCAGCATGCAACCAAGTTTAAAATGACTTATACTGGATTTCTTGTCCACTAGTCCCTTCCTAACATTTTAGTCTAGTATTTGTCGACAAAATTGTCACTATATATTGAGTCTTAGTTTTAGCCATCGTAGCTTAGCTTATTTAGTTTCCATTTAGTTTTCGTCAGTGAAAAAAGGTAGTCAACGAACATTTTTCGTCTTAGTTTTAGTCGACGAAATAAACACTGCTTCTGTGATATGGATCTCCCTGGGTCTGAAATAAAAGCATCGATTGATATACTGTGGAACTCACACATCCAGAAGTAGTACATGATGGTGACGGTGCGCTGGAAGTTCTGGCTGATGTCCATGGTTATGTCCTGGTAAAAGCATGGTCCCACCGGGCAAAACGAGGGCAGCGGGGGCCAATTATTCTGACGAGCTAAAAGAAAAGAGGGGGATTTTACACAGAAGAATTCTGATGAGTGCATTTACACAACGCTCAAATTGAAAGTTTAATATGTTGAGAAAAACAATATGGATTATATTAACAGTGCTGCAGATTAACCCATTTTGGGCAGAAACCCTTTTGGTGTTTAACATGAAGTTATAATTTAGCTATTGAAAAATAGCAGAGCTACAAGCTCATAGCGCGCCACCGAGTGGCGCGCTACGAGCTTGTAGGTCTGCTATTTGTGAAAAATCGTGAAAATATTTATTTCAGAAAACTGGAGGATTTAGAAGATTTTATTTTTATTTTGGAGGTCAGGCCTAAATGGGTTAACAGATTTATGTAGCATCAAGCTAATCGTCCAGCATTTACAGCAGGCAGGGTGATTGTGTAGTATACTTTATTCCATGTACAGTATACTTCATGTACAGTACACGCGTCTATCTAGTTTGCGTCCGAACATAGACATGGTAACGCCCCGCCTGCCTCTGATTGGCCTACCGACACTGCTCGTCTTGACCGTCCTCCAAGATGCGAGGTTTAGTTATTCCGTGGTGGGAAATAATACAAGAGAATGACAGCTTGGCACGCGCGACAGAATGCTTAAAAAGGATAAAGATGAAGGGAAAATAGAGCTTTTTCAAGTTTACACATACAAATACATTACACAATAATCAACACAAACACTTTATTTAGAATTAGAACACACCCGTCCCAAATCAAATAATATTATGGCGTACATGTTCAATTATTCAATCAAAGCAAACGGCATTAAACAATATCAGTTTTCCTCTTCTAAAAAAATAAAAACGTAGTCATCTTCCCACCACCACGGGAGTAACCTCGCATCAGACTATCCAGCATAGCGGAGGACAGTCAAGACGGGCAGTGTCGGTAGAGTACAGTAAGGGCTCGATCACACCAAAGTTTAATTCTACCTATGAGGTTGGATTCTGCCATTAATGCTTTTCAATGGGAATGGCGTGGTTTGATGGTCTTGTGCATCTTTCTGTGTGTCACACACACACACACACACACACACACACACACACACACACACACACACACACACACACACACACACACACACACACACACACACACACACACACACACACACACACACACACACACACACACACACACACACACACACACACACACACACACACACACACACACACACACACACACACCTTGAGTTTATGCATTCTACAGGCCTACACCACGTCTATTTGGAGCAAATAAATGCTCGGGATGCTGCTCCCCTTGTCGAACTGGTTCTGCATCACTCTAAAATATAATCTGAACCGTCCACCGTCAAAGCAAGTCCCCCCCCAGTAATCCCCTTCTTGTTTTCCATTTCCTGACAGTCTTACGAATCCTTTTCTTTTCTCTTTTATTTGTTGCTGTTGCATCTCACTACACCTGAGATATACTGTAGTTTGATTTTCTTTTTAAAGAAGCAAACAGCCATGTCGGAAAAGGCTCTGCATGATTATCAACCAGAGAACATTACATTTCTTCACAGAAATTGAACATCCTGACAGCAAATCAACCAAACTATTGTACAACAGACCACATGTTCACTCTCAACACGCTAATCGAGGAAGAAAAAAAAAGTAAAATATTCTCCTGTTTTGTAGACAAAAAGCATTTACCGGTAACTCAATTTGGCACGAGGGTCTAATGTACAAACTGCTAGAAAGCGGAATTGGGGGGAAAAAACCTACGACATCATCAAATCCATGTACACAACACAATGAACACATACGCTGTTAGGATTGGGAAAAACACACAGACTTCTTTCACCAAAGCAGAGGAGCTAGACAACAGATGACCTGGTGTTACTGTCCCCTACCAAAGAAGGATTACAACAGCACCTTGACCTCCTGCACACATTTACCCTAACCAAGTAGACCGCTAGACCTACCACATGGTAAATGGTGCATTTATATAGCGCCTTTATCCAAGGCGCTTTACAACATTCACCCATTCATACACCGATGGCGGCAGAAACCATGCAAGGCTGAGGCACCAACCAGCACATCAGGAGCAATTAGGGGTTCAGTGTCTTGCTCAAGGACACTTCGACACTAACTCTGGGGGAGCACACAGGGTTCGAACTGGCGACCTTGCGGTTACCATCCGGCCACTCTACCGCTGAGCGTCTCACATGTAAACAGAGCTGCTACCTTTAAACACATCTTAAATCTGAGTTTTTTGTATACTATTTAAATAGTCTTGAGAAAAAAAGCCATTTTAGAAATGGCTATAGCCGCTTGCCCAAATGTGCTGACCTCATCACATTTGTCAAGACGGCTATGGGCATTTTCAGGCCAAGGAGTGTTTTTTCTTTGCAAAAATAATGCTCAGAATGGATTCAGAATCATGAAAACCACTTAGTTTGACATGTCACATGCAATTAAAGCATGATGAAATTTTGATGTTTTTGCCTTATAGGCCTACAGGATGTTAATGGTATGGTTATTTGAATCATAAAGGTTTATATACTAATCACCATTTCTGGGATCATGAACATTCCAGTAGACTGAAGACAGAAGTGACTGCAAAAACGATGCTGCTATTTGTTTCAAAAAAGCTTTATACCCTGTATGACATGTATATAACGATGCAATGTGACAGCTCCGTTAACAACATGCTGTATCCCCTCCAACTGTATACACTTTCTCCATTTTCAACCGTTTTTATTGTATTGTGACACTTGCTTTGGCAATGTAAACGTATGTTTTCTCATGCCAATAAAGCTCCTTTGAATTCAAAATGAATTGATAAAGATAGCAGTACAGCCACCTAATAAAGTTGGATAAAGTCGCAACGTACAGTAACCAGGCTACAGACAAAGCGTTTGCTAGTCTGCGCGCTACAGGGAACGATGGTTGCCTGGTAGACAAAGCGTTTGCTAGTCTGCGCGCTACAGGGAGCGATTGTTGCCTGGTAGACAAAGCGTTTGCTAGTCTGCACGCTACAGGGAGCGATGGTTGCCTGGTAGACAAAGCGTTTTGCTAGTCTGCGGGCTACAGGGAGCGATGGTTGCCTGGTAGACAAAGCGTTTTGCTAGTCTGCGGGCTACAGGGAGCGATGGTTGCCTGGTAGACAAAGCGTTTTGCTAGTCTGCGGGCTACAGGGAGTGATGGTTGCCTGGTAGACAAAGTGTTTGCTAGTCTGCGGGCTACAGGGAGCGATGGTTGCCTGGTAGACAAAGCGTTTTGCTAGTCTGCGGGCTACAGGGAGCGATGGTTGCCTGGTAGACAAAGTGTTTGCTAGTCTGCGGGCTACAGGGAGCAATGGTTGCCTGGTAGACAAAGTGTTTGCTAGTCTGCGGGCTACACAGGGAGGGATGGTTGCCTGGTAACTTCCAAGACAGAAGGCGATGCAGGATACGGGGAGCAGGGTCCTGAAAATGAGTGACAGTTGCATCACTGGCCATCACCACCAGCCTGTTCAAGCCACTGCCACGCCCACGGCAGAGCCCAGAGCAGCACCACCAGACCCTTGAACAGTTTCTACTTTCTACTTGCTTACTACTTATTTATTTTATATGCATACACATATTGTATCATGTAGATTTGTCACTTTGTACTATGAACTTTGATTTTTTTCTCTTTTAACTGCAATGATGAGCCTGCACAACCAAGAATGTCGTTGTTACTTGAGGTGAAGTACAATAAACAAATAAAATCATGCAAAAGGACATACAATGAGTGCTGGCATTTTCTTCACCTCAACTTATATCTTCGAGCCTTGCACCTAGAAGGATTTTGTTTTAACCTGGAGTGCTGCGGGTTGTCTGCTATGGCGGTACTTTTTTTTTAATACCCATGTTACTTGTAATGTGATGTGACAAAGATTGATTCTGATTGGGACAGAAGGCGCTGGAAGCTACTCCGTTTTTTGAGTGGTGCAAACCACTCCAACAACTGGCTTTGTACCCGTGTACCCGTGTTTGTTCGTACCAAAAAAACGAGAATGGTTGCTATGGTTAGCAACCAAAAAAACGAGCATGGTTGCTATGGTTAGTATGTGACGTCACTGACATCACAGATATCACGTCAGAGTGAATCAATCTCTATATAATCACTTTTATAGTTATTCACAGTAACTATAACAATAAATGTGTAGTTGCACCACTCAGTTCACACGGGTGTGATTTTTTTATGTGCTGGGTGGCCGCGCACAACCTGATGGAGCTTAGCAGCTGGCAACCATAGCTTGGTGTGACCGCGCCCTAAATAATGCCCTCTTTACTGGACTTCTGAAAATGACTGCTGGAAGAATCCAGCTCATTAAAAATGCTGCAGTCAGAATATTCACTGGGATGAGAAAAAGATGAAAACAGTGGCTCCTTATACAGGGGTTGACACTAAGGTCTCAGAGGCACTTGCCCGTCGGGCAATTACAGATCATGTTCTACTGGCCCAAATGTCATGCCCACTTGCCCGAAAAAATAAGTCATAAGTACATTTTTAAATACTTTCTGGGCCTGTTATACAATACAGAATTGCAAAAGTACTAATAATAAATAATATGCAAGGCTCTAGTCCTGAATACAGCTCTGACCTGTTCACTACCTATAAACCAAATCAGAACTCTCAGATCAGACACTGGTCTCCTAAACCTTCTTATTCTACTGTATATTATTTAAAGTAGTCATTATTTCTGTTTGTGCAAGTGTGTGTTTGTGTATGTGTGTGTTTGTGCATGTGTGTGTTAGAGAGTTGAGACTGAGTGACATGGGTGGGGTCGGTGTCAAAGGCACGCTGTATCATGTGAATGTGTGTAATCATGGGTTATTTTTTTAATGCTTTATTTTATGCATGCAAGGGGGAGGTTGTTGCTGTACTATACTGTATATACAGTACACTCACACAGAGACATGGGACAGTTAACAGAAAATAAAGTGTCTTACAGTACGTTTTAACAGCGGGCGAGCATCGGCCGACACATCACCCGCTATCGCCCGAAAAGATGAATTATTTGTATCTTTTCGGGTGACGTTGCTCCGCCCACTTTCCGACCATCGCCTGTTCGCCTGCTATCGCAGGTAGTCGCCAGTAGGGGTCCCGTAGACAAATAATGCACTTCCGGAAAATTCGTCTGGCCGTCGCCCGCTGTTAAAAACGTACTGTTAGTGAGTAGTAAGGTGTTGAGCCACACAAGCCAAAAGAACAGCTTCAATGCTCCCCCTGCATCTGTCATAGGAACTCTACTAGAGAGGGAATATAATAACATATATAACATAAAATATATCATAACAAGATATTATCCCATTTGGTATCTTTGATTATGCTGGTGGAGAGCACCAAAAATCAAGCTCGGCCGAGATCCGGTGTGGTGACTGCGATGGCCATAAATAAATCATTTTCAGACTAATCAAACAATACAGTGGCATCTTGTGCCCCCGTGGATGGGAGCGTTGTCGTAGAAGAGACCACTCCCATCAGGATAGAAGTGGTCCATTATATTATCACTCAAAATAAATACATGCAGTGATCCTTCCCTCTACGGGGGCAAGTGGCCCCAAACCATGCCATGGTCACTGAATGTGCACGTTCGACCACAATTCACAGCCCTAGTTACCGATGTCTTTCCAGACCTATGTGTAAATGTAGGTGTCACTTTAGTCACTGTTCCTAATCCAACAGTAGCCAATTGAACAGTCTTAGTACATCTATGACCCAATAATGTTCATATTATTACATATTCACTTTGATATTTTCCTCTTGCCATCGCAAGCCATATCCAAGGGCAAATGGGACGGTGTTAATTGCTTCTTTGTATCAAGCAGTCTGAGCTGTATAAAAACAGATGCATTTGTTTGTCCAGTTGTTATTTCAGTTACAATAATTGCACTGTATGTAGTCATAGCACATCATAGTACATATGTATAGCATAGTATAGTATATATGTATAGTTTATATGTATAGTGTCATTATATAGATATGTTCTAGTTACGTTCTTAGCTTACGCATGTTTCATGATAAATGCATTTTATATATGTGATGTATTCCCATGCTTTTGTTCTTGCCTAATGTAAATCGCTCTGGATTAAGAGCGTCTGCTAAATGCCTAAATTGTAAAGTTTTCCCTTTAATTTGTCTCCCATCTGTGTGTGTGTCTACCTATCTAATATCTATCTATCTACCCATCTATCCATCAAAATTATATGCATGTTGAATGTGCTTTGTATGAAATGTGCTATACATTTGCAATGGACTTCATATGACAAGGCTTCCTTACACGTTCATCAATCATTGTACTTTTGTTGTACAGTAGTAGCGTGCTTTTAAAAAGTTGGAAAGGACTTGCTGAGTGTCTAGCAGGACCGTTTCATGCCTGCTGATGGACGGATAGCATCCTGCTAGAATCACCAGACTAGTATTAGCCTAAACAAACACCTGACTTTAGTACACCGTCTTTACATTCTAACTCCAAAAGCATTATGAACAGCCCTGCACATGACTGGTATGCCAGTGCGCATGCGTCGTCAAAATGTTTGCTGCGCGGTAGATCAAAAGTATGCGAGGCACATTTGCGTACCAACAGCTGAGACAGTTATGTAGAGAATCCTGACAGGCACTCAAATGAGATGTTAACGTCCTGTATAGAGGACGTTTAGACTTAGAAAGAAACTAAGTGTTGACTAATCATTAGAAGTAGCTCTTATTTTGATGGGGAAGTCAGAGCACAGGAAGTCTGTTTCAGTTGTAAACAAGCTACGATGACAGTTTTAAAAACTGTTATGGATGGTGAGCTGTTAGCGACCATATTTACAATATGTCACTTAAACAATGTAGGTTACACACGTTGTAATTAAACATGGAACCTGCAGGCTTTAGGTGAGTAATTCATTGTATGTGTGTTGGACGTTAGTGGTTGTGCTAATGATAAACGGATACCTGCTGCTAAAGGGATCCTCCTGCTGCTTAACGACTACAAATACACTGTCTGTGACTCTGTGTACTAGTGTAGCTTGCACCTGCCCGTGTGAACGTCCAGGTGCTCCTTTGAGTACTAGCCCAAAATAATAATGTGCACCCCTGATTATGAACATAGATTTCCAGAGCCTTCGGAGTTCAGACCTCCCCACCACCCAGTGGGTTCCTACCGGCTCCAGGTCCCAGGCTGTGGGACTCCAGCTCCCTCTCTCTCCTCTCCAGCTCGCGTGCCTTCTTCTCAAGCTCCTCCTGCTTTTTCAGAAGCTCCGCCGTGGTAGCGCTCACCGCAGTCTGCTACAGGAAGGAACACACAGTCAGGGACAGACCTGGCCTCGGACGTCAAAATCTTTGAATATGCATTTGGTGGGCAACTTCGGGCTGGTATCGAAACCTAAATTCACATCATTCTATTGTGAGGAGGACATGGGAAAGTCAAGACTCTCCGCCAGACAATTTTTCTTTTTAATAATAAAATGTGAGCACCTGCTCTGCCTCCTTCTACCAAAAGTTTTTGTCTTTACAGTTAGTACACTCCATTCTTCTACTGGTACATTATTTTTCAAAGAGGAACACAAAAAAAAATAAAGTATGAATCCTGACTGATCTGACCTAAATCTATCCTTCGATATGAGCATGTAAGCATGATTGCTCCTAATGTACAGTATGCACCAGTTCACTGTATTTAGATTGCATTGTACTACACGACATGCTTAACCCATTTTGGGCGGGAACCCCTTTTGGTGTTAGCATTATGTTATGCTTTAGCCATTGAAAAATAGCAGATCTACAAGCTCATAGCGCACCACCGAGTGGCACGCTACGAGCTTGTAGGTCTGCTATTTTTGAAAAATCGAAGAACGACTGACATAGAAACATAGCTTTTTCAGAAAACTGTCAGGATGTAGAAGACATTTTTAGAATCTGATTTCAGGCCTAAATGGGTGAATCACCAAGAGGTCTTCATCACAGTTAAGTGTGCTATGTAGAGCACAGCATTTGATCATACTGTAAAAGCAAGAGGAACCAAAATGGAACCAAAACTCTGAGTTAGATTGACGCTGAGGATTTCACAGAGCAGAGCACGTGCAGAGGTCGTGCAGGGTTGATTTTGTCGACTAAAACTAAGACGAAAAATGTTCGTTGACTACCATTTTTCACTGACGAAAACTACATGGAAACCAAATGAAAACTAAGCGATGATGGCTGAAACTAATACTAAATATGCTGATAATTTCGTAGACAAATAAAAACTAGACGAAAATGTTAGGAAGGGACTAGTGGACGAGAGACAAGAGATCCAGAATAAGTCATTTTACACTTGGTTGTATGCTGAAAATAGCAGATCTACAAGCTCACAATGCGTCGCAGCGCAACACATTGCAAGTGTAAAAACAGTCATTACGATGGCATCAAGGCCCGCCAAAATGCATTTTAGTCAACTAGACTAACACTAAGACATTCCAGGTGACTAAAACGTGACTAAAACTAAATTGGAAGCTATTCAAGAGACTATGACTAAAACTAAAATCAAAAATGTGCTGCCAAAAACAACACTGCTGTCACGTGGTGCAGCAGAGGGTCTGACTCTGAGGGTCTCGCTACGGAGACTCTACTACACACCTGAGCTCCCTGGCTGGTGTACGAGCCATAGTTGCGCGGCTCTGTGGGAGTGGTGGCCTTGCTGGGGGGCGTCTGTGCAGGAACAGGCCCAGCAGAGGGCGATGTGGCTTCGTACGGCGGCGGAGGCTGAAGAAGAAAATGTTCAAAACAACAACAGTGGTGAGTCACACAGGAAGTCATGCATTACAACCTTAGAGTATATATTAATAGAGACGGCACGGCACCGGATTCCTCCTCCCATCCACTTGCATTAAAGGACCACTTCACCACTTTAACATCTCTTCATATAATTGGTCCTCAATGACAATAATGTTAATGATAAAACACCTCAATTTTTTCCTACTCATAGGAGGGCTTTGGGCAGTTCGGACACCCGTCCACCAGTGATATCATCATTAGGCAGATTTTTTTTAAACAAGATTTGTTTTAAAATATCTTTAGATTTATATTATCGTGAGAACGATGGCTTCAACTTTTGCATTGCAACTTTTCAGGAAAAGAAAGCCTGCCGTTTCTATTAGCTTGGATTCACCATCGATGATGTCACTGGTGGACGGGTTTCTGAACTGCCCACAGCCTTCGTATGAGACACAGACTGAGTAGGAAAAGATTGTGGTATTAGTGAACATTAGTTAGGACCAATTATAGGAAGAGAAGTTGAAAAGTGGTGAAGTGGTCCTTTAAGTTGCTCAAAAGCGCATGAGGCGATTTCACTCCTCCTTCCGGGTAGGAACAGAGTGCATTCTGGGATGGATTGGGCCCAAACACATGAACGCGCTGCCGTTGACTATAATTGCACGCAAACAGCGTTCACGGGTCATCATGAACGTGCGCAATGATAGTCAACGGACCAGTGCGTTCATGTGTTTGGGCCAGCGCTGCAATACCAAATTCGGCCACTATGTCCATTTCGCATCAGGGTTTCCTCCGGGTGCCGTCTCTATTCATATATACTCTAAGATTACAACCATTGGTGTCATGCTCGTAGAACACAGTGCCACGCCGTGGTACCACTACGTTTTTGACGTGCACGTGCAGGGACGGAATGGTGCACCATACACACATAGACGCACTGTACCCCAATTGTTTTTGTTGCAAAAATCCTTAATTGCTAGCCTACTTGCATAACAGGTTTCTAGCTGGCAGTGAGTGTCCTCCTGTCCCCCCGGCCGACAGCTCCTCCCAGATTTACACCGTCCGTGTCAAGTACGAGTACCCAAAATCAAATCATTAGCATTTGTTTACCATGAACGTCCGGAAGCATGAGGTCAGTCCGCTGCCCCCCCAGGTTGGCAGAGGAAGTGTAGCGCCCAGGATTACATTAGATAATTGACACCGGGTGGAAAAAAATGGGTTGCAAAATCGTGGGATAAAAATTTAAATAACAAAAAAAACATGAACGGCCTCATACAACTGCATAAAGGCAACACAGTTGAGTACGTTTACTCCATTACTCATTCTGGTGTTCTAAAGAATGCCTCGTCCTCGACCGAGTAAAGAAAAGATTCCTTCCAAAGCAAACGTTTTAGTTCTGCTACCGATGCAGCCGCGCCTCCTCCTACACCACCTCCTGCAGCAGACACAGTGACAGTGGACGACCAACTAGGCGAGCTGCCTGAAGTAAGTAAACAGTAACATGCTGTGCAAAGTCAGTGTGCACACAGTGGCGTGCACAGATAGACACTAGGGGGTGCTAGAGCACCACCTGCCCTTGCCCTCTGGACAGCAATGTGCCCTTTTGTACAGTATGTGGACCATGGTGACATTGATCAATTCTTGATTTTAAAAAAAAAAGGCTTCTAATATATTATTTATGCCCCAAAAGCTATCAATCTCACACTATTAACACAATCAGTGCCGGGATTCCTTCAAAATAGAAGCTCTGGGGTGCCGGAAAGACATGGCCGCTTTTACTCTGAACCCCCCCCCCCTCATCAAGGCCCCCCAAAATGTATTTTGGGGGGCCTAGATGCCGTCGTAATGACTGCAATAATAGAGTGCCGAAGTCCTGACGTCACTCACTCATCCCCTGGTTCTGCCTGGTTCACGGAAGTAATTTCCCTATGGAGAATAACATGGGCTCATCATCTAACCCTTGTTTCATATAAGCGTTATGGTCCAGAAATTAACAAGCTGTCTCTGCGTTATTGTCAGGGAGGTGTCTCTGTATCGTTTGCGACCGTCAGTCACTCATGTTTATAGCGAAAATGTAACTAATTCAGCAGCAGTAACAATAGCATTTTCTCTCAGTCAGTTGATTCTTCATATCCATATGAGTGTAACGGCCTGGATGACATGTTTATTTTTCAAACACAGTTATTATATGAGGCGGTCTAAAATCCCCCCTATGGGTACAATTAAAAGAACTCTTCGTCTCTGGTGAGTTGTCACTGTCGGCTGTTCTGTGTGCATGCACATGTAGGCGCGCGTGCATGTGACGTCATTAAAACGCAGTGGTAAAAAAAGAAAACACACCATTACACCACTGATTACAACCTATCAACTGCTTTATGAGAGTTTGACCCGATGAAGAGCCATGGTTTGAAATGTTGTAATTAAATTACAAGATGAGGATGTAGGTTCATTCTCCCCTCCCCCCCAACCCATCAACTGCCCAATGCCCATCCCCTCTGGGAACAGTGCGGTTCACCACTTAGAAAATATTTTAAACTAAAGCATTTATTCTGTGCACAGAATAATGGCTATATTAAACACAAAGTCAACGTTCGTTGGGCCTAATCTCTAATGCGCTGCTCTCAATAGATGATCTAATCAATGCAGTCCATTGAAAAGCAAAAAACTGCGCCCGGGACATGAACAAACAGTCACAGACAGCGAGTGCAGTGGTGTAGGCTATAAAGGCTACTGTCTGTCTGGCAACTATAAAGCAGCACAAAGCCAAGATCTCAGCGATGATAATAATAACAACAAATCTTTAATTCTCACCCCCGTTTTATTGTCAAACGGGTTGTAAAGGTCCAGTGTGGCATATCCCGTGTTACTGCTGTGCTGCGTCACAGAAGGGTCCTGGCAGAGAGATATAGAACCACACAAAAATAAAGGGTTATATAATAATAACACTAAACGTTAAGACAGACATTAACAAATCAAGGACTTAATTATGTTATGCCTAGTTCAGAAAAATGCTGGACTTGGCTGACAAGTGAACGGGTTAGATTCGTCTTGAGTATAATAAAGGACAAGTACAGTACAAGAGTTGAAGTGTGGGTAGTAGATTAGACGAGTGGCCTCCACATGTCACATGAGTAACGGCGTGCCTGCAATCCAGTCAATCAATCGGAATCCAGTAATGGGGGAAAATGCCACACATACCAACGTCAAAGCCGCGCGCTCTCTCTCTCTCTCTCTCTTATCATCAAACAAACACAGACGTTAATATAACAACATTATCTAATCTACTGCAACACCAACGATGTTAAATACACCATATTTGTATTGATTGATCACCTGGAATGGATTGTGGTCGTCGCCGACAGGCTCCGGGAAACTTGTGTATTTTGACATCTCGGTGATGATAATAAGGGAGGGACAGTCCTCTGTTGTTGTTTGAAGAAGAAGACAGAAAATAAACACGGTAATGTTAATGTCAGCCAGGGGCTGAGGAGGTATAAATGCCAGCAGCCAGACCTAATAATCCCTTATTTAATTTATCCCGTCGTTGTTGACTTTCCCAAAAGCATAAACCGTTGACTAGAACGTTAGACCCCGTGGCTTCCTCTCTACTGTTAAGCATTGATTTCCCCCATCCCATCCATCCCACCCCATGCAAAATGCTGGCTCATAATAAAAAACGCATCAACACTAGCAAGTAGCAACAACAACCACCGAGCATCCACCACCAACAAAGACATTTCTTTTTAAAACAGGTCGTATTAATTGTACTCAAGATAGATATATAACTCCACACTGGCCTCGTTAATTTGTTCTATTTCCCAGTCAATCATGCATCGTCAGATCTTTTTGTTATGTTATGTACACACACTCAGTCAGTCTTGTTATGTACACAGTACCAACCAAAAGGGAGTAGCTCGGAGCTCCGCTAGTCCACAAAGTAGGAGAATCCAACCAGGAAGTAAAGTACGCCGTAAAGTCTAGGATCCCATAGCCCGGGGAGGTCGGTCGCGCTGTGATTGGTTAGTTGTCATTAGTCTGAGACCGAGTAATCTAGTAAGAGAGTGGCGACAGTAGCGTTGACTCCCATTGGAACAATGGAATGCGGAAGTGCTCATTCTATCTCAATGGGATAGTTCCAGGAGCAATGTTTGGAACTATAGTATAGCCCATAGGAAGCCGCTTTGCGGCGAGTCTCTACTCTCCTACTCTACACTCTGGACTGAGATGAGTAACTGGCAAAGAGATTCTATATTAAGAGGCGACACTCCCATTAAGTCTCATAGGGGGGGCGTCAGCATAGATCGGGGGCGCACTGGTCAGCGCCCCCGACCAGTGCCTCCACCATTTTGGAGTGATGACGCAAATTCCGGTTGCTCTAAAAGAAACATTTAAAAGTAATTTTCTATTCTATTCTATTCTATTCTATTATGCTTCTACAGAACTGGTCTGTGTTGAACAGCGAAAAGGTATTATAAATATAATTAAATATATTTAAATTATTTACTCATTATTTATCATATTTATGGATGGATCAAAGCTGAAGAACGTGCGGCCAAACTTGAATTCAGATTTAGTGCAATGGAAAGGAAAAATTAACTACAACCATTATAAAGCATTATTGTTTGATATAGCCTACACGAAACCTTTCTCCCCAGACAGTCAGAACATCAAGTCATCTTTATTCATGTAGCACATTTACAAACAACAGTTAACCCAAAGTGCTTTCCAATGGGTCATGACCAACACAGGCCTATTGTACTGTATAGTAATACAGTAATAGCCTACAAAAGCCAGGCCTATTATACTGTAGGCCTACATAATAGCACACAAAAGCCATAATGTGAAACAACAGATAAAACACAATAACATTAGCCTTAGTAGCCTATATATTAGAACAATCTAAATTGTGATTATACTAATATTGACTTATTTTTATTATTACATTATTGACAATTCTATGGGTTGTTTTTGGTTTTGTTTTTAGCAGTCTATGATAATTGTAACGTTGCAATTAGCATAGACTGCTACAGCAATGATTTTCACTGTGTAGCATTATTTGGGTGATCAAGCTATAGCCTAAACGGATATAAGTGATCATGTTCCCGGACGTTGCTCACCCGATTTAATTAATTATGATTAATTTAGAGCAGACAGCAGAGCCTATTATATGATTCATTTAGAGCAGACAGCAGAGCATATTATATGATTCATTTAGAGCAGACAGCAGAGCTTATTATATGATTAATTTAGAGCAGACAGCAGAGCCTATTATATGATTCATTTAGAGCAGACAGCAGAGCATATTATATGATTCATTTAGAGCAGACAGCAGAGCTTATTATATGATTCATTTAGAGCAGACAGCAGCATAGAGTTATATGATTCATTTAGAGCAGACAGCAGAGCATATATGATTCATTTAGAGCAGACAGCAGATTATATTGTATGATTAATTTAGAGCAGACAGCAGAGCCTATTATATGATTAATTTAGAGCAGACAGCAGAGCCTATTATATGATTCATTTAGAGCAGACAGCAGAGCATATTATATGATTCATTTAGAGCAGACAGCAGAGCCTATTATATGATTAATTTAGAGCAGACAGCAGAGCATATTATATGATTCATTTAGAGCAGACAGCAGAGCTTATTATATGATTCAAGAGCAGACAGCAGAGCATAGAGTTATATGATTAATTTAGAGCAGAGAGCAGAGCTTATTATATGATTCAAGAGCAGACAGCAGAGCATAGAGTTATATGATTAATTTAGAGCAGAGAGCAGAGCTTATTATATGATTCATTTAGAGCAGACAGCAGAGCATAGAGTTATATGATTCATTTAGAGCAGACAGCAGAGCATATATGATTCATTTAGAGCAGACAGCAGAGCATATAGAGTTATATGATTAATTTAGAGCAGACAGCAGAGCATATATGATTCATTTAGAGCAGACAGCAGAGCTTATTATATGATTCATTTAGAGCAGACAGCAGAGCATATAGAGTTATATGATTAATTTAGAGCAGACATCAGCATAGAGTTATATGATTCATTTAGAGCAGACAGCAGCAGAGCATAGAGTTATATGAGCAGAGCTTTTCCAGTTACCACTGTAAAAGTAGCGTTCTGACTACAGTCTTTGGAATCACCACTAGATGGCGGGAGCGGCAGCGTTGCCGCCATCTTGGTGTGATGATGACGTCAAAGCGCTACCGTTGCGCCATCTAGTGGTGATTCCAAGTATTTGAGGAGGAGTGTCGCCTCTTTATAATAGAATCTATTTGAGGTCGGTCGCGCTGTGATTGGTTAGTTAACTTGTCATGGGACCGATGCTAGCCTATAGGGAACCGTTATGTTTATCAGCTAAACCCAGAGCCTTAAAGGGATAGTTCAGATTTTTTGAACTTAACTTGTATGAAATACTTGCCATTAATATAGTGGTTGCAACTGTATTAATTGATTGCCCGAGTCCTGTGGTGGGAGTTCTGCTCTGGTTTTGGTGAAATATTAGTGCAACTTCCGTTCTTTTTTTTACCCCTCTATCACACAGAACTATGTTTTTCACTACGCCCAAAAAATAGTTCCATGTGATAGAGGGGTCAAAGTTGAACGAAAGTCGCGCTAATATTTTAGAAATAGGTCAACAATACAAATTACGTTCGTTTTGTGGATTCATTTACTTTTACTGCGTGGCCCCAGGCCCAGTGCCCCCCACAAAATGACCGGAACTACTTAATATTGACCAAAACCAGAGCAGAACTCCCACCATGGGACTCGGGCAATCAATTAATACAGTTGCAACCACTATATTAATGGCAAGTATTTCATACAACTTAAGTTCAAAAAATCTGAACTATCCCTTTAAGAGTAAGACAGAGTTACGACATTGAGGGGGCAGAAAACAGCCCGGTCACGTGGTTCATGTACTCGCGCGAGCCCATAGACTCCAATGCATTCCGTAAACTTCCGGTTGTCCCCATTCAATTCAATTCAATTCAATTCAAAGGGCTTTATTGGCATGAGAAAACATACGTTTACATTGCCAAAGCAGAAAGCACAATACAACAATACAGCAATACAATCAAAACAAAAAATATGTACATTTGAACGTCAGAATCTTCAATAGATCAATTTCTATATTGTACCAAGATCACTGGATGCAGGTATAGTGCAGGAATATACACAATGATTAGTCTTTAGGGTGGTTGTGTTCCGTTTGATATCCTTCTCCTATCACAGCAACTCACGAATCTTGCTGCTGTGTTTGCACATTGTTGTACTTCGCCCAGCAGATATGGGAGTTTTTTGTCATTGGTCATGTTTTCAAAATCTCCGTGTGTGGTTGTAATCTGTGGGAAGTATGTGTCTCTGATGTCTTGGTACAATGGACAGATGGTTAGGAAGTGTAGCTCGGTTTCCACTTCATTTTGTGTGCAGTGGGTGCATAGTCCCCATTCAATAGAAGTGTACCCCCAAGGGGCCAGTGAGGCTATTCAACGTTGAAGCTCTGGGCCCTAGTGGTATGAGGAAGGACTGCAGGCGGACCCGTGGATTCATGACGAGGAAACCCCGTGCAGCTGGGCTTTAACACGTAGGACCATCACTCCCTACGTCACCCCGGACCTCAAATTTGAGGTCCGGAGGAGGTACTTCCGGCAGTCTTCCGGGTGCTTCAAAACGCCACTGAGCAACTCCATCGAAATGAATAGCTTGGGGGCGGGGCTAGTGCTCCAGTTCGGTCTCTATCCTTTATATACTCTATGGTGTACCCCCGTGTACCTGACAGCAACCAAAGGAGTGTTGGGTGGGAGTAGTAGGACGAATATAAAGGCAGAGACAATTAACACAGAGGTGTGTTGTTTTTGGCATCAAATTTAGATTTTAGTTTCAGTCATAGTCTCTTCAATAGTTTTCATTTAGTTTCAGTCACATTTTATAGTCACCTGAAATGTTTCAGTGTTATTAGTCTAGTTTTAGTCGACTAAATATCACAAGATTTTAGTTTTGACTAAATCTATAGTTGATTTAGTAGTAGACTAAAATGTATTTTGGTGGGCGTTGATGCTGTCGTAATGACTGTTTTTACACGTGCTGAAAATAGCCGATCTACAAGCTCACAACGACACGTTGTGAGCTTGTAGATCTGCTATTTTCAGCATGCAACCAAGTGCAAAATGACCTATACTGGATCTCTTGTCCACTAGTAGTCCCTTCCTAACATTTTAGTTTAGTTTTTATTTGTTGACGAAATTGTCGACACATGTCGATACATTTTTCGTCTTTAGTTTTAGTCGACGAAATCAACACTGGCACAGAGGTGTGTGGGGAGGGATTAATTGGCTAAACTGAGCAGAAAAAGGGTTGGCGACTCTGAACTTTAGCGCCCCTCAAAAAAGACAAGAAACAAGGTGGGAGAAGGTCGTTATTTAGAGTTTTATTGTGATTTCCAGTACAAAGGTTCAGACAGGTACATATAGTAGTGTAGTGTTGGTATTAATTTAATAGCTCACGTTTCATGCAAAAGGCCAAACAGCATAGCGCCACCAGAGACAACTTATAAATTAGGCATCAGTGACCATGCGCACGAACGCGCACGCACACACACACACACACACACACACACACACACACACACACACACACACACACACACACACACACACACACACACACACACACACACACACACACACACACACACACACACAATGATGCTGTTTAAGCGGATCTGTCCAATCCGTCATGTGGAGCAGTGTGACATTATTGCATTCAGTTGACTATATATATATACTTTAACAAATAAAAACAAATCTAAGCGTATTTTGAGTGTATAGTAGATTGAACGTTTCAACATTAGCAGACGGCAAGCTGCATAAATACTTGTGGAATATAATATACTGCAGACTCTTGACTTGTCCACACAATACTGTTAACGCTGTTAAGGGGAAACTTCACCCTTTTTGCCAACAAAATATATGTTAATGACGTTTAGAAGATTTGGAACACTTTCCTGGGGGTCTTCATGTGTGTAATAAAGTGGTTTTAGATATTTTAGATTTTAGCAGTGAGCCCAGTGTCTCTGATGTCATCGACACACATGGGCTCACTTATTTCCTGGACTACAATTCCCATAATGCTTTGGTGCACTGCTCCTCCTTGTGGATAAGGGGAGGGCTGTCTTACTGAGACAACATTAAAAGAGGACCGGAAGCGAAGACCGTACGGTGGACTCAAGGGGCCAGTGAGGCGCTCCAACGTTGAAGCACTGGGCCCTAGTGGTAAGAGGAAGGACTGCAGGCGGACCCGTGCTTTAACACGTAGGACCATCACTCCCTACGTCACCCATACGTCACCCCGGACCTCAAATTTGAGGTCCGGAGGAGGTACTTCCGGCAGTCTTCCGGGTGCTTCAAAACGCCACTGAGCAACTTCATCAAAATGAATAGCTTGGGGGCGGGGCTAGTGCTCCAGTTCGGTCTCTATCCTTTATATACTCTATGGGTGGACTCCATGTTGCTCCCTGGAAGGAAAGAAACATGCGCAATGGGCTATATGCAGCCAACACTTCCGCGTTCAGCTTCCTCTTGGTCTCAACTGCGCATGTTTCTTTCCTTCCAGGGAGCAACATGGAGTCCACCGTACGGTCCTCGCTTCCTGTCCTCTTTTAATAGTCCTTGATGTAGTCCAGGAAGTAAGTGAGCCCATGCAGTGTCGATGACATCAGAGACACTGGGCTCACTGCTAAAATCTAAAAGATCTAAAACCACATATTACCCACATAAAGACCCCCAGGAAAGTGTTTCTAAACGTCATTAACATATATTTATTTTGCAAAAAGGGTGAAGTGTCATATTTATATATATATATATAAATATGACAATGCTACAGCAGCAATGCATTAAATAAGCAGAAATGAGGACCTTGAGAGAGCCAAGTTGTCACTGGAGTGGTCAGTAAAACCTTCAGAGTTAGTTCATCCATTTGTAACTCAGAGAGCGTGAGAATCGGACGGGTCCATTTGGTTACATTTGTACACTCTCAGAGTTAAAGGAGCAAAATAGACAATATTCGGCCACTAAATGTTGCACTTTTGCCACACCTTCTGCAAAAAAAGTTATTAAAGGACCACTTCACCACTTTTCAACCTATCTTCATATATTAGTCCTCACTAATAATCATGAAAAAAATGGCGCAATTTTGTTCTACTCAGTCTGTGTCTCATAGGAGGGCTGTGGGCAGTTCAGAAACCTGTCCTCCAGTGACATCATCGATGGGGAATCCAAGCTAATAGAAACTGCAGGCTTTCGAGTCCTGAAAAGTTGCAATGCGAACATGGAAGCCGTCGTTCTCGCGATAATAAAAACATTTTTGTGTTCTGTTTTCTGCCTAATGATGATATCACTGGTGGACGGGTTTCTAAACTGCCCACAATCCTCCAATGAGACACAGACTGAGTAGAAAGAAATGGTGTCATTTTATCAGGATTAATAGTGAGGACCTATTATATAAAGATAAGTTGAAAAGTGGTGAAGTGGTCCTGTTTCCCTGTCTGTCGTTAAGGCAGCAATCTTGTATTTCGCAACACTGCAACGGCCAACAATACGTTTGGGGCAAAAAGTACCGTACCCACATGCACACAGTTTACAGAGGTAAACAAAACATTAATTAATTTACATTTTAATTTACAATTTACATTAATCAAAAAAAATAAAAATAAAAATTATTAACATGAATATTTTTTCAGGGGCAGGGAGGGACACAATACTTTTTAAAAAAAACCTGTGTGGATATATTATTTTATTTTTTATCATATTGATAAAAATGTCAATATAGTCTTTAAAGGAGCATTCAGTGATCTGGGTGATTTGGGAAAAAAAACCCGGTCCGCCCCGGTAACAAGATAGCACTACAGTGGGGGGGGGGGGGGGGGGACACACGCGACAGGCCAACAGCACACACACCAAGGCCTGCCCCCGCTCGATCCTGATTTGGACGGAAGGCCCCTCTCTATCCTGATTGGATGAAGGCTGGGCCACCTGGCCAAAAACTAAACCTACGTTTTTTTTGACCCCCAGGTGTTAACTGGGGACAGGGAGGAACTCCTTATATGGTCAGCACACTCCATAGTAGGGAGGATTATCACAACAAAACAAAAAAAGAGGTGATATTTGAATTTGAAAGTGAAATCACTGAATATAGCTTTAAATGAACACTGAGGAGTTTACCGTGTGGTCAAGTCACACATGCCACGCCCACATCAACAGGCTCATGCAACGCTGCTCTCCACAGACACAGCAGTTTTATATTTTTGTCTATTTTCTTTCTTTTTTTCTTAAAGGTGTAGTGAAACGGAAATGGTGGGCCTTTTATTTTGAAGTTTCAGCTTGAAACACTGGCTCGCTCTGAAGTTTCGGAACCAATCAGAGCGTCGCATCCCTCCAGGCTATGGGGCCTCCAAGTCCGTAACTTCCTCTCACGTTTGTAAACAAAGTGACAGAGAGACGTGTGGGGCCAAGCCAGGGGATTATTTCTAACCTATACACAAGCTATGTACATATTTTAGCGTGATGAAGTTTAAAACGAGTAATACACTGTCTGGATGTCATCTTGAATGAGATTAAAAACAGAGTAGTTCTTTAATCAAAACCAGCTGTGTTGGAGGAGGACAATGAAGCAATGGGAATCAAACTGGTGAGCTTCATTTTCATTGGCTTTTATTGATGTGGGCCTCGACACGTCATCACGCAGCACGTTTTCGTTTTCAGGAAGTAATTAAAAAAATATTTTTATGGACTTTTGATATAAAAACACACAAAAATGAGAATTTGCCCATTTCTTTTGGCATCCATTGTTAGGTATGCCCATATGATGACCACGGATATGGTCTAAAAGTGTGAAAAAACATATTTTTCATTTCACTACACCTTTAAACATACCACACTCTTGGGGAAAAAAACCAAGCATATCTCACATTATGTAACACCGCACGCGAGTTTTGTGAAAACACACAAGTCACTCTTGTATTTACAGTTGAGGCCCGTACGTGCTGTACGAAGTCCGCTATAGGGTGAGGTCACGGTGCATGCCAGGTGCAAAGGGTTCGCCCATAACGAGCCGCTCATAAGAATGCGCTGGGGTTGGCCCGGGGGTCCTTCTGGTTCCTGTAGCGGTATGTGAACCACACTCCCAACATCTGAAACCATACAACAGACATACACATGGCAGCAAGGTGAACAGGGACGTGCACACATTGACGTCAAAGGGGGCTTCAGCCCCTGCCCTTTTACCCGCCTGTAAAACTACTGCCCTCTCCAGACCACGAATGCAGCGTTTACTACATGGTGAAAGAAATGCAAATGCCGCTCCTCTCCTTTCTATGCCATGCCGGAAGGCAGCATTCAGGAGAATTGCTTTTTTTTCGGAAGTCTCCTGAACTTGAACGCATGCAGCATTTTGCGTTGAACTAATTTGTTTAGAAATCCATGTCGTACACCGTACATCTCCACTAGCGAAAGAGTGCTGGGTTGCGCCCCGAAAATAGCTGATCTGCAAGCTCACAACGTGTCGCAGAGCTTGTAGATCAGCTATTTTCGCTATTTTTGTCCAAAAGTGCCCTCTTACGGGATTTCAGCCCCCGCCTCTCTGACACTCTGTGCACGTCCCTGAAGGTGAATGCTTTTCATGTAAAACATTGTTTTAAAGATGAGAAAGAAGCCTTTTGCACACCTAAAAAGTGACATACTGTATGTGTCCAAACTATGCCCAAAAACATAGCAGAAAAAACTCCTGCTCACTGTCTTCATGGTGCAAAAAAAATAAGCCTTTTTTGGGGGGGAAATACAACGTTTCTGTACTGATTTCTCAGGACTGATACGATTATACATAAATACAAAATATATATATATAAATACATACATAATCTTTAACTGCCGAAGCCACGATATTGCGTCTTTGTAATCGAGACCCGTTGTCTGCCAAAGCCGCGACATCGCGGCTTCATAAGCTTTATAGCCGGGGAGCCACAGGCCCAAAAGCTCAAGGAATAGAGATTAACCTGTGATGTCATGACATACTTTTTATTTGTGTCATTGCTGACCTCATCACATTTGTGATGACGGCTATGGCCGTTTTTAGGCCAAGGAGTGTTTTTCGTTTCACGCACGCACGCACGCACGCACGCACGCACGCACGCACGCACGCACGCACGCACGCACGCACGCACGCACGCACGCACGCGCGCGCACGCACGCACGCACACACACACACACACACACACACACACACACACACACACACACACACACGCAAACACACACACACACACACACACACACACACACACACACACACACACACACACACACACACACACACACACACACACACACACACACACACACACACACACACACACACACATGCGGCCCCCGCCTTCACTTAGTGTGGCCCTCAGGTCAGAATACTGATAGGCCTATTGGTTTCAGCTGTTACAATTCCACAACATGCAAACATGACCCGCTTTAATTACTTCAGTCTAAATTAGTAGCTCATTGCTCAACACAAGTATAATTAAAGGCATTTGAAATTACATAAAAATGTAAATTTTCAGGATTCCAATTCAAAAATAGATTAAAGAGATAGAATATAGCAAAAATTGCCGATCTACAGAGCTTGTGCCTGGATCGGCTATTTTTGCTACGACAGTAATATATGGCCCTAGGGAGTGAGTGTGGAAATGACATCGTCAAAGTTACCCAGCCCTGTTCTAAGGTCTCACCTCTGTGAAGCTGAAGAACAGTCCGATCCCTCCCACCACGCGGAGCACCTCCCCAGCGCTGTGTTGGATCTGATCAGCACACGGCAAACAGGAGTTGTTGGGGAAGCAGGCCTGCAGCGGGACACAGTCAGAGAAGCACTGTTGTTTTTGGCGGCAAATTTCTATTTTAGTTTTAGTCGTAGTCGTAGTCCCTTGAATAGATTTTAGTTTTAGTCACACATTTTAGTCACCTGGAATGTTTTAGTGTTAGTCTAGTTTTAGTTGACTAAATATCATAAGATTTGAGTCTACGAAAAAAATTATTTTGGCGGGCCTTGATGCCGTCGTAATGGCTGTTATTACACTTGCTGAAAATAGCCGATCTACAAGCTCACAGCGCGTCGCGTTGTGAGCTTGTAGATCGGCTATTTTCAGCATGCAACAAATTGTAAAATGACTTACACTGGAACTCTTGTCCACTAGTCCCTTCCAAACTATGTCCTTAACTGCCACTGCTTTCCATTCCATTATACCGAAAGGCAGCATTCAGGAGAATTACTTTTTTCCCCCGAAGTCTCCTGAACTTGAACGCAGTATTTTGCGTTGAACAAATTTGTTTAGAAATCCATGTCGTACACCGCATCTCAACCAACTGGAGAGAACAGCTCAAGACAGAGATGCCTGGAGATCGCTTGTTGACGGCCTATGCCCTAGAAGGGGCAGTAGGCGTAAGTAAGTAAGTAAGTAAGGGCCGATTCATACTCCTATTTTACCACTGTTTCGGTGCTGTAGTGCCGAAATGATTTCGGCTCGTCAGAAATTTTCAGTAGCACCGAAGAGCCGACTTTAGGACGGTACCCGCCCCACCGAACCTCAAATGACGTCACATTGTAGGCTCTACAGCGCCGAACCGACTTTTATTCGTCTCTAAAATAGGAGTATGAATCGGCCCTTAGTAACACCGCATCTCCACTAGCTAAAGACTGCTGGGTTGCGCCCCGAAAATAGCTGATCTACAAGCTCTCAACGCGTCACAGCGCGACACGTTGTGAGCTTGTAGATCTGCTATTTTGAGAGATGGCCTGAGAGCCCACACTACAGTATGCTATTGCTATAACGTACAGCCTCACAGGTCCCACCCCTGGCCTACAGTAGGGCAGTAGTTTACTAGTTGCCTAGTTTACTAGTCGACTAGTTGTTTAACTACCTATTATGTAAAAAATAAAATAAATTAAAAAAATAAACTTTTTTTCTTTTTTTGGAAATAAATATTTGTACATGGTGACTATAATCTACCTGATCTTGAGGCCTATATATTTTTTTATCAACTACTGTAGTCAACTAGTACCAACAAGGTCGACTAGTGGATCTACTAGTCGACTAGTTGCTTAATGCCCTAGCCTACAGTATGCCATGGCTATAACGTACAGCCTCACAGGCCCCACCCCCTGGTCTATACAGTATGTGATTGCTATAACGTACAGCCTCACAGGCCCCACCCCCTGGCCTATACAGTATGTGATTGCTATAACGTACAGCCTCACAGGCCCCACCCCCTGGTCTATACAGTATGTGATTGCTATAACGTACAGCCTCACAGGCCCCACCCCCTGGTCTATACAGTATGTGATTGCTATAACGTACAGCCTCACAGGCCCCGCCCCCTGGCCTATACAGTATGTGATTGCTATAACGTACAGCCTCACAGGCCCCACCCCCTGGTCTATACAGTATGTGATTGCTATAACGTACAGCCTCACAGGCCCCACCCCCTGGCCTATACAGTATGTGATTGCTATAACGTACAGCCTCACAGGCCCCGCCCCCTGGTCTATACAGTATGTGATTGCTATAACGTACAGCCTCACAGGTCCCGCCCCCTGGTCTATACAGTATGTGATTGCTATAACGTACAGCCTCACAGGTCCCGCCCCCTGGCCTATACAGTATGTGATTGCTATAACGTACAGCCTCACAGGTCCCGCCCCCTGGCCTATACAGTATGTGATTGCTATAACGTACAGCCTCACAGGTCCCGCCCCCTGGCCTATACAGTATGTGATTGCTATAACGTACAGCCTCACAGGTCCCGCCCCCTGGCCTATACAGTATGTGATGGCTATAACGTACAGCCTCACAGGCCCCACCCCCTGGTCTATACAGTATGTGATTGCTATAACGTACAGCCTCACAGGTCCCGCCCCCTGGCCTATACAGTATGTGATTGCTATAACGTACAGCCTCACAGGCCCCACCCCCTGGTCTATACAGTATGTGATGGCTATAACGTACAGCCTCACAGGTCACGTTGAGGTCCACTTGTTTGAAACCGCAGCAGTTGAGGCTCTTCTCCACGTCGCCCTGCGTGGACTTGGAGTTGTTCCAGCCAACCTCCAGTAGCTCCTCCTGCAAAACAACAAGATATACAGTAACAAAACAAAACAGAAATAGCCCGGCTGCTTCGTCGGCCTGTAGGAAGGGCTGTGGCTGTGGGGTAGAAACCGCGTATATCCATATTTCAACTTTTTATGTTTCTTCGTAAATGAATGCCCTACTTCTTCATACATTATTAAACAAAAGTATTGTAGCAAAATCGGCTACTTTTGAAAATGTCATCAAGTGAATGTGAAAGTGGCTAAGTGTGTCTGTGAATTGTATGAATATTGAGCCAATGAAATATATTAACTTGTTATTAGCTTGTTTACTAATGGCATCTTACACACCGCCTGATATTTGCTCCGATTATGCTGTCGGGGACAAAACACCCGGCCCGATCTGACGCAAGATCGGGCTTTTGCTCGACGATAAAAGCGCTCGCCGACTCCTCCCCGACCATTTCTGAATATCTAGTATAGGGGCCATCAATTGGATCCAATGGAACAATCTTCTATTACTCCTGAAAAGTGACAATTTTGGACATGCAAGGTTTCCGCCTGACAGGGTTGAGAGGCGAGAGTTACACAGCTAGCTTCTAAAGGTGCTCTCTCCCAGATGGCCTCTCTAATCCATTAATCTACGGGCGCCCCTTGATAGACACGCACAAAACCCACCAGACAAATGAACTCCTGAAAGCTGATCTTCAATATTATTATCCCAGTCATTAGCGGTAGAGCTAATCGACCAACATAATCCAAGCAATTCAATTTTGACAGCAACCAACTGGTCCAATTCATTACAGGCTGATGTATGTATTATTCATGCTGTTGGTCTGTCATCTCATAGTAAAAAGGGTTCCTTTGCGTAGCTATAAAGTGGGATATGGTGCTCAAGCATTGTTTCCCAAACCGTTTAGCTCGGGAACCCAAAAGAGAAATCTGGTGTCTTGCTGGGACCAACATTACAAAACAAATTATGAATTAAGCATTATGTATTCATGTATTTTGTAACAGTGAAAATAGCTAAGCTCACGTAACTTATGGCAATGCAATGTGTTGTGAGCTTGTAGATCACCACGCTCAAATGCAAAGTGTTCACTATTTCATAGGTTTTTCTTTATATATAATTTTGAAAACAATTCAAACTTGTAATTTTTACCCAGAAAATGTGAAACACTGCTAAAGAACAATATGGCAAAATGCAAAAGAATACCAAATCTATCCAAGAACAAACGCTTAGGGTTTGGACTAATTTGTGGAAAGAGAAGTGGAATAGATCAACAGTACCTCTTCCTGCAAGGAAGTCAAAATGTCACTTCCTGTCCCTTATCAAATAAAGCCTTTGTTTTCCATCTGTGGTTAAAGGAGCGCTCCAGCTACTCTTTCCACAACTTTCCACAACTTTTTCTTGGATTGGGTTTTATTGTTTCTTATTCTTTTTTCTTTTTTTGGGGAAGGGGGTCTCCCATAAAGTAAATGGTTCACTAAGCCTGAATACTTTGGTGTCCCATGCATAAAATAGCAGATCAATGCGTCACGTTGTGAGCTTGTTTTTTCAGTGTGATGTGCGTTGTGCAGTGGAATATAAATGATTATTAAATAATAATAATAATGATAATAATAATAATGATAATAGTACCTGCTGTTCTTTGTTGATTGCCAAACAGGCGAGGGAGAGGGAGAACTGCACAAAGAATATCATGAACAGAATGATCATGTACTGAGTTTCATGGTCAAGGAATGAACAACAGCAATTCAAACATTATTAAACACAGACTCACTCACGGACTCAGCTCTCTGTCTACCGAGCAATCTTCGTTCCTACTCTCACCTGTGGTCATGAAGTGTGGGTCATGACCGAAAGAATAAGGTCACGAATACAAGCGGCCGAAATACGTGTGGCTGGCATCTCCCTTAGAGATAGGGTGAGAAGTTCAGTCACGCGAGAGAGAGACTCGGAGTAGAGTCGCTGCTCCTTCGCCTGGCAAGGAGCCAGCTTAGGTGGTTCAGGGCATCTGGTTAGGATGCCCCTCGGGCGTCTCCCTATAGGGAGGTCCTCGAGGCACGTCCCACTGGGAGGAGACCCCCCCGGGGGCAGACCAAGGCGCAGTTGGAGGAAACACATCGACTCACTGGCCTTGGAGGAAGTCACTAATGTTGCTCTGGAGAGGGACGTCTGGAACACTCTGGTGGAGCTGTTGCCCCCGCGACCCGACTACGGATAAGCGGTTGAAGATGGATGGACTCACTCACAAAGAGTACGACTTGACTCACAAGCATATTGGACCTATACCTGTTGGAAACGGCTGCAGACGGCTGACTACTACACAAAGTGAAATATGATGCTGGCCTGCATGGTTGGTCTTGCATATCTTATTCCACAAACATGCACGCATGAATGGATAACGCACATGGAGTTTCCACCTCAGAAAACAAAAGGAACTAGAAAAAGTGCCCTTCTGGGCACAGGTCTCCACCAGGAGGATAGGAGTGTGTGTGTGATGTTTGGCAAAATGTTTAGGAGCAATATAAACGTGTCGCGCGCGCGTGTGTGTGTGTGTAATGGGAATATGCATGCAGTTTCACCACAATCGGACCCTGCGTTGAGCAGTTGTGGCGATTTGTACAAAACGGGTACAAAGCGGGCTACTCCTGAAAAGTTTAGAAGCCAATTGTAGCCAATGAGGGTGGATTATGAGAAATCAAACCCGTCGTGATCACATGACTATGGAGAGCATGTGTACCGATTTGCGTGAAATTTGGATAAATGTGTTTTACATATGTCGACCTCCTGGTGGCGCTATAAAGAGCAGATATGAAAAATTCCAGGCAAAGGTTTTTCCTTGGCCTCTAGGGAGTTGGCATACAAAGTTATCCACAGATCCGTGCAGTTAGAGGTAAAAACACTTTTCGGCCAGTTATAGCGCCACCATGAGGCTGAGTTGAAAACATACTCTCTCCCCATGCCTTCGGCCTGGTGGAGACAATAAAACGACCAGATGGTTATTTACTAGTTTATATAAACCGTGGAAGCTGTGGCTCAAGGCTCATAGCTCCAGCAGGCATTCAGAGCTCAATACAATGGCTCTCTGACAGGCGTCCTTGTATCCATGACAACGGTGAAATGTCAGGAGGTACAGTTAGTGTGACGCTCGCAGCCTTAGAGACGGTCCAAATGACGCCAATGAGTCAAGAAAAACTCACAGGGCTCACGGGGGTTGTCCTACATAGTATAAATTAAAACCTTTTATAAGATGTTGTAGATGGGGTCCGTATACGCTTTTCCAACCAGTCATTGGTCCGTCGACATGCGGAAAACCACCGGATTAAGGTTGGCGAACGCATGCGTTAAAGTTAAAGGACAACTTTAGTTTTTTTCAACCAAGGTTCATGTTTTAGTAAGAGATGAGTGTTATTTTCTTTGAATTTGCTGCTTTCTTTCGTTTTAGGGATTAGGGATCGTTTTAGGGATTCTACAGTATACTTCCATTTCACCACCAGATTATCTTGAGCCTGTAAATTAAGTCTATAAATCCTTATAGTGTTCATTTAAGTCCCAAGAGCACGGGTCCATTTGGTCCCATTAAGTCATCATCATGTCCACTTGGGATGGAAATTATTTACACCAAAATGTTACTTTTGCCACGGACATACAAAATGACCAGTCAGTAATGTTACAATAAATACTGCTTAGTCGCACGCACGCACGCACGCACGCACGCACGCATATGCACATGCACATGCACACACACACAATTGCCACAGACATTGGATTGGATTCCATCAAACTGACATCTTGGTGACCTCTGCAATGCATGGCTTTTAAATGAACACGACGTTGTACCGCAGCGGAGTCGGCCAGATGTCCATGCAGCAACCACAGGACGTTCTGTATACCCATTTAGACCCGAGGGACTACAAAATGTCTTCTAAATCCTGACAGTTTTCTGAAAAACCCCCATGTTTCTATGTGTCAGTGGTTCTCTGATGGTTATCAGTGTATTCTCTATTTCATGTCGAGGAGCGGCTGGAACTATAGCTGTAATTGGCCTCCGACCCCCCATCTGAAAATATGTTGTTCCAGGGACCCTCCCCCAGAAGCAAAGATATGAGTTAAAAAACGTTCGCTCTGAAAGAATATATATTCAAAGATTTGCGCCACATTTTCACGATTTTTCAAAAAATAGCAGATCTACAAGCTTGTAGCGCGGCACTCGGTGCCGCGCTACGAGCTTGTAGATCTGCTATTTTTCAATAGCTAATGTGCTTAAAACACCAAAAGGGTTTCCCGACTTCCCGTCCAGAACGGGAGTTTGAAAAGGATACAAAGAACAGAAGGACCTGGTGATGTTTCATGGCTCCAATGAGCCCCGCCAGTGCCACGAAGAACAGGAACACCCCCACCGCCACCACGCCCCCCACCACCTGGAAACTGGACACCAGGCCCAGCCACTTCCCCCACGCAGCGATGCCAATCATCAACAGGCTCACCATCTGGAGAGAGAGAGAGAGGGAGAGAGAGAGAGAGAGAGAGAGAGAGATGGGGAGAGAGAGAGAGAGAGTTGAAGGAGAAAGAGAGAGGCAGAGAGAGAGTTGAAGGAGAAAGAGAGAGAGAGAGAGAGAGAGAGAGAGGGGGGGAGAGTGAGAGAGAGAGTTGAAGGAGAAAGAGAGAGGGAGAGAGAGAGAGAGAGTTGAAGGAGAAAGAGAGAGAGAGAGAGAGAGAGAGAGAGAGAGTTGAAGGAGAAGAGAGAGAGAAAGATTAAGATACAAAATAGATATAGAGATATTTGAAGGAGAGAGAGAGAGAGAGAGAGAGAGAGAGAGAGAGAGAGCGAGAGATGGAGAGAGAGAGAGAGAGAGAGAGGGAGAGGGGAGGAGGGTTCGGGTAAGGACAGTGATTCTGACAGATAATCTGAGCACAGGTGTGCTCTGTCATCTGTGTAACATGATGATGGCCAAAACAGTTTGAAATCATTTTTTTTTAAATGAAAACCTTGGTTTGAAAGTGAAACTCAACTAAATTTTAAATAAATAAATAAATCCAATAAGCAAAACTAGCTTTTAAAGGGTAATTTGGGCTCTATATTAACATGTGTTACTATCACTATTGCCTATGTCCTCTGTTATACATGCTATATATTATATTACATTACATTTATTGTTTTTAATGGTGTAGCCTAAGCTTTTAGTGTGTTTTTTTCATATGATGGGTCCTTTCAGACCTTTCTTTCTTTACTTGATGGTTTGATTGTCTCCAGCCATATCTAATGAGTTTGTTGCTCTGTGTTTTGTTATCCCTGATGAAGACCGTAATAGGTCGAAACATGTTGCTTTAATACAGATTCTTCTACTTTTTAACCATTTTGTGTGCCTGGAACGGATGATTTCGCCGTTCCAATGCAGAGATAACGGTCGAATCCGCTGGCCTGGATCTCCGCCAGGATCACCGCCTTCTTTCAAGTAAGACTAGCTGTTTGTGTTTTTGCTGACAATTCAAAATCAAGTATGTCAAATGTGTGTCATGATATAGCCCTGCAGGCTGTGACACAGGTAAATAAAATCACACCTGTGTGAAGTGAGGGGCGCTCTATAAAGGGGTTCCCGCCCAGAATGTTATGGACTGGCAGTTTTTCTGCTGTGTTTCTGTTTTTCCTTTTCCCTAATATGGTCTGGCGTGGGCGTGTGATGTGCTATCTACTTCCTGTGTGGAGCTGTAGGCTACACCTTGAGGTCATCTCCTCATCAAGCCCAGCTGATAAAAACCCTGGCTCTTCACTCCAGCCCTCGCCAGTTTGTCATGCAGTTGCCGGTCGGTGAAGTTACTGTGCCTCTATGTTTTTTGCTTGCGATCAACATAATTCTAATTCCTCGTCTCCTTAATTGTTCCCCCAGTGTTCTACGCCTGCTGCCTGCCTGCCTGCCGACCAGCCCAACACACAGCCCCCAAGCCTAATTTAGCTTTTTCATCTGTTTTGTGAATTAAGGTCTATAATAAATACCTGAGTTTGTATCCAGCTGGTTCTGCGTTCTGCTTTTGGGTCATGTTATACAAAACCCGAAGGCCTCACTCACACCAAAGACACACGGAAGACACATTTGTGGACTAAATTATTTTCGCTCCTATGCCACCAAAATGTGGAACGCCCTACCAACAGTCATTAAGACATGCGAATCCCTTGACTCCTTCAAAACCGCTCTCAAAGGGCACCTACGGACGGCTGCAATTCGAAACTGGCCTCCGTAAAATCTGAATTCCCCCCCCCCCACCGCCCACCCCCTTTTTCCCCCTTACTGTATATGTTTCTTTTCCCTTTTTACCTCCCTTATGATGAATTCCTGTTCTGTTCTTTGACTATATATAGAAGTGTCTATTTGTACGTCTCTAAATGTTTTGATGAATTGAACAAGGTGGACCCTCTTGTAAACAAGTGTAATGCTTAATTGGGTCGTCCACTCACAGTTAACAGCCTTTGTATTGAGTTTGTGCTTGAAATGTACTGTAATTCTGCAAACTGTTAATAAATATTTCAATCAATCAATCAATCAATCTGTGTCTTCTGTGTGTCATGGCCGCCTCGATGCATTTCCAATGGGAGTCACATGGTTTGACCAAACACTTTTGTTTGATTGCCCCCCTCCCCCGCATCAAACAAAAATGTTTGGTCAAACCACGTGACTTCCATTGGAAAAGCATTGAGGCGGCCATGAAACACAGGCAGAGCACAGAACAGTTGTTCTTTATGTGTATGAAGCCTGACACAACCTTGTTGCATGGCTGTCTTCTAAACCTGTATATAGGAGGGGCTAATAAACATTAAACCTGTATATAGGAGGGGCTAAACAAACTAAACATGTATATAGGAGGGGCTACACAAACATTAAACCTATTATAGGAGGGGCTAATAAACATCAAACCTGTATATAGGAGGGGATAATAAACATTAAACCTGTATATAGGAGGAGGGGCTAAACAGACATTAAACCTGTATATAGGAGGGGCTAATAAACATTAAACCTGTATATAGGAGGGGCTAAACAAACATTAAACCCATGTAAGAGGGGCCAATAAACATTAAACCTGTATATAGGAGCTGGGGCTAATAAACATTAAACCTGTAGGAGGGGCTAATAAACATTAAACCTGTATATAGGAGGGGCTACACAAACATTAAACCTGTATATAGGAGCTGGGGCTAATAAACATTAAACCTGTAGGAGGGGCTAATAAACATTAAACCTATAGGAGGGGCTAATAAACATTAAACCTATAGGAGGGGCTAATAAACATTAAACCTATAGGAGGGGCTAATAAACATTAAACCTATAGGAGGGGCTACAGCAGCCCCTCAGAAATGGGTGTACAAGGAGCATGTGTTCTGTCGTCACCTCATCGTTATCTCAAAGTAAAGCCGTATCTCAGTGTGTGGACGTTGGTCACTGCGTTGAGATATGGAGGCCCAGCAGTCATAAAACACATACTGTGACTCAATGGAACTCAAGCTATATAGAATGTTACACCTGCAGAGGACTGCAATAAGGTGCCTTCGGCAGCACGTTTCTATTTTAGTTTTAGTCATAGTCTTTGGAATGAAAGTTTTAGTCACATTTTAGTCACCTGGAATGTTTTAGTGTTAGTCCAGTTTCAGTCGACTAAATGTCATGCGATTTAGTCGACTAAATCTACAGGTGATTTAGTCGACTAAAATGTATTTTGGCGGGCGTTGATGCCGACTTAATGACTGATTTTACACTTGCTGAAAATAGCCAATCTACAAGCTTGTAGATCGTAAAATGTAGATTGTAAAATGACTTATACTGGATCTCTTGTCCACTAGTCCCTTCCTAACATTTTAGTCTAGTTTGTATTTGTTGACGAAATTGTCAGTATATTTAGTCTCAGTTTTAGTCATCATGGATTAGTTTATATTTAGTTTAGACTATAGTTATAGCTGTTTTAGCAGACAGTTTGTGGGTCCAATGGAGTTAAGAGGTTTTGTCCAAAGCATTTTGTTTATATATAAACTATATACACACAGACGTACAGGGTGTTCAATAGCACTGGAAAGAAAACAAATGGGAGTTAAATTATTATTATTATTTTTTTAACCCCATCATTTTGAAAACCACCGCCATATAGCAATGTCGTGAGCTTGTAATGTATATCGACTATACTTTCGCCAAAGATATTTAGTGTAGAGGGGAAAAAAGGTGGGTGCCCACTACAGAGCCCTGGGGGACCTCAGTAGGCTAAACGAAGGAAGTGGATATAGTGATCCATTCAAAAATGGGGCAGTATATCTGAACATGCGTATCATCTAGAGCAGGGGTTCTCAACCCGTGGGTCGCGACCCCTCGGGGGGTCGCCAAATTATTTTAGGGGGTCCCCAAATTATTTTCAAAAAAAAAAAGATTTTTTTTAATTTTCACGATTTTTCAAAAATAGCAGACCTACAAGCTCGTAGCGCGCCACTCGGTGGCGCGCTATGAGCTTGTAGATCTGCTATTTTTCAATAGCTAAATTATAACAATGCTTAAAACACCAAAAGGGGTTCCCGCCCAAAATGGTTTAAGGTTATTGTAGCAGTCAATTTATATTGGGGGTCGGGAGGGGGCGGGGCGGGGGTCCCGAGACGTTGCCAAAGCATTTTCGGGGGTCCCCGGCCAAAAAGGTTGAGAACCCCTGATCTAGAGCAGTGGTTCACAAACTTTTTCACGTCAAGGACCCCCAAATTGACACTGATGAACCCGCGGACCCCCATTTGAAAAAGACATGCCAGGGACCCCCATAAGAGAAGATTTTTACGGCTCTAGCAGTGATTCTCAACCTGTTTAATTTCAAGGACCCCCCAGTTTGACAAGCATTAGTCTACGGACCCCCATTTAATGGCATTTCTATCTCTGGGACCCCCAATTTATATTGTAAAATCAATGTTAATTTAACTCTGAGAGTGTACAAATGTTACACTCTCAGAGTTACAGACCCATAAGGGTCCGTTTGGTTCCAAACTATCATTTAGCTGCAGGGGACCCCTGGAACTCCCTCAAGGACCCCTGGGGGTCTCCGGACCCCACTTCGGGAACCACTGATCTAGATTATGGGATACAATTCTTATAGGCTTAAGTATCTCATGGGAGTGGGACCCCAATCTAATGTGTTTGTGCCCGCGGTTTGTGCCCGCGGACCCCATGTTGAGAACCACTGAAGTAGGTCATCAAATGGCATCATGCGCCCTAATGTCAGCAAATCTGCATTTTCTTATCTTTCATATTATCCTGCTGCCTATTACATAAAACCTTGTTATTTTTAAGGTGATAGGCGGCAGACAAAAGTACAACACAGTCCAATAATTAAGCTATACACACTCTTTATAAGAAACCAAACCACTATTAAATCATATGAGATCATAAATCTATATGCAAAGAAAGCTGACACAAACAGGACGGTGTTCTGCCTTCCAGAGGAAGGAAATAACGCACATTTTGAAAGCCTATAGAGACTAATAGCTCATTTCATGATTTCAAGAACATGTATTTAACCATGCACGGGTCGGGGGAAAAGGAAATTAAATGGGGTTGGCATTTATTTGTATTTGTATAACCTACATTTTATGCTTCGCGGGACTCAGGAGGAGGACATGCGATCATTCACAACCCATTTCTGACACGGAATAATTCTGAATAATTGATCAAAGGCTGACCTGGCTGCATTGTGCCGTTTACAAAAACAATACCGTATAGGCTAAACCCTATAACAGACACATAATTAATAAACCATCCACCCATGTGGTGCTATAAAGCACCATATGGTATTTATTCTTAGGATATGAATATATGGCTACTCACAACATAGAGGATGTTGAGCGCACACAGGCAGTGTTTGGAGCAGGTGAAACCGGCGCAGCCCATCTTTCTTGACAAAATTCTGACAAATCCAGACGATTAAAAAAAATATATAATGCCGGAAATAAGGAGATCAGGCTATAGCCTCTACTTATCTATTATGGAACCGGATCGATCATGAAATAAAATGTATTCTATATTCCTGGAGCTAATAATTAGGGTTTTCTTTCCTAAAGGAATGGAAATGAAAGAGCAGGTTGGAAGTGAGTGGGACGGCCGACGCTGTGCACGTGACTCGGATGACGGGCGGCTGTGGCTCAGGAGGTAGAGCAGGTAGAGCAGGAGGTAGAGGAGGTAGAGCAGGTCGTCCAATGATCCATGGGTCGGCGGTTCGAATCCCGGCTCCTCCTGTCTACATGTCGAAGTGTCCTTGGGCAAGACACTGAACCCCAAATTGCTCCCGATGTGCTGGTTGGTACCTTGCATGGCTTCCGCTGCAATCGGTGTATGAATGTGTGTGTGAATGGGTGAATGTAATGCACAATCTATGTAAAGCGCCTTGGATAAAGGCGCTATATAAATGCACCATTTACCATTTACCATTTACGGAGGGTTCTCTCGGCAGTCTAGACCGCTGATTGGCTAGTGGACCCTAATTGTTACATACTCCTACTGCTCACTCAGTATACTACAGTCCATAAGACATCTTTCTCTGGTACAGTATAGGGGTTTTCAAACGCTTTCATGACATTAAGGACCCCCAAATTGATGTTTCTTTTCCCTTTTTACCTCCTTTATGATGAATTCCTGATCTGTTCTTTGGCTACATAGAAGTGTATTTCTGTACGTCTCTAAATGTTTTGATGAATTGAACAAGGGGGATCCTCTTGTAAACAAGTTGGGTCGTCCACAGTCCACTCAACAGTTTTTGTATTGAGTTGTGCTTGAAATGTACTATAATTCTGCAAACTGTTAATAAATACTTCAATCAATCAATCAATCAATAGCATTCCCTCATTATTTGTCTGACTGAGGACCTCATTTGAAAATACTAGACCGAGAACGATGCAACTTGGGAAATAATAATACCCGTTGTGAACTTAATAGCACCCATTTTTTAACTGTCTGTCTGTGTCCCTTTTGTGCCCATACTGTATATGGAGATCTCTGTATCTGTCTGTCTGCCTGTGTCTGAAGAGTGTACTGTAAACTGACTGTGAAAAGTGAGAAGTGGTTAAGTGATCAATTTGCAGGTGTGGGGTTGCCATGGCAATCAATTGGCTGAGGCAGAGGCTGGGAATTGCACAGGTGAGGGGATTTAGGCTGATTAGGCCCACTGGAGAACCGCGTGTCCGACCGACTCGATACCGGGCACTGCAGGGGGGGGGGGGGGGGGGGTGGAACGCGTGTGTCGAATGTGAAGTCGGCGGGGCAAAAGGTTCTCGAGGTACGTGCATTACAACTGTACACACACGCACGCAGACATGCAGAGACGTGGTGCATTTGTAGGATTTTTTGAAAAAATTCCAAAATGTAAAAAAAAAAACCCCACCTAGGATAGTCTAGAAAGATGCAGAGAATGAGCACACACAAAAAACAACTGTATAGACTGTTGTGAATTATGATGCCCTAGTAGTGGTTATTCAGAATCATAACGGAGCTTGTAGATCTGCTATTTTTCAATAGCTGAAGTATAACATAATGCTTTAAAACACCAAAAGGCGTTCCCTCCCGCCCATTAATGTTAGGCGATGGTCAAATGGGTTGCATGCGATTCCTTCCTCATGTTACTCATTTATGATTCAACAGCCTGTTTAGGTCCAACAGAGAACACAATCCTTCGTGTCTGCATGCAGGGCCACTATCTGGGACATATTGGCCAGACCAAAGGACCACAGACGAGAAAACACCTGCACGGTTCCTTCCTTCCACAGACAAAACAAACTGCTATTTTTCTACTTTTAGTTTGAAACGAAAAGGCCTTAATTGTGCACTCCTACAAGGACAGGTGCGTCGGAGCCGGCAACCAAATGTGAATCATGAGAAGAAAAGGGTCCCGCACACTGTCTTTCACTTATAGAGCAGTAGTTTTATTAGATGACAACGTTTCGGTCAAAACGACCTTCATCTGGACTACAGTAGATACCAGATGAAGGTCGTTTAGACCGAAACGTTGTCATCAAATAAAACTACTGCTCTATAAGTGAAAGACAGTGTGCGGGACCCTTTTCTTCTCTTACTTTTAGTTTGAAAAACACACATGAGCATCAAAGAGGTTATATTATTTATACCATATAGGCTTCACACAACCTCTCAGCAACAAAGACACAGTATCCTGACCTACTGTATATTCACACATAACCTCAGCATTAAATTAGATATTAGTTATATGCTGTACGCATAAACTATGCATGCTGAACGACGCATGCAGAAACTTACACAAAGTGGACATTTAGCCCTTGGTTTGGTTTGGGAAGAAACAGTCAGGGACGTGCACACATAGACATCAAAGGGGGATTCAGCCCCTGCCCTTTTACCCGTCTGTAAAACAACTGCCCTCTCCAGACCACGAATGCAACATTTACTACATGGTGAAAGAAATGCAAATGCCCCTCCTCTCCTTTCCATGCCATACCGGAAGGCAGCATTCAGGAGAATTGCTTCCCCCCCCCCCCCCCCCCCCCCGAAGTCTCCTGAACTTGAACACAGTATTTTGCGTTGAACAAATTTGTTTTTGAAATCCATGTCGTTACACACCGCATCTCCAGTAGATAAAGAGTGCGCTCCGAAAATAGCTGATCTACAAGCTCTCAACGCGTCGCAGTGCGACGCGTTGTGAGCTTGTAGATCTGCTATTTTTGTCCAAAAGTGCCCTCTTATGGGATTCCAGCCCCTGCCCCTCTAACACTCTCTGCACGACCCTGGAAACAGTGGTAGGTAAACAGTGTTTAAACAGTGTTTAAACAGTACTTCTCTGAGGAACAACAGCTCGCTGCTACAGTAAATGTTATAGTTCCCCCAAACTGTGAAAACAATGTATCCTTGAACACAGATAGAGGGTCAGCCATTGTTCTCTCCCTTGAAGGAAAGGCTGCAGTACACTGGTGGTGGTGCATTTGACATTTTTATACCAGCTCATTCCACATCCATTTTTTTTAATTATTGCAATTATTAGTGTTGTTTTCACAATTTGCCAGGTTTACCAAAACATTGTTGTATAATTAATAATTGTTTGCTTTCTTTATTTTCACCGAGCAAGATCAAATCTCCCACACCGGTATCCGGAGAACTCGCCAGTTTACCAACTCGCCGCGGTTTAGTGCATTTTAGTTTTACTTCACCTTCATTTAAATTGCGAGAGAGAGAGAGAGAGAGAGAGAGAGAGAGAGAGAGAGAGAGAGAAAATAGTTGTTTAGAGTTAACACTAGAGAAAGTAGGAATGCTAAAAGTTTAAACCGAAACAATGTAATTCATTAAACAATATCCTGAAATGGTAGGCCTACTTATCATTGGTATTCACATACTCAACCTTTTTATCATCATCATCTATAGCTGACCATTTAATTGCACAAAATAATTTGATCACTTTGGAAATTAACTATAACATCTGTGGGGTTTGACATACTACACTGATGAAGACAGCATGTTAGCATAACGATGAAGACATTGATGAAGAACCTTCGCCATGGCGACTTGGTAAACGGGCGAGTTCTCCGGTATCCCCCACACCCAATAGTGTGCTACTTAAACAGGGATATAAAATATATTATATAATCATATATAATCATATTATGATATTATGATTATGATTAGGAGGAAAATTAGGATCAATCAGTTATGGCATTTCAGTGTAAAGAACAAAGACTTGTTGTGACTGTGCTGACAGTCAAGGACGACCATACACTGTACATACAATATATACAAGCTGCTGTGCTGCATACACTGTTTTTGGCAGCAAAATTAGATTTTAGTCTTAGTCATAGTCTTTTGAATAGTTCTCATTTAGTTTTAGTCACATTTTGGTCACCTGGAATGTTTTAGTGTTTGTATGTATTTGTATTTGTATTTTGGCGGGCCTTGATGCCGTCGTAATGGCTGATTTTACGCTTGCTGAAAATAGCTGATCTACAAGCTCACAACGCGTCATGCAACCAAACGTGAAATGACTTGTACTGGATCTCTTGTCCACTATAGTCCCTTCCTAACATGTTTGTTGACGAAATTGTCGATATATTTAGTCTTAGTTTTAGTCATCATAGCTTATAGTTTTCATTTAGTTTCCATTTAGTTTTTGTCAGTGAAAAAAGGTAGTCGACGAACACTTTTCGTTTAGTTTTATAGTCGACGAAATCAACACTGGCTGCATAGTGTACACATTCACTCTCAGAGTTATGGGGGCCCTTGAAGTTAAAATGTTTAAGAAGCAGGCACGTGCACACATAGACATCAAAGGGGGCTTTTACTTATCTGTAAAAAAAAAAAAAAAAAAAAAACTGCCCTCTCCAGACCACAAATGCAGCACGGTGAAAATAATGCAAATGTCCCCTTTTCAAACTCTCCTGAATTTCAACGCGACATTTTGTGTTGAAATAATTTGTCATACGCGTAGAAATCCATGTCGTACGCCCGCATCTTCAGTAGCTAAAGAGTGCGGGGTCGGGTCACGCCCCGAAAATAGCTTATCTACAAGCTCTGCGATGCGTTGGGTGCTTGTAGATCCGCTGTTTTCGATATTTTTATTCAAAAGTGCCCTCTTAGGGAATCTCAGCCCCTGCCCCTCTAACATTCTCTGCACGTCCCTGCTGAGAAGCACTGAATTTAGACTTATACTGTTGTCGTCACCAGAGCACATTCACACAAGAATGACAAAAACCCAAGAATGAGAAGAAACACTCCATTCACTTTTTTTGGCAGGTTTTTGTATATGCCACATAGAAATTGGTATGTGAATACATATAAAAACATTTTATTATTCATAAAAAGGTAAAATAATTGCCACGTCACATACGTACACACAAGTTTTGCGCCATGAAACGATGTGTGACAACAAACCACTGCAGATCACGAGGTCGACTCTTGATAAAGGGACCGCGCGTGTGTGTGTGCGCACGTGTACACACACACACACACACACACACACACACACACACACACACACACACACACACACACACACACACACACACACACACACACACACACACACACACACACACACACACACACAGTGTTGCTGTGGGGCATAAACCTTGTGTCTCTGTATTTCAAGTTTGTATGTTTTTTTTAATGTCAATTAATGCCCTATACTTTGTCACACTAAAGAGTCACACAATGCATGTGGAAAAAGCACGTCTGTGGGGTTTTCATAAATATTGAAACAATGAAAAGAGCTTGTGACCAATTCACTTTCATCATAAGAGCCTGTGTTCCAATTGGATACAATGCACTATACATCTCCTGAAAAGTTATAACGGTTTTGGACATACAGGCTTTTTGCCCGACAGCGACAATATAATTTGTGTGCGTGAGTGTGAGAGTGTGTGTGTGTGTGTGTGTGTGTGCGAGCGTGTGTGTGTGTGTGAGAGTGCATGCGCGCGCACAGTGCACACGCGCACGCACGCTTGGTGTAACCTCTGGAAGTGAGGAGTCGGACTGTGGACATGGCCCTCATGGCCTCCTCAACCTCCTACACAGAGAAAGTGCATTATTCTAGAAAACAAAAGAAGAAATGAATGAACCGATTCAAAGCGGTGTAATAATAGAAATCATTCCTATAGATAGAGAGTTTTGTTCAATGACAGGCTCTCCCCATGTCTCTCCAGCTCTTTAGAGAAAGAGAAAAGCACATTTTTCACTTCAGGATACCTACTTTATCCAATCATGAGCGTGAATGAACTCAAGTAAAAAGTGATCTGATGCGGAATCTTTCGGGGAGGTCATCTCTCCTAAAATATAAAATTGATATCCCGACTGAAGATCTGGGAGAGACGGGCGAAAGTGATTGTATTGCATTGGAATACAGAGCTTTGGGGCTCCATTTTCGTCACCGCTAAACCCCTTATCCCTAAACTTCTTTGCCTTTTTTTTTTTTTTTTTTTACTATTTTGAAAAACATTTTTGAATAGTTCAACTAGCCAATCTACATTGACACATTGTGAGCTTGTACACCCCACTAGACAGCTGTGGAAAACGTATAAAATCGACCCCAGTACGAAAAAGAAATTACACAGACGAAATATCCGGCGGCAGTGTGCAAAAACTTGATTGATATATAAAGTGAGGTCGATTCTGTTTTCTTTTTTTTTTACGTCCTCTGAAATTAGCTCCGATATCCGGCCCGGAAAAACCCAGTGTGCAAACACCTTTACACCCGGTTAAATAACACATTAGGTTTAATTCATTTTACACCCGGTTAAATAAGAGTATATAACACAATAGGCTTGACCCATTTTGGGCGGGAACCCCTTTTGGTGTTTTAAACATTATGTTATAATTTAGCTATTGAAAAATAGTAGATCTACAAGCTCATAGCGCGCCACCGAGTGGCGCGCTACGAGCTTGTAGATCTGCTATTTTTTTAAAATCGTGAAAATATTTATTTCAGAAAACTGGAGGATTTAGAATATTTTTTTTAAATGTTGAGGTCAGGCTTAAATGGGTTAATGAATTTTACACCCGGTTAAATAAGAGTATATAACACAATAGGCTTAATGAATTCTCCCTAGACAACATACTGTTATGCAACATGGAAACTAAGAGGGAGTTGCTGTCAGGCAGAAACCTTGTATCTCCACATTGGACTTTGTATGTTTTGCTTTTGTGTAAATTAGCGCCGTATATACTGCCATTTTGGTGTTTAACCCATTTTGGTGTTTTAAACATTATGTTATAATTTAGCTATTGAAAAATAGCAGATCTACAAGCTCATAGCGCGCCACCGAGTGGCGCGCCACGAGCTTGTAGGTCTGCTATTTGTTTTTTAAATCGTTAAAATGTGGCGCAAATCATTGAATATATATTTCAGAGCGAACATGTTTAACGAAAATATTTGCTTCTGGGGGTCCCTGGAACTACATATTTTGAGATGGGGGGGTCCGTGGCCCAATAGAGATAATTCTGGGGCTCCTTGACATGAAAAAGGTTGAGCACCACTGACATAGAAACATAGGGTTTTCAGAAAAAAAAAGTTTTAGAAGCCTTTTTTGTATCGACCTCAGTCCAAAATGGGTTAAGTGAAAATTAAAGTGCTGTGGGTTTTAATAAATATTGAACCAATGAAAAAGTATACTAAATAACTACATTGGAACACAGGGTTATTCTTTCTTTCTTTTCATGATAAGTGATGTTTTTTAGGTTTAGGACATACAAGGTTTCCACCCGAGTGACGAGGTGCAAAGACGTTCAGTACAGGCCACAGGAGGCTTCGGAACCTCACAGTATCAAAGGTCTCTTCCCTAGTCTTCCTCTCCCTCAGGTCTCTTCCCTAGTCTTCCTCTCCCTCAGACTCGGACTCTGAAAACGACAAGATCAAAGGAAGGCAGCTGTCAGAGCCCTGAATGAGGACGTGGACATAAAAGCAACAAAACATAGGAACAAAAAAAATGTACTGAATTGAATAGACGAGTGACTCTCATTCCTACACCAGAGAACTGGTGTGGCCAATCGGGACACGGTATGCAATATGGGCGGGCTTTGGTACAGTGACGTTCAATGCTTGAGACCTTTGACTGACAGTAGCTCTGACCAATTGCGTCAAAGAGAAAATGTTTGAACCCACCCCCCGGGAAACAAGATCCATACACAGCATCTCCAGACTCAAATACCACACGACTGATTTGAGTCTGGCTTATTAGCCAGGCTATCTCATTCCCACCTCAGCGTACGAGGAGCACGGCTTGAAGTCGTGCGGTAAGTACTGGGAGCTGATGGTAGGTGTTGTTGTAAGTACTGGGAGCTGATGGTAGGTGTTGTAAGTACTGGGAGCTGATGGTAGGTGTTGTAAGTACTGGGAGCTGATGGTGGGTGTTGTAAGTACTGGGAGCTGATGGTAGGTGTTGTAAGTACTGGGAGCTGATGGTAGGTGTTGTTGTAAGTACTGGGAGCTGATGGTAGGTGTTGTTGTAAGTACTGGGAGCTGATGGTAGGTGTTGTAAGTACTGGGAGCTGATGGTGGGTGTTGTAAGTACTGGGAGCTGATGGTAGGTGTTGTTGTAAGTACTGGGAGCTGATGGTAGGTGTTGTTGTAAGTACTGGGAGCTGATGGTAGGTGTTGTTGTAAGTACTGGGAGCTGATGGTAGGTGTTGTTGTAAGTACTGGGAGCTGATGGTGGGTGTTGTAAGTACTGGGAGCTGATGGTAGGTGTTGTTGTAAGTACTGGGAGCTGATGGTAGGTGTTGTAAGTACTGGGAGCTGATGGTAGGTGTTGTACTGGGAGCTGATGGTAGGTGTTGTTGTAAGTACTGGGAGCAGATGGTAGGTGTTGTAAGTACTGGGAGCTGATGGTAGGTGTTGTTGTAAGTACTGGGAGCTGATGGTAGGTGTTGTTGTAAGTACTGGGAGCTGATGGTAGGTGTTGTAAGTACTGGGAGCTGATGGTAGGTGTTGTAAGTACTGGGAGCTGATGGTAGGTGTTGTAAGTACTGGGAGCTGATGGTAGGTGTTGTAAGTACTGGGAGCTGATGGTAGGTGTTGTAAGTACTGGGAGCTGATGGTAGGTGTTGTAAGTACTGGGAGCTGATGGTGGGTGTTGTAAGTACTGGGAGCTGATGGTAGGTGTTGTTGTAAGTACTGGGAGCTGATGGTAGGTGTTGTAAGTACTGGGAGCTGATGGTATAGGTGTTGCGCTCCACCTCAGCGATCCATCTCCCAGAGGTCTAGCGCATTGAAACGGGGATAGACTCCCGCACCCTGGCTGATACCGACAATTAGCCCATCTTGCCTCTATGTCATGATTTCCTGTTTTTGGCTATTATATAGAAGTGTATATTTGTACGTCTCTAAATGTTTTGATGAATTGAAAACGGTGGGCCCTCTTGTAAACAAGTGTAATGCTTTATTGGGTCGTCCAACAGTTTTTGTATTGAGTTGTGCTTGAAATGTACTGTAATTCTGCAAACTGTTAATACATACTTCAATCAATCATTATGACTTACTTAGTTCCAATGATTCGTTCACCGTTCAATGGCATGACTGAACCTCATCACTACACTTTCCAACCCTAACTCTTTTTTTTCCAGTATTTTAAATCATTGCATATTTTGTATTGCATATTTCCATTATTATTCTTTTCCTTATAATTATGTTATCGCTGCTTGTTAAGTTAGTGACAAATAAAACCTTCTTGATCCTTGATCTTGGCATGGGTTGGTGATGCCCTCTGCTGGTTACAGGGAGGATTACAGCTGCTCATTTGTGCCTGCTTGTTATTTTCAAAGTACAGTTTCCCAGGGGCATACTGCCTAGACCAGACAGTGGCCTTGTGGTTAGAGTGTCCGCCCTGAAACTGGGAGGTCGGGGGTTCGATCCCCGGCCGGGTCATACCAAAGACTGTAAAAATGGGACCCAATGCCTCCCTGCTTGGCACTCAGCATCAATGGGTTGGATTGGGGGGTCAAATCAACTAATCAAATAATTCCCGAGCGCGGCACGGCTGCAGCTCACCGCTCCCAAGAGATGGGTCAAATGCGGAGAACAAATTTCGGTAACGTGTGTGACAAACCGTACGACTTTGACTTTACTTGGTCTGCCAACGTATTGTAAGCTTATAATACGTAGCAAAGCTTGCATGTGTTATTTATCACAGAATGTTTGCCTGTTTTGGCCAAGCTTACTATGACATCCCCAGAATAGGGTATTCTGTGTAAAACAGACAAAGGAATTCCGTGGTTCATGTGGTTAAGCACAAAGAAATATTAATATATATCTCATCGCTGTCAGGCAGAAACGAAAGCCTTACTTTGTCATACCACAGTCACAGTGTCACACAAAAGTAGCCGGCTGCTATATTTGTCAAAAAACAAGAAAAATAATGTCTAAGGCCTAGTTCACACCTACACAACAAATGTTCGGTCCGTGTGTGATGCCTGATTGCTTTTTGATTGCTGCTCCAATTCATTTTCAATGGGAGTCACATGGTTTGACCAAACATTTTTGTTTGATGAGGGGGGAGCAATCAGCAATCAGCCATCAAACACAAATGTTTGATCAAACCATGTGACTCCCATTGGAAAAGCATTGTGGTGGCCCAAAAAAACAAAAAAATGACCAAACATTGCTTGATTGGTGTTTGGTACGTGTGAATGAAGCCTGAGGCTTCGTACACACCTTTCGGACACACAGATCTGTCCGACCGACCACTGATTACATTTTTATGATTTGATGCCTCCATGTCCCACAATGCTTTGCGCGATTTGGGCGGTGCTACGACACGCGGAAATAGATGCACATATGTTCAGTGTAGTTTTCTTGACTGCAGCAGCAGCTAGCGATAGTTTGTCGAGGCCGTTTTTCACACTCAAAGTTCACTTAGAAGGTCCGGATCAAGGACCAAGGACCACATATTTGCATTTTGATTTTGGTCCGTTTGGTGTTCACACTGGACTCTAAAGCGTACCAAATATGTAAACAAATGACACGTGGACACGTTAAGCGAACCAAATAGTGAAAAAAAGAAAAGAGGTCATTTTACGAGGGAAAAATAACATGAGGGGGTGCGGGAAATCACTGTCTACAATTTTTGGGCGCAACCTTCAGTCACACAGAGAGAAGAGAACAGCAACATGAATCATGATTGCAGCAACAACTTGAAATTGCATTAATTCTTAATAATTGTATTAGCCAAATAAGACAACAGATGAACAGAGGAGCAGGTGTTTGAACAATAATGTGCTTGCTGCTGGTGCATACAATTCACCGGAGACGTATAGCCTACAACAAAGTATCCCCGAATCCCGATAAAAAGGACCACCTGTGTAGCTTATTTAACATTTGCTCCATTGGCTCTTTATGCGTGCGGCCGTGCGCTAGAGCGAGACAGGATGATTTTAAATATGTCTCTGTCTGCGTCTCTCCCATAGAGCTATAAAATATATCGGGTCTCTCCCCCCACATGTGCGCGCGTCATAACTTTTCGTGGTGGCGGCGGCGCATGCTTAAAATAAACAGATCTACAAGCTTACATCGTGTACCATACCGTAAGTACCATTCGTGTCGATAACTTGTACATCTGTTATATTTGCGCATGTGAACCTCGTACGCTGCCATTACATTTCTACTCTAGGCTACTCATAGACATGCGTCTAGGCCTACTATTAAAATCAATAGTGATCCCCGTAAAAAATACATGCTTTTAGAACTAATTATTAATGCAGCCTCACAACTGCCGAGGCCCGACGGCTATTTTGGCTATCGTCCTGTATTTCTGGACTCACTCACTGGAGACAGCCGTGCGCAACTTGGACTCTCCAAGTTACGCACGGCCGTAGCCAAAAGAAGACATACAAACAAGCGATATAATAGTCTGTGTCACGTAACTCAGAAGACTACAGCCTAAACCCCACCCAGTGCTGTCAAGAACGGAAGTTCTCTCCTATTAGTTGGCGGTTAAAAACCACCCTTCTGTCCGATCTGAAGTCCCACCCTGTTCGTTGGCTGTTTTGACTACAAGGTGTCCGATGTGTTTGTTGTGCCCTCCGCCCCCACATCGGACAGGTTTGTCCGATCAAACGACGTGACTCCCATTGAAAATGAATTGGAGCAGCAATCAAATAGCAATCAGGCATCGCACACGGACCAAACATTTGTTCTTTAGGTGTGTACGCAGCCTAAGGCTTCGTACACACCTTTCGGACACACAGATCTGTCCGACCGACCACTGATTACATTTTTATGATTTGATGCCTCCATGTCCCACAATGCTTTGCGCGATTTGGGCGGTGCTACGACACGCGGAAATAGATGCACATATGTTCAGTGTAGTTTTCTTGACTGCAGCAGCAGCTAGCGATAGTTTGTCGAGGCCGTTTTTCACACTCAAAGTTCACTTAGAAGGTCCGGATCAAGGACCAAGGACCACATATTTGCATTTTGATTTTGGTCCGTTTGGTGTTCACACTGGACTGTAAAGCGTACCAAATATGTAAACAAATGACACGTGGACACGTTAAGCGAACCAAATAGTGAAAAGAAAGAAAAGAGGTCATTTTACGAGGGAAAAATAACATGAGGGGGTGCGGGAAATCACTGTCTACATTTTTTGGGCGCAACCTTCAGTCACACAGAGAGAAGAGAACAGCAACATGAATCATGATTGCAGCAACAACTTGAAATTGCATTAATTCTTAATAATTGTATTAGCCAAATAAGACAACAGATGAACAGAGGAACAGGTGTTTGAACAATAATGTGCTTGCTGCGGCTGCATACAATTCACCGGAGACGTATAGCCTACAACAAAGTATCCCCGAATCCCGATAAAAAGGACTTTTCTTCCATGTGTGCACCTCCGCTGCAGTTGACCTATATCACGTCTTTTGCTATAGTGATGTAATTAATTAATCATTTAGGACCACCTGTGTAGCTTATTTAACATTTGCTCCATTGGCTCTTTATGCGTGCGGCCGTGCGCTAGAGCGAGACAGGATGATTTTAAATATTTCTCTGTCTGCGTCTCTCCCATAGAGCTATAAAATATATCGGGTCTCTCCCCCCACATGTGCGCGCGTCATAACTTTTCGTGGTGGCGGCGGCGCATGCTTAAAATAAACAGATCTACAAGCTTACATCGTGTACCATACCGTAAGTACCATTCGTGTCGATAACTTGTACATCTGTTATATTTGCGCATGTGAACCTCGTACGCTGCCATTACATTTCTACTCTAGGCTACTCATAGACATATATGCGTCTAGGCCTACTATTAAAATCAATAGTGATCCCCGTAAAAAATACATGCTTTTAGAACTAATTATTAATGCAGCCTCACAACTGCCGAGGCCCGACGGCTATTTTGGCTATCGTCCTGTATTTCTGGACTCACTCACTGGAGACAGCCGTGCGCAACTTGGACTCTCCAAGTTACGCACGGACGTAGCCAAAAGAAGACATACAAACAAGCGATATAATAGTCTGTGTCACGTAACTCAGAAGACTACAGCCTAAACCCCACCCAGTGCTGTCAAGAACGGAAGTTCTCTCCTATTAGTTGGCGGTTAAAAACCACCCTTCTGTCCGATCTGAAGTCCCACCCTGTTCGTTGGCTGTTTTGACTACAAGGTGTCCGATGTGTTTGTTGTGCCCTCCGCCCCCACATCGGACAGGTTTGTCCGATCAAACGACGTGACTCCCATTGAAAATGAATTGGAGCAGCAATCAAATAGCAATCAGGCATCGCACACGGACCAAACATTTGTTCTTTAGGTGTGTACGCAGCCTAAGTGAAAGTGTGCGTGTGTGTGTTATAATTATTGGACTAATGAATGTTTAATTAAAGGACCACTTCACCACTTTTCAACATCTCTTCAAATAATTGGTCCTCACTAATGTTCATGATAAAACACCACCATTTTCCTACTCAGTCTGTGTCTCATAGGAGGGCACCCCCCGGACACCCCCCGTCCACCAGTGACATCATCATTAGGCAGATTTTTTTTTAAACAAGATTTGTTTTAAAATATATTTAGATTTTTATTATCGTGAGAACGATGGCTTCAACTTTTGCATTGCAACTTTTCAGGAAAAGAAAGCCTGCCGTTTCTATTAGCTTGGATTCACCATCGATGATGTCACTGGTGGACGGGTTTCTGAACTTCCCACAGCCTTCCTATGAGACAGACTGAGTAGGAAAAAATTGTGGAATTTTATCATGAACATTAGTTAGGACCAATTAGAGGAAGAGAAGTTGAAAAGTGGTGAAGTGGTCCTTTAAGCAATATTACACAAGAGGGTGTGGTTTAACATGATTATTGCCACGACAGTGATGAGGTAAGGAACGAGACGAAGTCGAGTTCCGCAAGCATCACTGAAGTGTAATATTTTTACACTACATATTATATTATGAAAACATGGTGACATCACAGCTCTGTTACCTTCTTCGGCGTTCTGCAGCCACTCCACAAACTTCTTCATCTGCTCCAGAAAGACACTCTTGCCTTTGGTGGCGACCATGGCGTGGCCATCTTTGTACCACCTCAGGATGGACTCCTCACTCAGCACGTCGGCTAGAGGAGACAGACAGAGAGAAGAGAATAAGAGATAGCGGGGGTGGTATAAGGTATGAGGTGAGGTGGTGGTATAAGGTGGTATAAGCCAGGTATGAGGTGGTATGAGGTGGTACAAAGATGGCCACCGTGGCGTGGCCATCTTTGTACCACCTCAGGATGGACTCCTCACTCAGCACGTCCGCTGGAAGAGACAGACAGACAGACAGACAGACAGACAGACAGACAGACAGACAGACAGACAGACAGACAGACAGACAGACAGACAGACAGACAGACAGACAGACGTCCTACGGTCTAAATGGGTTAATGGGCTGATGAATGGGGGGCGTGCAGACCTTTGTAGAAGAGCATCACTATCTTGGAGAAGGACTTCATGAATTGGATGTTGTCGTAGCAATACTCCTGGACCTTCAGCAGCAGCACCATTTCTGACTGGCCCTGTGTGGTGAACTCTGCCAATAGTGGAGCGTTGTGCTGCGAGATGAAACGCACGCACGCGCGCGCGCACGCACGCACGCACGCACGCACGCACGCACGCACGCACGCACGCACGCACGCACGCACGCACGCACGCACGCACGCACGCACGCACGCACGCACGCACGCACGCACGCACGCACGCACGCACGCACGCACGCACGCACGCACGCACGCACGCACGCACGCACGCACGCACGCACACACACACACACACACACACACACACACACACACACACACACACACACACACACACACACACACACACACACAGTATTACAATCCTTGTGAGGACATCATTTTAGGATGCCGATGTGATGAAGGCATTTTAGGGCAGGACGTGAGACATCATGTGGCCAATATTTAAATATAAATACACTTTCTGACAATACTGATTTCGTTTTATACAATAATAACACACTGCATTCATTCATTCATGTCTCGTAACGTATGTGGTGGCAGTGAATACATCGTGTGGCAGCCACAGTGGGCGCCCATCATTTATTTTAAACAGGTTGTGAGCTTGTAGATCGGCTATCTTAGTAGCTTTGTACCCGACACTAATACATTAGTAGCTTTGTACCCAACACTAAGTATACATTTGTCATAATAAGTAACAAATGTTAATTTGTCCATTCATATCTCCATTCATATTCAAATGTATTTTGGTGGTGCCTTGATGCCATCGTAATGACTGTTTTTTTCACGTGCCGAAAATAGCCGATCTACAAGCCTACAACGGGTCTACACTGCGACGCGTTGTGGGCTATTTTCAGCATGCAACTAATTGTAAAATGACTTATACTGGATCTCTTGTCCACTAATCCCTTCCTAACATTTTAGTCTAGTTTTTATTTGTTGACGAAATTGTCAGTATATTTAGTCTTAGTTTCAGTCATCATAGCTTCGTTTTCATTTAGTTTCCATTCAGTTTTCGTCAGTGGAAAAAGGTAGTCAGTCGACGAAACATTTCTCGTCTTAGTTTTAGTCGACGAAATCAACACACACACAGATCCCCCTCTGGGCGGCTCTCGAGTGCCACCATGTAAATAAACAACAACACCCCACTGAGCTTGTATACAGTTGGGTGCCACCGATATTGTCCCTTATCATTTGACCCATTTAGGCCTGACCTCAAAATAAAAAAAAATCCTTCTAAATCCTCCAGTTTTCTGAAATAAATATTTTCACGATTTTTCAAAAATAGCAGACCTACAAGCTCGTAGCGCGCCACTCGGTGGCAAACCTCAGCAAAAAGAAAAGGACAATATCGATGGCCTCCAACTGTAGTTTGTCTATTCTGGAGTGCAACCCAACCTACCTTGAGGTGTTTGAGCGCCTGCTCAGTGACCAGCTCGTCCTTCTTGTTCCACTCCACGGCGTTCATCAGACAGGTCCACAGCAGGCCGATCACCGCCTGCTCCTGCAGGGAGCTTCTCTTCATCTCCTCCTTGACATACACCACCATCTGCACGAGAAGAGCTTATTTCTGTGAGCTTGCAGATCAGCTAATGTCACTATTCGTCGTATAGGGCTTCATCAAAGATCTAAATGCCTGAGAAGATGTGCACACACATCCACTGCAGTGCACGAACAACAGAATAAATAAAGCCTTTGATCAACAAGCCAAGCAAAAAAAACATTGATCAACCGACGATCGAAACATTCAGTGGAGTATATCTAATTCGAGTTGTTGTTGATACAGACACCCAGAATCGCCTAAAATGCCGGCATTGTATCGGCTAGTATGCCAGCCTTGATGCCGAACCGGTACGTCATTTATCACTTTCATATATTGTTTTTTACTTTGATTGCTTCAGTTGATGTTGCACTGCTGTTTTATCCTCTCTTGTAGCTGCGCTTTATTAATGGAATTTGTATTTATTCCTAGATCAGTGGTTTCCCCCAAATGGACCGGTAAAAGTCCATTTGGTTAAGCGTCCATTTGGTTCCCTTTGTACACTCTCAGAGTTACAGACCTGTAAATGTCCATTTGGAAACAAGGGGAGTCTTGAGGTATAATAGTCTCTTATAATTTAACCCATTTTGGGCGGGGACCCCTTTTGGTGTTTTAAACATTATGTTATAATTTAACTATTGAAAAATAGCAGATCTACAAGCTCGTAGCGCGCCACCGAGTGGCGCGCTACGAGCTTGTAGGTCTGCTATTTTTGAAAAATCGTAAAAATGTGGCGCAAATCTTTGAATATATATTCTTTCAAAGTGAATGTTTTTAACTCTGGTCTAAATGGGTTTACTGGGTGCAAATATTCTTGACGATATACAATGAAAGGATTATCTGCACTCTCTTGGGTTGTTTCTTATTATGTTCCTTTAGAACCCATTTAGACCGGAGACCAGATTCTACAAATGTCTTCTAAATCCTGACAGTTTTCTGAAAAACCCTGTGTTTCTATGTCAGTGGTGCTCAACCTTTCTCATGTCAAGGATGTCCAGAATTATCTGTATTTGGTTGCGGACCCCCATCTGTTCCAGGGACCTCCCAGAAGCAAAGATTTGAGTTAAAAAACGTTCGCTCTGAAAGAATATATATTCAAAGATTTGCGCCACATTTTCACGATTTTCCAAAAAATAGCAGACCTACAAGCTCATAGCAGATCTACAAGCTCATAGCGCGGCACCGAGTGCCGCGCTATGAGCTTGTAGATCTGCTATTTTTCAACAGCCAAAGTATAACATAATGCTTAAAACACCAAAAGAGGTTCCCGTCCAGAACGGGATAATTAGGTATGCACAACAGCAGCCGTCTATCTAGAGAAAGAAACAAACGTTATTTTCCCCCAGCAGGGTCTCTCGTACCTCCTTTATGGGACAGTCCTGTGACAGACGCTCCTGCAGCTCCTTCTGAAGCTCCTTGCGCGTTCCCAGGGTCTGCTGGACGCGCAGGAAGTCCGACAGCTCCTTCAGCCCGGCGTCCGTGAAGTACTTGGTGAAGTGCTCCACGTTCTGCTTGTTGGCAGGAAACAGCTCCTGGAATCATTTAGTGTAGAGAATGAACGCCGTCGCCGTCACCATCACTTCATCACAAAACATGCCAATCTTTGCAGGCCTGTGACAAATAATGTCATATATCTGCTGTATACAGTATTGTGAGTCATGTCTCCTGCTCTTTTCCTACCTTGCCTTGCACTTAACTTGAAAAATGCTGTATTGTTGTAGTTTATGTCAAGCAGTTTTTCTGTTTACCTTTGTGTTCGTGTGTTTTTGTTATGTTTTTTTTGTTTTCTTGGATTCATATTTTTGTTTGATTTCTGTTCATTCATTCATTATTTGGTGAAAAAAAAATGTTTTGAAAAAAAAAAAAAAAAAAAAAGCCAATAGCAAAACAGCAGCTCCCAACGTGTCCCGATGTGACACTTTGTGAGTGGGCCTAGTTGTAGATGTGCTATTTGTGCTACTTTTGTGTGATACTGTAGTCAATCAATCAACTTTATTTGTTCAGACTCAGGGTCCAAAAAAAAACAGACAACATAAAACACTACATATAGAGAAGAAACACCCCTATCCCATAAAAACTTCAATTTTACAATAAACTTTCATACCAGTGCTTCCAAAAAGCAGACCGATACCTGGTGCTACTGAAGCTGGGGTTACACAGCAGCATTATTATACAGTTTTGAGACTCATTGAGCCGACACATACATGTGTACATTAAGTTTCTCAGTAAGGCATGAAAAGTGTATACTCCCATACAGAATAACTCACTTGCACTGCTCCACCTTGGTTTTTTTCAATAATATCCGCATGCAATCATTATAGGCAACCTGCAGTTTATACATGCTTGCTTTCTTAAATTTAACCCACAAGGGGGCGGTATACAGGGGAGTGCAGTATGCTCTGAAGAGATTTACTTTTACCTCAAGTGAACTTGAGCATTTAGGCCTCACTCACACACGTAAGACACACGCAAGACACATGTGTGAGGATTTAGAAGATTTTTTTTGAAATGTTGAGGTCAGGCCTAAATGGGTTAAGCATGCCTGCCTCATGAAGCGCTTGTGTTGTTGTTGGAATCCTACCGGCATTCTATGAATACATGGCACTATAAGGCCTGATTTACACTGGCAGCCAAATGTAGCCTGAATCAGATCTGTGTCACTTCAAGATAGAAATCCCATTTGCTTAAATAAGTCTAAATGCAGACAGGTCACATGGAATCCGATTTCTTCAAATGTGACTTGAGTCACATCCAGAGTTTGGTTTCAAATCTGATTTAAATCCGATCTGAGGAGATCTGTCTCAGTCTGAATGCAACGTCCAGATGAAGCGACCCGAGTCGCATATCACACTGTCCAAACGTCACTTGCAGCGCGACCCGAGCGCTACTGACGTGACTACGTCATTACAGAGCGCGAGTATTTTAATTTAAGTAAACAAACAAGAGAGAGAGAGAGAAAAACAACCTGTTGACTGTTTATTATGCACCTACTGTACACATGCAACAGTTCAGGTACGCGAGTCCTCACTAAAGGCCAAGAAAGTACCTTAGGTCATATCACTGCAGTTCTCAGATATTTACACTGGCTCGACCATCTGTCAAAGAAGTTATTTAAAAATACGGTTTATAGGGCCAAAATACATTTTCTTATCTTCTGCTTTTGTTATGAAATATGATCCTGACCTCATGAGGTCATGGATAGGTCTGCTTTCTGTCAGAACTAAACATTCTGACAGACATTCTGTCAGAACTAAACATTCTGACAGACATTCTGTCGGAACTAAACATTCTGACAGACATTCTGTCAGAATGTCTGTCACTCCACGTGACGCTCCATCTCTGTCCTTTCGGCACTGCCGGTAAACTGCCGGTAACTGCCGGTTAACAGCCGGGGAAACTGGGGGGGGGGGGGGGGGGGGGGATTAGGACACTCGACTGCCGCTCGCTTCCGCGGCAGTGCGTTGGTCCGACATGCGTTGCGTCGTGCTTGCGGTTAGCGTTAGGGTTTAGGGTTTGGAAAATGGGGTAGAGTGTCGGACTGAAACACTACCGCCTGCCGCGATTGTTCCGCAGCTGAAAATGCTCTCTCTCCGTCTTTTAATGAATGAGGTTTTTTGCACAGGTTTTTTCATGTGGAACGTTTGGTTGTTAATGCTCTTAATGATAAATCTCTTCGAATTGCCTTGTTGAAATGTTCTATGCAGGTAAACTTCAGGACATTTCAGTGATATAAATTGCGTTTTGTTTTTCTCCTTTTTTTTTCGCCTTTATTTTATATATTTTATGGAGGGACAGACAGTAGGCTGACAGGAAATGGGGAGAGAGATGGGGGGGAAGACATGCAGTAAAGGTCGTCGGGATCGGGAGTCGAACCCGTGGCACACTGCCAGACTGGATTACCAGCCAAGGTGCCTGGACCACTGAGCCACGGCCCAGACCTTGTTTTTCTCCTTTAAACCACGTATACCCAATACACATGGAGTTCCCCAGAGGTATATAATAGGCGGCCAACTTTCCCCCCCCCCTCTACACCAAATATCTTCGTCGAGAATAGCTGAACGAGTCCACAACATTATGTCACACTGTGACACGTGAATAGGGATGCTAGGGTTCAAGTGGTTCATTCAGTAGAACAGCAGAGACAGAGATCTATGCTTTCTATGGCATATAGGTCAGAGACATGAGACTAATTACTGTAATTAGAGCGACAGAGAGGAGTGTGTGTGTGTGTGTGTGTGTGTGTACCGTACACACACACACGCACACACACACGTACACAGTGTACGTGCGTGCGTGGTGCAGACGATCAGAAATCGACGTTTGCGCAACTGTATGCCGAATTGAAGTGGGAGTTTTTTTTTTATCCCTGGAAATAAAAACTTCTGGGTTTCCGAGGCTAGAAGACATACAGTACAACAAAGGTCTCCAGCTATAATTGGGGCCAATTAACAGTTCTACTGCGAAACACGCGTTACCCACTATTTAATCAAATATATTCTACGCTGCCGAGATTGTTTTATTATCTTTAGAGCATACGCTGAAGTATTTGGGCTTTTGATCCGTGAAAATCCGGCGAAGAATGGTCCGTCGGCATGTTATGATCATCCACACCAGCGGCCATTACAATGCGCTACAGGATCCGCCTCTGTGAGGCATTGTAGTCCAAACAAACCCCCCCGTCCACTTCAATTTCCCAGAAGCCCTAGCAGCCCAGATGATGACTTGATTTCCGGTTTCGTCATCATAACGTGACGGCCTCGTCATCAGGTAAATAAATCCGCCGTTTCTTTTTAATTATTTAAAAACAGTGAATTAAACACATTAAACAAATAGCGGGAATGTCGTATTACGCGCGGTGGAACCCTGGAGTAAACAATTAGCGGCCGTCAAACTGTTAATGCACTTTGCAGTTCTATTCTTACCAGAAGCCTTTTATCCAGGTTGGCCTTCCTCAGAGCCGAGGTGACAGAATTGGCATCTTTCTCTGCTATCCACGCTTTGAACAACTTCACCGCAAACGATGCAGAGATCCCTGAGAAGGTACATTGAAAATAATAATATTGATGAATATTCAACCAAATATGAAGAACGAAACCATGATTGGTGTAAAAGTCAAGAGGGACAACGGACGAGAGAGAGAGAGAAAGAGAGAGAGAAAGAGAGAGAGAAAGAGAGAAAGAGAGACAGACAGACAGACAGACAGACAGACAGACAGACAGACAGACAGACAGACAGACAGACAGACAGACAGACAGACAGACAGACAGACGAGACCGAGGCTAAGCAGTCTTTCCTGTCTAGACGTAAGAGGATAAAATGATAGATTTGTGATCGGCGTCGTCTGCGGCCCACAGTCCAGGCCAGCAACACATGAAAGCTACATTTCTCATTTCAACCCCCAGGAGAAGTTTCACTCTCTCTCTCTCTTTTTTTCTCGTGCTTCTTCTATCCCACCTCTCCTATTATCCGCTAACCCCCACGGAAAATGGGAGAAGGGAGAGGAGCAAACAGGAGGGATAAGGATGTATCACTACCACATATGGCATCATTCTGCCTCCCTCCCTCCCACTCCTCTCCTCTTATTAACTTTGCATCAAGAGGGAAAGTTGAGATGAGCACTGTTATGTCACGCACGCACGCGCACACACACACACACACACACACACACACACACACACACACACACACACACACACACACACACACACACACCCCTACCTTCCTTGACGACATTGTCGCTGAAGAGGCTGCTGAGGATGGGCGGCGCCACCGTCCCATTGGCCAGCAGGATGCCGGACAGCATGGCCAGCTTGGTCTGCTCCGACTCACTAAACGCTTTCAGGAAGAGCAGCAGCTACACAGGAAGTGACACGTGCAGACAGGAAGGGACAGGCATGAGGGTGAGAGGGCTGGTGCTGAGAGAGAGAGAGAGAGAGAGAGAGAGAGAGAGAGAGAGAGAGAGAGAGAGAGAGAGAGAGAGAGAGAGAGAGAGAGAGAGTGTGTGTGTGTGTGTGTGTGTGTGTGTGTGTGTGTGTGTGTGTGTGTGTGTGTGTGTGTGTGTTAGGGTTGCCACCTTTGAGATCTTGAAATAAGGAACTCTTATATGACCACGCGGCGAAGCAGCACCGTTATCGGGTTATCGGATCACATCGACTAACTGGCCTTGGAACGCCTCAGGATCCCCCAGGAGGAAGTTACTAATGTTGCCCTGGAGAGGGAAGTCTGGGGCTCTCTGGTGGAGCCGTTTCCCCCGTGACCCGACTACGGATAAGCGGTTGAAGCTGGATGGATCAGGGACGGATTAACCCCCATGAGGGCCCCTGAGCCGTGCGCACAAATTTGTTGTGTTTTTTTATGTTTTTATCATCTTTTTGACTTAAATGTAACAAAATCAATGGCCAATTTCAGGGCCTCAAACCCAGTACCACGAGGTCCAGTTTCCTCAAAGGGCCCCTAACAGCCAAGGACCCCTGGGCCCCGGTCCCACTGGCCCAATGGCTAATTTGGCCCTGGGATGGATGGATGATTTCACATAACTAGGGTTGATTCAACCCAACACAACTGTTATGAAGTAGCCTATTCTGTTTATAACAACATAAGAGTTCTGATTCTGAATCTGAGTTGTTCTTTAAATATTTAATTAAATTGATTCATTTATATTAAATACATGTTTATTTATTAGACTTTATTAATAAACAATCAACCATAATAGTCTACTGAAATAGTTTGGCTATATGCCCACATCAGCAGCCATTGGCTATTGCATGGGCAGGACAATATAAATACTACTGATTGACAATTGACATCTTATAAAAACACAGATTATCACATACCGAATCGATCTCAGGGGCAGTTTCAGTCATGAAGAACTGTGACACTTGTTGTTGTGTGTTCTGTGATCACTGTTGATCCCTGAAGCATGCCGTTTGCTATCAAACAGTCCCCCATGCGCCACAGAAAACATACAACATACTTTGCAATTTGCTTTATATTAATCTCCCGTGACGCTGTCAAGCCAGGGATTTGCCTCTTCCCTGCACTCACGTCTATATTTTATAAGGCGTTTTCTTTTTTGAGACGGACGCGGTGGAGAATCAGCTGTTGTAGAATCAGCTGTTGTAGAACTTCTAGTACTAGACATTTTAAACAGCGCGGTGTGGCCGGCCGACGAGACAGGCACTGGATTCGGCACGTCGCCACGGTGCAATTGAGAGCAACAGCAGATCACACCGCACACAATCAGATCGGCAGCCACGGGGAGGTTTTTGTCACAACAATGGTCTTTACCTTTTTGATTTCTTCTTCAAACGCCTTCTCCAGGTACTTATATCTCCTTATAAGCTTATGGAACACCTGTGAAGATCAAGAGACAAATAGAGACACAACTAGAAAAAGTGCCCTTCTGGGCACAGGTCTCCACCAGGAGGATAGGACTGTGTGAGATGTTTGGCAAAATGTTTAGGAGTAATATAAACATGTTTGTTTTTTGCAACAGTTTTCTTCATTTTGTTGAGGAACACAAATCAACCTGTTGGTGGCGCTATAACAGGCCAATGTGAAAAGGGTGGGATATATTCCTCAGCCTAGTAAGAAAATGTGTGAAAGATTTCACGTAAATTGCATGCTGCGTTCATGATTTGAGGCTTTTGTTCAAAATCTTGCAAACTGTGAAAGCCAATTATAGCCAATTAGGATGGAATATGAAATATCGGACAGATCCGACTTGAGCACATGACCATAGAGATAATGTGTAACGATTTGTGAGATTTTTGGACAGAATCTGGAGGAGTAATATCAAAAAATGTGTTTTACAAAAGTCGGCCTCCTGGTGGCGCTATAAAAGGCAGATGCGGAAAATGCAGGTCAAAGGTTTGTCCTTGGCCTCTAGGGAGTGTGCATGCAACGTTTCACACAGATCGGTGCAGTTTTAGGTAAAAATGTGAAAAGCTGCCTCATGGTGGCGCTATAACAGGCCGTTCTGGAAAATGTGGGGCAGAGGTTCATCGTTGCCATCCAGGGAGTGTGTGTGCAAAGTTTGGCATCGACCAGGTTAACGGTGCCGGAGATTAGCTGGTAACGGACGGACGGAAGGAAGGAAGGACGGACGGACGGACACACACACACACACACACACGGACGGAGTGCAAAACATACTCTCTCCCCATGCCTTCGGCCTGGTGGAGACAATTAGTGACAACAATATCCACCTATTGGGGCGCCCGCTGGCCTAGCGGTCCAGGCGCATCTTGCCACATAATAGGCTCTGGACTGACGGCGCGTTGCGTGTTTGAGTCCCGTTCATGACGACCTTTGCTGCGTGTCTCTCCCTCTTTCCTGTCCATCTTCACACTATGTGGCTTTCGCCTTTATTTTATATTTTTGAGTGGTGCAAACCACTCCAACAACCAGCTTTGTCTGTATGTTTGTGTACCTGTGTACGTGTCCGTGTACCTGTGTACGTGTCCGTGCACAGGTGAGCATGGTTACCATGGTCACTGACATTATGTCAGACCACAGCTGATCAGGCTATATAAGACCTTGCACCACTCAGTTCACACGGGTGTGACAGACAGGAAATGGGGAGAGATGGGGGGGGTTGACATGCAGTAAAGGCCGTCGGGATCGGGAGTCGAACCCGCGGCACACTGCCAGACTGGATTACCAGCCAATGTGCCTGGACCACTGAGCCACGGCCCAGGCCAATATCCAGTTATTTAACACGAAACCAAATGCCACCATGTGAGATGGTACGGTCCATATGCCCCAATATGAAATTTATAATTTAGGCATTTAGCAGACGATCTTAATCCAGAGCGATTTACAGCAAGCAAGAACACCACATATAGTAATACATCAAATACATACAAATAGTCATCAAGAATCATACATAAGCTAAGAACCTAACAGTGGAATGTCTATATAATGAAACTATGAAATGAAATGAAATGAAATGATTACTATATTTACCCAGGGTATCTGGGCTAAGCTCAAGAACTTGTTTCCAGCCAGGCCCTGCTCATAGAACATTTCATCGTAGTGGTTCAATGCCTTGTTCAAGGGCACTTCAGCGGTGGTAATTTTAACGTGTCGGACCGCTGATTCGAACTGGCGACCTTCCGGTATCAAGACCGCTCCGCAGTCCGTTCGGCCACCGCTGCCACAAATGCATATGCATATATTATACACTAGTATAGAGTGTTATGTCTACATAAAATGCTATCTAAGTTACATAAGTGGAGCCTTTGCGTACGCCTGTACAGTACATGCCAGGATTGGGTCTCAAAAGCAGGGATTTATGAAAAGACTAAAGAGGATAATTAACAACAAAAACTCCTACAATATTTTCTCCAGAAAGGGGGAGGGGCACATTTGAATTTAGAAAGTTGCCATGCTTTTTGTTCTTGCTTAATGTAAGTCGCTCTGGATTAAGAGCGTCTGCTAAATGCCTAAATTGTAAATTGTAAAGTTGTCACATAAAATAAATTAAACGTAAAAGTGTACTTTCAACTGGAAGGCACTGTTGAGCCGTGAAATGATTTATGGATGACTTGCTTCTTGTCTATGAATTGATGGACTATTGAATTCTGATTGGAAGCCTTAATATTTTTTTGTCTAAAAGGGAGTTTGTGGACATTTAAAAAGTGAGGCATTAAATAAATCTGCCCAGTGGAAAAAGGGGGCATTAAAACAATTTCAAAGTGTGAATAGCTGAATTCCGTTGAAAAAAGAAGAAATAGGCCCCGCACTCATAGCCACGATGCTGGTAGTTTAATATTAACGGAAACCAACGTTTCGACCTGTAAGGTCTTCTTCAGGGAATGTCTTTCCCTGAAGAAGACCTTAGAGGTCTTGCAGCCTTTTTCTCCTTTTTTCCTGGTTCATCGTCCTTAGGGCTTAGGCCACCTCATTGATATTGGTGTGCGCCCTTCTCCTGCCTATTCATCAATTTAGCTGAATTCCATTCACACACAAACGGCAGAGGCAACCATGATGCAAGGCATCACTATGCCCAATCATCAGGAGCAGTTAGTTGTTCTTGCTTGCTCAAAGATATTTTGACACACAGCCAAGATGGCAGAACCAGGAACCCGCGGCTCTTTTCATTCCAAGAGAGCCCCAATACCTCCAGGGCCATTTCATCAGAAAGCCCCTTCTGGAGTATACCTGAGCATAGAGGCGTAGAGGCTTTCCTCAGTGGTGAACACACATTATACCAGTGATTCCCAACCTGTGTGCCGCGGCACTTTAGTGTGCCGTTTGATATGTCCAGGTGTGCCGTCTGATTTGACAGAAAGTAACACTAACCCTCCCCCGAAAGCAATATTATAGCTACTGGGCTGCAGGCTTCCTATTGTTGCGTCATTGTTGTTGTCACACGTCTAACCATTAGATGTGCGATAACAACAACGACGGAACAATAGACTCTAACGACCCTCGGCCATTGAAATGTTAATGCTAGAGATGCATCCAGAACAAGACGCTACATTTCGCTCCCTCCAGAAAGACACCACCAGAACCCGACAGCAGCACACACAGTGCCGCCGGGTCACCTGCATCTGACGACGGCACAGCCAGTGGCCCCTCCCCGCCGGGGGGAACAACAACAACGGCGACTACTACCAACGCAACGCCTACAAAGAAAGCCACTTGCACTGGCTTCACGTTTACTGGGGATACAACTAACCAGATTCCGCTGTGCATCGTTTGTGGATTCAAGTTTGCATTTCAAGCGTCACCTTGATACCAACCATGATCAACTCGCTACAAAAGACACAAACATTTTCGTGAGTTTGAAAGAAAAAAAGGAGAAAGACACAGCGAGGCAGGCAAGTCTCTTGATACGCAGTACCACTAATACTTCTGAAAAAGGTTTGGAATTAAGCTACCAAATCGCAGAGATGTTGGCAAAGTTAAAAATGCCACATACATTGGCAGAAACAGTAATAGCCACTTCATTCAAACTCGCGGGGGTGTGGGCTTGGTGGGACCAGATGCTGCAAAGGAATTAGCAAATGTGCCACTCTCAAATAACACAATTGGCCGACGCATTGAAGACATGTCTGCATGCAGACATCGAGTGTAAAATTTGGTGGATGAATCAACAGATAGCCTATAAGTGGACACGCACAGCTGTTGGCAAACGTGAGATTCATTGATTGTGACACAGATGGTGACTTCAGAGAGATTTACCTGTTTTGCAAACAACTGCCTGGAAATACAACCATAAAAAAAATCATATTTTTATCAAATATTTTTTTTTTTTGTACAGAAGTACTCAAGTTTAAGACCATTGTATTGTGGCCAAATATTTTTGTTCTTGTTTTTGCAACTCTTTTTTAATTTAAAAGTATTACTTTGCATTGACAAATTGAACATGTGTGTGTGCTATATTTTGTATACGTTTTCAAAAATAAATTGGTGAAACTGAGGCACTGTCTCTTGTCCTTTCCTTTCTCTTTAAAGTTATTTGGCGAGTACTGTCATGTGTGTTTCATGGAGACAACCTATATCTCCATATATGGAGACATCCTAGCTCCATATATGGAGACATCCTATAGCTCCATATATGGAGACATCCTATATCTCCATATATGGAGACATCCTATATCTCCATATATGGAGACAACAGCGATATCCAGCGCTGACATCAGACTAGTGTAGAAACCTCCATATATGGATATACACGCCTGGCATCATCATGGTGACATCATTCTCAGTTGGCTGGGCATCGTCATCATGACACGCATCTAGTGAACCATATATAAGAAGAATCTGAAGAGGTTTTGTGGGGGATCGCGACTACACTGCTCAGCGAGATCTCAAATCATGAGAATGTACAGGACCCAAGCAAGACTCAGGACTCAAGACACCGTTCTCAAGCCAGGGGCTGAAGTCACGATGACCAGGGGGCTTGCCTCGGGTGAGTGACGGGGAGAGAGTGACGGGGATTGTGGGTTAGGTGTAAAACGCAAGGTTTCATAGTTAACACCTTGGAGGCCCGGAACTATTTAATCCATTTCATCTATGTGCCCATCATTTATAGCGCACGGACCACTTTGTGTGCATGTCTGTGTAGCAGATAACAATAGCCACACCACTCTAGAGTCGATCGACAACAACGGGAGGTAATATAAATATATCGCGACTAGCGACTGGACCGCGAAAGGCCGTCAAACACAGGATCTTTTTTCAGAATTAGACGGGATGATTTAGATCGGGAGTTATGATCGTTTTAAGATTTTCGTTTTCGTCAGCTAAACAGGCAGGGGACATTTTCGATGACGTGTCACTTTTTGACACGTCATCGGATCGGGCAACAAGCGCTCCTAGGCTCTAGAGCAGGGTTCCCTAATAGGCGGGCCATTTGCGGCCCGCGGAGCGCCCCCTTGTGGCCCCTGGAAGAATTTAAAAAAAACAAAAGTTTTTTGTTTTGTTTTCGGGGGGTGTCCCAGATATAAATGGCATTAAAAAGGGGTCAGTAGCCTATGCATGTCAAACTGGGCACCCCCTCAAGGACCACTGGTGGTCCCCAGACCACTGGTTGAGAACAATTTTTAATTAATTAATGAAAAAATAAAAAACCCAATTTTTCGCCCGTGCAGACTCGGCCCCCAGCCTGGTTCCCTAGTCAAAATATGGCCCTTGAGGAAAATGTATTGGGAACCCAGCTCTAGAGCGATGCGAACGATTTTGTTATCATTAATCTCCGTCCTATTTATCAATCTCCGGCTTGGGCACTTGACCATGACCTTGAACTTGACGGAGAACTCCGCCCCGGGCCTCCAAGGTGTTAACTGCGACCTCCAGTCGCAATAACAAAGTAGAGTAATTAACCCATTTTGACGATTTTTCTAAAATAGCAGACCTACAAGCTCCTAGCGCGCCACTCGGTGGCGCGCTATGAGCTTGTAGATCTGCTATTTTTCAATAGCTAAAGCATAACACCAAAAGGGGTTCCCGCCCAAAATGGGTTAAACATTAGGTTACGTATAAAGGTAACCCCTGTTTTATAACAAAGTTGATTAATTAAACATCAGGTTACGTAGGTAACCTCTGTTTTATAACAAACTAGATTCATTGCACTTTGGCAGCCGGCTGTCTTGAGCCGCGTCCTGAGGAACTGACCCACGAGGGCCCTGTCCATGAGCGGCATGCCCTCGAGGCCACCCGACGAGAGGGAGGGGGAGAGAGAGAGAGAGAGAGAGAGAGAGAGAGAGATGCACATCGTCAGTCAGTCAGTCAATCTGTGTCTGGCAGTTGCTGCCGACGTCCTACGTTTAGACCATTATCAGTTGGTAATAATACAACACAGCTTGCGTAGAGGGTTGGAAATAGATTAAAGAAGAAAGAACAGTTACCCCAGTTACCCCTATTTTTTTGTTGAGTGGTGTAAACCACTCCTACAACTGGCTTTTGTGTGCATAAAAAAATGACCATGGTTGCTATGTTCAAAATAATTTCTGACGTAATTAAATCACACCCGGGTGAACTGGATGACCGTAGCAACCGTGGTCATTTTCTCTGCACAGAAAAAGCCAGTTGTGAAATCACATCCGGGTGTGATTTCATTACGTCAGATCAGAGCTGATCAGGCTACATAATACCTTACATTACATTACATTACATTACATTACAGTCATTTAGCAGACGCTTTTATCCAAAGCGACTTACAATAAGTGTATTCAACATAGGTAGGGAACAAAAACTACTAATCACCAGAAGTCTTTAGTGCATTTTCTGCAAAAACAAGCAACCAAGAGTATACCTAGCGCTAAGGTAAAAGTGCAATATATCAGCTACCTATTTCCTTAACCGGATGAGACAAAATAGCTAAATCAAATGAGCATGAGCTAAAACAATTAAGTGTATCGACTAAACAAGATCCAATAAGCAATACAACAATAGAAAACAAACGTTCGTACAACTAGTTAACAACAAGTAGGTCAGGCAGAGAGGAAGGGTAGTGTTTCCTGAAGAGGTGGGTTTTCAACCTGCGGCGAAATATGGGCAGTGACTCTGCTGTCCTAACATCAGTGGGGAGTTCATTCCACCACTGTGGGGCCAGAACAGAAAAGAGTCGTGACCGTGTGGATCGGCCAGAAGGACCCTTGAGTGACGAGGCAATCAGTCGCCCCGAGGTGGCAGACCGAAGTGGTCGGGCAGGGGTGTAGGCATCGACCATAGCCCGGAGATAGGAAGGAGCTGTTCCTTTCACTGCCCTATAGGCTAACACCAGGGTTTTGAACTGGATGCGGGCCGCTACGGGGAGCCAGTGTAGAGAACGGAGAAGGATGGTTGTGTGGGAGAACTTGGGGCGGTTGAACACCAGACGAGCCGCAGCTTTCTGAACAAGCTCCAGAGGTCTGATGGCAGATGCCGGAGCACCAGCAAGGAGGGAGTTGCAGTAGTCCAGGCGGGAGATGACGAGAGCCTGGATGAGCACCTGGGCTGCCTTCTCCGTGAGGAAGGGGCGAATCCTCCTGATGTTGTAGAGGAGGAATCTGCAGGACCTTGTCACTGATGCGATGTTTGCCGAGAACGTCAGTTGATCGTCCAGGGTCACACCCAGATTTTTCGCAGTCCGAGTTGAGGTCACCACAGCATTATCAATGGTGATGGCCATGTCTCGGTGCGGACAGCCCTTCCCCGGGAGGAACATCAGCTCGGTCTTGTCCAGGTTGAGCTTCAGGTGGTTTGTCGACATCCACGCCGAGATGTCAGCCAGACAAGCAGCAATGCGTGCCTCCACTTGGGTATCAGAGGGGGGGAATGAGAGGATCAGCTGGGTGTCATCGGCATAGCAGTGGTAGGAAAAGCCATGGGAGTGGATGACAGCACCCAGAGATGTAGTGTAGAGAGAGAAAAGAAGAGGACCCAGAACCGAGCCTTGGGGAACCCCAGTTGTGAGCCTGTGTGGTTCTGACACAGACCCTCTCAGCATCACCTGGTAGGAGCGACCCGTCAGGTAGGATGCAAACAGGGAGAGTGCAGAGCCTGAGACACCCATCCCCTCGAGGGTGGAGAGGAGGATCTGATGGTTCACCGTGTCGAACGCTGCAGACAGGTCCAGGAGTATCAGGACGGAGGAGAGAGAGTTCGCTCTAGCGGCATGGAGCGACTCCGTCACTGCCAGCAGGGCAGTCTCTGTCGAGTGACCCACTTTGAAACCAGACTGGTTGGAGTCCAGGAGGTTGTTCTGGTGGAGATAGGAGGACAGTTGTTTAAAGACAGCACGTTCGAGAGTTTTAGATAGGAAGGATAGAAGGGAAACCGGTCTGTAGTTCTTGATCTCAGAGGGGTCAAGTGTCGGTTTCTTCAGGAGGGGGGTGACTCTGGCAGTCTTGAAAGTAGAGGGAAAGTAGCCAGATGTCAGAGAGGTGTTAATAAGGTGGGTTAAGAAGGGAAGAAGTTCAGGTGCAATAGACTGCAACAGAGTGGTTGGGACCGGGTCCAGAGAGCATGAGGTGGGGCGACTAGAGGTAACAAGGAGAAGGACCTCGTTAGGGGAGAGGGGAGAGAAGTGGGACAGAGAGGGGATGGGGGGGGGAAGAGGAGTAGATGAAGGTAGAGAGGGGGGGGTGGCAGGCAGACGGGTGTGGGCAGTGCGCAGGGCACCAGCCGGGGGAGGAGGGAAGGAGGATCGGATATCGTTCACCTTCTTGTCAAAGAAGTTGGCGAAATCGTCAGGGAGGAGGGACGAGGAGGGAGGAGGGGGTGGTGGTTGTAGGAGAGAGGAGAAAGTTTCAAAGAGTTTTTTAGGGTTGGAAGCAGAAGCCTGAATTTTAGTGCAGAAAAAAGCAGCTTTAGCAGCTGATAGAGAGGAGGAAAAAGTAGAAATGAGAGATTGGAAGGTGAGAAGGTCCTCCGGGAGGTTGCCCTTTCTCCATTTGCGCTCAGCCGCTCTCAGGCTCCGTCTCTCAGTCCGCACTGAGTCTGACAACCAGGGGGCAGGTGGAGTTTGGCGTGCAGGCCTGGTGGTGAGGGGACAGAGATGGTCGAGAGAAGAGGATAGAGTAGAGAAAAGAAGATCTGTGGCGGTATCAGGGGATAGAAGAGCAAAGGATTACCTTATTTCATTACGTCAGACATTACGTCAGACCACAGCTGATCATGCTATATAAAACCTTACACCACTCAGTTCACACGGGTGTGATTTTTTTATTTAAGTTCCGTTGAGTTTAGTCATTCCTTTCATTTTCACAGAAGGTAACAGACATTGGCATTGCCTTTGCATGGGTGATATGGTTTCAGTGTGGCTGCTGTTTCACACCCAGGCCGCTAGAGGGCGCCTGCGGTTTTGGGATCATTATATGCTACCTTCCTGCGGAGATTTCTCAGAATAAATCCAGCAGTGAAAAGAGCGACATATAAACAGAGCCTGTTGTCTTTTCTTATACATTCTACAGGTTAGTAAAACGAATATAATGATCAGAATACGAATGATATCAATGTTAAACATGTATGTGTTGTAAAGGTTTGAACTAAGTTCATGTATTGTCTCAAGGAAATACGTTTTGAGGAGTTTTGTACAACACTGCAGGTTTGTGCTGCCTAGCTAGGTGGCTAGTTGGTAGCTAGGTGGTAAACGTGTCCCATACTAATACTGGTGTTACTGTTAGTATGTTATTGTCACATGGTGGACAGACACTAAAGCATAAATGGTAAACCATTATTGTGAATGCAGCCAGTAATGTGTTCAGCAATGTGTTAATCATTCTGTGAGGAATTAATGCTGTTACTGTACCAAATGTGTTTATTTTGAGAGAACATAACATTTTTGGTTATATAAGAACAAGGAAACGTGACAAATGAGGTTTATTGCATAAAAGACAAAAGCTGTTTTCTTATTTGTGTTTTGGTAATGTATTCACATGAATACAGTACAACTAAGTGCCTTCATTGTTTTCTAAATGAGAAACTGGTTTGGAGAGAAAGCATTGTACATTTTGGGTCATGTGTATTTTTGTTTGATAAATACTGCACTGTATTTATTGGTAATACTGGGAAGGAATTTCTGTGTTAAATGTGTTCAAGTGGCCAAGCCAGAAATGTAATATATGAAGTGATTGTTATGTCATATCATTTTGATATTTGAAATGGAGAGAATAAATCCAGCAGTGAAAAGAGCGACATATAAACAGAGCCTGTTGTCTTTTCTTATACATTCTACAGACTCTGGTTACCCGCCCTCTGACCCCTAGCGGAGGCGGGCAACACTTGCATGTTATTTAAAAACATTTTATTCATGTCTTTTCCTCTCTCCTCATTCTCCATCCCAGATGTCTTTCCTGCCGGAGAGAAGCCCTACTACGCCTGTGACCAATGTGGGACTAGATTCAGCCTGAAGAGTAATCTGAAAGTTCACCAGAGAATTCACACTGGAGAGAAGCCCTACGCCTGTGACCAGTGTGACTCTAGGTTCAACCAGAGCTGTATTCTCAAATGTCACCAGAGAATGCATACAGGAGACAAGCCCTACCACGGTGACCAGTGTGGGGAACGGTTCAAGCAGAGCGGTCATCTCAAATGTCACCAGAGAATGCATACAGGAGAGAAGCCCTACGCCTGTGACCAGTGTCGGGGACGGTTCAGCAGGAACGTTGCTCTCAAACTTCACCAGAGAATGCATACAGGAGAGAATAACTACGTCTGTGACCAGTGTTGGAAACGGTTCAGCAACAGCAGTCAGCTCAAACGTCACCAGAGAATGCATACAGGAGAGAAGCCCTACGCTTGCGACCAGTGTGAGAAACGGTTCAGCAGGAACGATGCTCTCAAACTTCACCAGAGAATGCATACAGGAGAGAAGCCCTACCACTGTGACCAGTGTGGGGAACGGTTTAGTGAAAGTGCAACTCTCAAACTTCACCAGAGAATTCATACAGGAGAGAAGCCCCACGCTTGTGACCAGTGTGGGAAACGGTTCAGCAGGAAGAATACTCTCAAAATTCACCAGAGAATTCATACAGGAGAGAAGCCCTACGGCTGTGACCAGTGTGGGGAACGGTTTAGTGAAAGTAATGGTCTCAAATTTCACCGGAGAATTCATACAGGAGAGAAGCCCTACGGCTGTGACCAGTGTGGGAAACGGTTCAGACAGAGCAGTACTCTCAAAAACCACCAAATAAGTCATACAATGTTAAAGCCATACCACTGTGACCAATGTGGGAAATGGTTCAGCATGAGCAGTCATCTCAAACGTCACCAGAGAACTCATACAGGAGAGAAGCCATACCACTGTGACCAGTGTGGGGAATGGTTCAGCATGAACAGTCATCTCAAAAGTCACCAGAGAATTCATACAGGAGAGAAGCCCTATGACTGTGACCAGTGTGGGTCTAGGTTCAGCGACATCGATCATCTCAAACGTCACCAGAGAATGCATACAGGAGAGAAGCCCTACGACTGTGACCAGTGTGGGACTAGGTTCAGCGACAGCAGTAATCTGAGAAATCACCAGAGAATTCATACAGGAGAGAAGCCCCACGTCTGTGACCAGTGTGGGAAACGGTTCAGCCAGAGCAGTACTCTCAAACATCACCAGAGAACTCATACAGGAGAGAAGCCCTATGCCTGTGACCAGTGTGACTCTAGGTTCAACCAGAGCGGTCATCTCAAACGTCACCAGAGAACTCATACAGGAGAGAAGCCCTACGCCTGTGACCAGTGTGACTCTAGGTTCAGCATGAGCAGTCATCTCAAACATCACCAGAGAACTCATACAGGAGAGAAGCCCTACGCCTGTGACCAGTGTGACTCTAGGTTCAGCATGAGCAGTAATCTCAAACGTCACCAAAGAACTCATACAGGACTCTCTAAAGATGTCATGTAGTCAGAGAGCAGGTATCACTGGTGTAGCTGATCTACAACTCCCTCGTGACACACTGTGAGCTTGCAGATCAGCTATTTGCGCTGGTTAAAACATGTACAGTAAAGGCGTTTATGTCCAGAAGGGGTTAAGTGGCTTTTAAAAAAGGCAAGCCATGATAATTCTGGCTAATGGCAATTTAGAGCTAGATAGATAGATACGACGTATATAGGGACAGCACTGCTGGCATGGCAAAACAAATGAAAATAAAAATCGTTATTTAAAGTCCTATTGAGCTCGAACAAAAACATCAACATCTTAATTGGTTCTGTTTTACTTCTCTGTGAGCCGATCAATGGCAATCAACGACAATGGCGGACTACAGTGGGGTCCCATATCATTCTTCCTCAATCTCAAAATGGTCTCTATGGGTCCCCAGAGGTACCTCTGTTAGACACACCCACAGACACACCCCCAGATTCTCAGCCACACCCACAGGTTTATTTTAATATGCGGAGTGGCTATTCAACCTCCAGGTGGCTTCAACCCATGATGAGCAGAGCTGCAGTCTTAGCTTCTAGCAATATGCAGTGGTGGAAAAAGTATCACATTTTGTACTTGAGTAAAAGTATCAATACTGCAATATAGAAATACATTGAAATACATACTGTTACAAGTAACAGGTATTCAACATTTACTTGAGTAAAAGTACAAAAGTATTGTTTTCAAAGTGTACTTAAAGTACCAAAAGTAGAAAGTACTCATTGTGCAGAATGTCCCATTTTAAGTAATTACACTGGAATCACAGGGACAGATGTCCTATTAACAGGCCCTCGTCAGTCTCTGCTATGCTTAAAGGGATAGTTCAGATTTTTTGAACTTAAGGTGGCCTTACACTAGCCGATAATCGGGCATTTTTTGACGCTCGGGGGGTGCCCGACTCAATCGATCTGCTCGGGGCCGCTCAAAGCGCGATCGGGATCGGCCCGATCAACATCAAGAATGTTTGATATTTGCTCTGCCCCGCTCCGATTATCCTGTAGTGTGTGGTGCTATCAGATTTCAGATTGAAAAAAATCGGCTAGTGTAAGGCCACCTTTAAGTTGTATGAAATACTTGCCATTAATATAGTGGTTGCATCTGTATTAATTGATTGCCCGAGTCCCATGGTGGGAGTTCTGCTCTGGTTTTGGTCAATATTAAGTAGTTCCGGTCATTTTGTGGGGGGCACTGGGGCCATGCAGTAAAAGTAAATTAATCCACAAAACTAACGTGATTTGTATTGTTGACCTATTTCTAAAATATTAGCGCGACTTTCCTTCAACTTTGACCCCTCTATCACATGGAACTATTTTTTGGGCGTAGTGATATGGACACAAAAAACATAGTTCTGTGTGATAGAGGGGTAAAAAAAGAACGGAAGTTGCACTAATATTTTAGAAATAGGTCAACAATACAAATGACATTAGTTTTGTGGATTCATTTACTTTTACTGCGTGGCCCCCAGTGCCCACCACAAAATGACCGGAACTACTTGATATTTCACCAAAACCAGAGCAGAACTCCCACCACAGGACTCGGGCAATCAATTAATACAGTTGCAACCACTATATTAATGGCAAGTATTTCATACAACTTAAGTTCAAAAAATCTGAACTATCCCTTTAAGGTCTGCAAAGTCTGCATGAGGACAGAGCTAGCATAATGAATAAACTATTCTCATTTTTGAGGACATAAGTCAGCTTCTGATGACACTGGCCACCAAGTGGCACCAAAGTTCCTAATTGAAAAGGATCATGCTGATCTGAGTAAAATCAGACCAGTCTGATTTGGTTCCAAATACATCTACCAAGTGAGTGGTGCAACAGCGCCCCCTGTTGGTACTAGGGCATTCACTTCTAGTCATTTTTACTAGTTGCCTAGTTCAGTGATTCCCAACCTGTGTGCCGCGGCACTTTAGTGTGCCGTTTGAAATGGCCAGGTGTGCCGTTTGATTTGAAAAAAAGTAGCCTCGGAACCCAGACGTTTTTATTTCCAGGAAGAAAAGTAACCACGACCCTCCCCCGATAGCAATAGATACTGGGCTGCCTGCGGTTGTTGTTGCCCATCCCCACCAGCCTAACGACCCTCGGCCATAGAAATGCTAATGTATGGCTTTGTTTACATGAGGAGATCACCTACTCTCCTGGCACGTACTGTATAAAAAAATGCCTGCTTTTTGCTGTTGTCTTTTAAGCTGACCTACAAGCCCACACTGTGTTGCAAAAGCGGCAGTGATGGGCTTACAAATCGTCAGGGCGGAGCTACATACAGCTGAACTCATGTCGAGAAGTAACGGCAGACGAGTGAGACGACACAAGAGAGAGAAGCAGTAGCCAGGTCCTTCATGTTTCATAACGTTCGCTGTTGTCATATACCGTGAATTCATAATTATATAAGTTTCTCAAACGTAACTTTCAAGTGAACTTTATGGAAACTTTAGGAAGTCTTTCTTGCCTGACTGACGTGAACAAACATGTGTGATTCAGTTCACCGTGTCCAGATTGCGAGCAACACGGGCACACACAACACAGACATGCAGACATGCAGTGACGTCAGAAAGTGACTTTGTGTGTGCAATGTGCACTGCATGCACTTAAACTTTATGGATCATGCGTGACATGATGGAAGCAATTGTATTCACATTGGTAGGTCCGTAAATAAAATATCTAAATATTAAAAATATTTTTGTTAAATAAAACTTTCCATCTTGTGTATATGAGAACAAATATTTTGTTCTGGTTTCAAATACATTGTAGCAGCTGTGCGTGTGTGTGTGTGTGCGTGTGTGTGTGGAAAAAGTATATTAATTATACCCCCCACCCCCCCGTATATCTAGGTGTGCCCTGGGATTTTTTGGCTATGAAAAGTGTGCCCTGGCACAAAAAAGGTTGGGAAACACTGCATTATACAACCGGTCGTTTCGAGGAAGAAATCTGATTCGTTGAAACAGCCTTCTAGCCGTGGTTCAAACGAGCACCACTCCACACCTAATCAAAACAAAGAATTCAGCTGCTCTGTTCTTCCAGAGCGCAGCAAACTCAGTGGCTAGGCTAGCTAGTTTCTTGGGACATTTGTGGTCGTAGTGACAACATCTGTCATTAAAAAAATATGTTTTTTCAGCGATTTTCTTAGTTTTAAAGGGTAACTGTTGTATAATTGCAATATTACACTCGAAAGGGGGTGGTTTAACGTCATTAATGCACGCCTGTGTTGCTTTCGGAACTCGCTCTGCAGGCTCGTTCCTGCAGCATCGCAGGCGTTCATTAATGACGTTAAACCACCCCCTCTCGTGAAATATTGCTTAAGTAGGCCTACCTGAGCATAGAGGCGTAGAGCCGAGTGGCTTTCCTATACCTGAGCATAGAGGCATAGAGCCGAGTGGCTTTCCTATACCTGAGCATAGAGGCGTAGAGCCGAGTGGCTTTCCTATACCTGAGCATAGAGGCATAGAGCCGAGTGGCTTTCCTATACCTGAGCATAGAGGCATAGAGCCGAGTGGCTTTCCTATACCTGAGCATAGAGGCGTAGAGCCGAGTGGCTTTCCTATACCTGAGCATAGAGGCATAGAGCCGAGTGGCTTTCCTATACCTGAGCATAGAGGCATAGAGCCGAGTGGCTTTCCTACCTGAGCATAGAGGCGTAGAGCCGAGTGGCTTTCCTATACCTGAGCATAGAGGCATAGAGCCGAGTGGCTTTCCTATACCTGAGCATAGAGGCGTAGAGCCAAGTGGCTTTCCTATACCTGAGCATAGAGGCGTAGAGCCGAGTGGCTTTCCTACCTGAGCATAGAGGCGTAGAGCCGAGTGGCTTTCCTATACCTGAGCATAGAGGCGTAGAGCCGAGTGGCTTTCCTATACCTGAGCATAGAGGCGTAGAGCCGAGTGGCTTTCCTATACCTGAGCATAGAGGCGTAGAGCCGAGTGGCTTTCCTATACCTGAGCATAGAGGCGTAGAGCCGAGTGGCTTTCCTACCTGAGCATAGAGGCGTAGAGCCGAGTGGCTTTCCTACCTGAGCATAGAGGCGTAGAGCCGAGTGGCTTTCCTATACCTGAGCATAGAGGCGTAGAGCCGAGTGGCTTTCCTACCTGAGCATAGAGGCGTAGAGCCGAGTGGCTTTCCTCAGTGGTGAACACGCAGTAGGCCGTCACCTTGGTCTTGTCGCCCTCGTCGATGCGCGTGCCTCCGGGAGCTGTATGTGGTAGTGAATGTGAGATTGAAAGGTTAAAACAATTTAGGCCTGACGTCAATTAAAAAAAAAAAGTCTTCTATTTTTTTCTGAAATAGGGGGAAGATGAGCCAGCGGGTAAGTTGAACCACCCCCTTTATCTAGAAAACTAGAAAACTGTGTTGCCATGTGACCTTAAATCTAGTAAGCATCCATCATTTACACCTGGCTGTGAAGTTGGGAAGCACATGGGGAAAGTAGAAAACATTATTTTACACAAAAAACAGGTTTTTGTCAGTCAAAGTAACATTTTGACACATCATGTAAAATGACTGTTATACAAAGCAAAATGTACCTAGGTCTAAAATGTAATATCATACACGTTGATGATTTGCCAATGGATAGAACCATGTGAATCATTTAGCAAATACATTGTCTGAAGTAACTTATTCTAGTCAGTTTTCTAAAATGGAGGCTGGGGGTAAAATGAACCAATGTCCGGGGGTAAATTGAGTCAATGGGAATCACTATTCATATTTTTGAGTGGTGCAACCACTCCAACGAACAGCAATGTCCGTTTGTGTGTGACTATGTGTGTGACCAGTACCAATGAGTACCAAAAGTGGCGCTGTTGTGCCAGAAACGGAGAGAGAGAGATAGTGCTGCATGTTACCTGCTAATGAGAGAGAGAGAGAGAGAGGGGGGGGGGGGGGGATTTGCACCACTCGGTTCACACAGGTGTGATTTTTATATTATTAAGTCTTTGCTACTCAAATTATACTGAATGACCTTTAATTTGCATGTATATACTCATTTAAAGGTATATTCAGTGATTTGACTTAATTCAAATATCACTTATTTTTTCTTTTTTTCTGGATAATCCTCCCTACTATAGAGTGTGCTGACCATATAAGGAGTTCCTCCCTGTCCCCAGTGAGCCCCTGGGGTCAAAAAACCCTAGTTTCAGTTTTGGTGGCGGGTGGCAAAACCTTCATCCAATCAGGATGAGTGGGGCCTTCCTCCAATCATGATCGAGTGGGGGCGGGCCTTGGTGCACATGCTGTTGGCCTGTTGCACTTCCCCCCACTGTAGAGCGTGCATGTGCACATTTTGTTACCGGGGCGGACTGGGTGGTTTTCCAAATCACCCAAATCACTGAATGCTCCTTTAAGAGAAGTTTGCAATATTGTATTAACAATATTGCAAATGAATAACAAACTTTATTTAATTGTCTTAATATTGTTTAAATAATAAATAAACACATAAATAAGACTATTTGCAAAAGGGAAAACTGTTATTATATTATTATCGATAAGTGAATACATTATCTGTTCAAGTTTAAGCTTTTAACATTCAAATATCATGTGGTTCAACTTACCCCTCGACTTGGATCAACTTACCCCTTACCTGGGGAAAATTGAGCCATATTACCACTTTTTAAAAAAAAGTTAATATTTTCATGGCCCTGATGCTTACTCATCATTTCAATTGATAGAAGACATCCTGAAATATGTTTAGATCATTAGATTTTACTGCCATCTCATTTTGCCTTGCTTCCAGGACAACTTAAGCAAAAAGTGGTTCATCTTACCCCGTTCTCCCCTACCTAAGTTTCTATATCAGTGGTGCTCAATATTTCAATTGGCCACCGACCCCCATCTGAAAATGTGTCGTCCCCCCCCCCCCCCCCCCAGAAGCAAAGATTCGAGTTAAAACGCTCACTCTGAAAGAATATATATTTTGTTCAAATTAATTTTTTATCAATGAATTTTTTTTTAATTTGTGTGTAGACATTATAGAAACACATCATATGACCACGTTCAAACATACATACCGCTATCGTATCTACTGCTACAGTGATACTATATAACTGTCAACATACTGTAGATTCTGGCTTGACACTTCGTGTACATCAGTGGTTCTCAACCTTTTAAGGCTGTGACCGCCCAAAATAATACTATTTGGACTGGGGACGCCCCACCCTGAAAAGCACTTTGTCAGCCTTCTGATTGGTCCCTGACTGACCAACCAGCAGGCTCGTTCTGCCTTGTGCCGCCCTGGTTCCACCTTGTTTATGTTGAATTTGCTAAAACATCATTTTTGGGAAAAAAACTAAGAACAAACATGATTTGCCCAGTCACCGTGCTGCACCTGTGATGTTCCTTTTTACTGACACCACGTTTAAAAAAAAGAATTGAATGCACAGAATATCAATACGAAGCAACTGAAAAACACGTTATTTCAATGGTAGTGAATGGAGAGAGAGGATTTTTGTCCAACCACGAAACGGCAACCAATGGGTGCGAAGTGGGGCAGAACCATGGGCGGGACTTGACAAAGGGTGAATTGTAGTTGAGGCATTACATTTAGTTTGACTCAGTTCCACACAGATACAGTGAAAATAGCAGATTTACAAGCTCACCTTTTTTCAAAATGTTTGCCTGTTTCTTATATTATTTGACAATTTGCCGAATGTTTGACCAGTTATACCAGTATATATATATATATATATATATATATATATATATATAGTTATAGTTATAGTTATACCAGTATAGTATAATTAGACCAGTACACAGTATTTTTTTTTGTTTTTTTTTTGGCTTTCGCCTTTATTTTATATTTTTTTATGGAGGGACAGACAGTAGGCTGACAGGAAATGGGGAGAGAGATGGGGGGATGACATGCAGTAAAGGCCGTCGGGATCGGGAGTCGAACCCGCGGCACACTGCCAGACTGGATTACCAGCCAAGGTGCCTGGACCGCTGAGCCACGGCCCACAACAGTAGTTTGTTGATTATCTTTGATGCACGAATGGCATTTTTTTATTTTTAAATTGTATCATGTGGGGACCCCGACCCACATGTTGAGAACCACTGCATTTACATTGCAATCTCATTAGGGCAACTTTGCACATTTAATAATAATAATAATAATAATAATAATAATAATAATAATAATAATAATGAATTGCATTGCATTTTTATAGCGCTTTTCCAAGCGCTCAAAACGCTTTACAATGGTTCATTCATTCATTCATACATTGGGAGGTGAAGCTGCGAACAGTCGACGCCAGCGTCCTCACCTCCCACATTCACACACCGACGGTGGCGAGCTCACACCGACCGACTCATTGGAGGCGATGTGGGGTTCAGTGTCTTGCCCAAGTACACTTCCACATGTGGACAGGAGGAGGAGGAGCCGGGATTCGAACCGCCGACCCAGGGATCATTGGACCTCCTGAGCCACAGCCGCCCATTTCTAACCTGTATTCCCATCTTTGTAAGGGGTACTGTACATGTGAAAATTTGAATTCAAACTTCCCAATGTGTGCTGCTGCGTGCGTCTGGAGCATTTTGCTCTCTCAGCAGTGGAAAATCCATACCAGCCCAGCAGGCAAACGACTTGTTTCAACACAAATGGCCAAAGGCCAGGGAACTCTTCTCCCTTCTGGCTCCCAAAACTATGGAATGGACTTCCCATTACAATCAGAACTGCAGCCTCACTCCCAATCTTCCACCGTCTGAAAACCCACCTTTTTAGACTCCACCATGGCCCGTAGCACTTACCCTATACCCCCTTAGATAGCACTTTTTGTAGATAGCATTTGATACAGACTTATAGCATGTTATGTAGACAGCACTAGAATTGCATTGTATGTAGTCATAGCACTTCATAGTACATATGTATAGCATAGTACAGTATATATGTGACTAAATTTGACTGAGGGACTGCCATTGGATTTTTTTTGAATTTTCGTTTTGTCATGTCATATGAAAGCAGGGAATCATAGCTTCAAATTGACATATTGGTTGTTCAGTTTGGCCCAACAGTTTTGGAGATATGGCTTATAGAGTAATGTCTTGCAGAAAACAACGAGTTGAGAAAACAGGCTTGAAAGGTTCACTTCTGTGGTCTCTAACATTACACCTAGCTACATGTTTAAGCATTTATTTCATATTTACATGTCGATTTCAGCTCTGACACTTATTTCAGACATGCTCTAGTATGTGAAGAGTCTGCCTGTGCTATAAACTCATTTTGAAAAAAGTTTTTCTCCTCTGGTGAAAAGCTGGATTTTTCGCGATGGCAGTCTCTCAGTCAAATCTGGTCACATATGTATAGTTTATATCATAGGTATAGTTTCATTATATAGATATTCCACTGTTACGTTCTTAGCTTACACATGTTCATGATAACTACTTTTTATGTATGTGAGGTATTGCCATGCTTTCTGTTCTTGCTTAATGTAAATCGCTCTGGATTAAGAGTGTCTGCTAAATGCCTAAATTGTAATTGTAAATTGTAAGGCGACTGTACTGGTACTACAGTATAGTGATTATATGCGGTTTCTGTTCTTTTATTTACTATAATAACTGGCTCACTAAGAGCCACCACTAATAGTTGTACAGCATGATTTACGTATTCATGTCACCGTAGCTACGTACAGTGCTACGTACAGTAGCTACTGCTGTTAATCTCTTCCCATTTCAATAACAAATAATATAACTATGGGTGGCAATACAGTTCAACCTGCTGCTCGTGGCTTGGGGCTCATGCGATAAGGCCATTATGCACAGGAAACATTTGGACAAACGTAGATTACATTTACCAACAGATGGGACCAACCTTATGACCTTCATGATATTCTTGCTGCTTACAGCGTTATTATCCTGGTTTTGTTTTTGTCCCATTCGTTATCCCAGCTAAAGGCTTATCCTCCATTACGGCCGGGCTCCACCGGGCGCGTCAGCGTCGCGTCTCCGTCACCGTCAGGGAATGTTCCCTTTTTAATCAATGAAGGGTGGCTCCACTGCCCGCGTTGACGGAGACGCGACGCGTGCATTAAAATTGAACCGGTGCGTTTTTTGACGCGACGCGACGGAGACGCAACGCGTCCGGTGGAGCCCTGGCGTTACATTACAGCTACAGTAGCTGATATTTCACAGCCATCCATCGGTATCTTGGTTTTTCTGTAGGAAGCTAGCTGTCCTATTTCTCTTCACATTTTCTATTTCTCTCCACTGCTTTGCTAGTGTCTGTTACTAGATATTTTCTATTGCTAATGTGATGCTATAGATTGCTATAGATCTCTTGGATAATGTGACTAGATCTTATCTGCTGTGAATAGATCTTTGATAGTGTGTACAGCAGGCATTTTCTAGCATTTCCAAATCTTTGCTATACTAGTGTGACTATATTTGGTAGTGTTAACTACCGTATATTACCAAATAGTAGCCCGGGCTGTTAATATGCAAAATCGGACCCCAGGCGTTTATAAGGAACCAGGCCGTTATTTGCAGTAGGCTGTTATTTATTTTTACACCGGCCAGCACAGGGCCATTATTTGGTTACAGTTTTACAGTCGAGCATGTTTTTTAGTGCAAATTTAAAAGGTATATGATAAACATACTGTACATAAATCTTTTTGATTTAATATTGAGAATAGGGGAGCTTATAGGCAGCACCTGCTGAGATTCCAATATTATACACATTTTAAAAGGCTGTCATATAGCCTACTCTTTATATATTTTTTCAAAGGTTCTTTCAATGTTTGGCCTTATAGATAAAAAAAAATGTGCTCAGTTTTGTAATGAATTCATTTTCAGTTATACACCCAATGAAAATATATACCGGTAACTATGTCTTGTCTAGAGTAACTAGATCGTTGCTACTGTGACTAGTCACTGGCCTGCCACAATACTGAAAAGCAACAATGAAACAAATCCGACTCCTAGACAGTTCCAAGATAGGCTGGATGTGAAGGAATGTGTGTTACGGGACTTCCGGTTTAGCCATGCCCGAGGCAGACGTGTAAATCGTTTGCTCTCCCTCAATCACGATAAAAATAGCCTCCCCACTCGAATAATTGTGATTAAAAACATTTGAATGGAGAAGATATGAGTGGGGATAAACCTAGGAAAAGTCAAAGGAATTTGAAACAGTGGGTAACTGAACACATAACTCCGACAAGACCACACATGGAAGTGGTAACAGAGAACGTGGCTGATGGCGTCTCCCATGCTGCTGTGGAGCCGTCGGGAGGTAGTGAAATGGCGTCGCTATCAAAGGATCTCCGTGACTTCAAGAGAGACTTGCAAGCGTCGATTTCTGGGCTTAAAGTGGACTTGATAAAGGACTTTAAGGAGGAGATGGCTGCCCTAAAACGAGATATCAACAGCAAGCTGACAGAGGTGGGGGAGACGCTCCAGTCCCATGGTAAATCAATAGCCGAGGCAGAGCAACGCATTTCGGATGTGGAAACGAGTGGCACCGTAACAAAAGACGTGCTCTTGAGACTGCTAAAAGAACAACGCAAGCTGCGCGAGAAGGTAATAGATTTACAGAGCAGATCCAGGAGAAACAACATTAGAATATTTTCAGTAGCTGAGGATTCTGAAGCTACGAGCGGCTCGATGATTAAGTTTGTGGAGAACATGCTGACTACCCAACTTCCATTAACCGTGCCTCTCCAGATTCAACGTGCCCATCGCTCCCTAGCAAAGAAGCCAGCACCTGGCGACAAACCAAGGTCCATCATTGTGAACTTTTTGCAATTCGAGATTAAGGAAGCTGTGCTTCAACTGGCCTGGAGGAATAAAGTTGAAGTTAATTCCAAGCAGTGCTTCTTTGACCATGACTTTTCACAAGAGGTGATGGAGAAACGCAGATCCTATGGAGAAATAAAAAAAGTGCTCAAACAAAAGAGCATTGGATTTCAAACTCCGTTCACAAAGATCCGTATCAAATGGAGCAACGGGACACAGACATATGAGGACGCACGGGCTGCTGCACGAGAGATGAACGCTAGGGGGCTCCCGGTGACCGTTCCAGCAGAGGATCCAGATGGCGACGTGGAAGGGGTCATTCGGAGGGCGTTTCCATGGCAACAGGCTGCAGGAGGCGCGGCAGCTACAGTCTGAAGATTTGGGAGTTTAAACATAATACACCAGAGGTTACCCATTCCTGGTAATGTAAAGTAAGGCAATGTGTCCTTTGATTTTTGTTTTTTCTGATCACTGATTGAGTAGGATAGCTTTTTGATTTAGTATAGTTAGCTAGTTGGACTTTTCTAGTAGGTTCATGGAATGTGAGTGTGATTTCAACATTCCACCACTAGGGAGGGCCCCTTCCCTTCGGTTGGGCTTTTTCCCTCCTCCCTCCAACAGGGACGTGTACAGGTTTGGAAATAACCTGTCATCTCAGGAAGTTTTGTGTTTATGTGTGTATTTGTTTTCTGTTACAATAGGGGGAGTTCTGTTTTCTTTTTTTCTGTACAATGTGATTCTTATTCAGGATGATTATTATCTTATGCAACATAACATTAGAAATAGCTTGTACTTTACTGATATAGTACTATGGTGAATTTCATTTCTTTGAATGTTAATGGTCTTCTCAATCCAACCAAGCAGAGGAAAATTATCTCAAAATTAAAAAAAGAAAATATAGATATAGCGTTCCTTCAAGAAACGCATATGACAGGGCTGGAACATGAAAAACTCAAAAGACAGGGGTATAAATATGTTTTTTCATCTTCAAATGGATTAAGACATACTAGAGGTGTAGCCATACTCATTTCTGGGAAAATTATGTATGATCATATTTCAACTATTAAGGATAGAGAAGGTAGATTTATAATGATTAAAGGAAAAATTGATGGAAATATGTTTACCTTTTATAATATATATATCCCCCCAAGTTCAGATTTGGCTTTTTATATGCAAATATTTGACAAGATAGCAACAGAGGCACAGGGGGTCCTTGTATGTGCGGGTGATCTGAATACAACGCTGGGGCCCCACGACTCTTCAGGACGGAGACCAGCTCAATCTAATAGAATAACAAAGAAGATAAATTCAATAATCTCAGAATTGGGGCTGGTTGATGTCTGGAGACATGTGAATCCATCGCTTAGAGACTATACCCACTTTTCATCCCCACATTCAAGTTACAGTAGATTAGATTATTATTTATTATTTGGAACAGATATAAGTAAGGTGCAAAAATGTCATATTGGAACAATGGATCTTTCTGATCATAGCCCAGTGCACCTTTCTCTATCTACATCAAACAGAAAAAGGAACACACTCTGGAGATTTAACCCTAGTATACTGAATGAAGAGAGAATAGAACAATTCTCAAAGGATATAACTGATTATCTAGAGCTTAATGATAATGGTGGGGTGTCTCCGCCCATGGTCTGGGATGCATGTAAAGCAGTGATGAGGGGTAAAGTGATATCATTAGCGTCTTTTCTCAAAAAATGCAGAACAGAAAGACTTAATACTTTACAAATAGAATTGAAAAACCTTGAAACTACACATAAAGACTCAATTGATCCTAGAATTAAAGTGGAATTGGCGACCAAAAGGAATCAGATTGACCAATTATATAACCAAGAAATCCAGAAGAAAATGATGTATACTAAACAAACATATTATGAGGGAGGTAGCAAATACACAAAACTGTTGGCATATAAACTCAGGAAACAACAAGCAGATAATACAATATATAAAATAACAGATCCCAACACAAAAGTTACACATCATGGACTAGAGGAAATTAAAAAATGTTTTACAGATTATTATAAAAACCTTTACTCTCAGCCACCTGTGGCCAATGATGAGCAGATGCATGCACTACTCGACTCATTACATTTACCAACTCTCACAGCTGATCAAAATAAAAGTTTAAAGGCATTGATATCGCAAGAAGAGATTATCTCGGCTATAGCCAGGTTGAAAGCGAATAAATCCCCGGGAACGGATGGATTCACATCTGAATGGTATAAAGCCCTAAAGGTGGTTTTGACACCTATTTTACAAAAAACTTTCAACTGGGTTTTGACAAAAAATGAGATTCCAGTATCTTGGAATGAAGCGATTATTTCGGTCATACCTAAAGGTGATAAAGACAGACTGGATTGTGGAAATTATAGACCAATTAGTGTATTAAATCTGGATTACAAACTGTTCACATCAATTTTGTCTAGAAGACTTGAAAATATTCTGCCAGAACTTTGCCATTTTGACCAGACCGGTTTTGTCTCAACCCGTCAGACACATGATAATATTAGAAGATCTATTCATGTTATTAACCATGTAAATCAGAATAAGACGCCAGCTATGTTGATAAGTGTTGATGCATTTAAAGCGTTTGACTCGGTACGATATAAGTTCTTATTTAGAGTTATGGAAAAATTTGGATTTGATCAGGTGTTTATTAAGACAGTGGAATCCCTTTACAGTAGACCATCAGCTAGACTGAAGATCAATGGCGAGCTTTGTGACTCATTTTTGTTGGAACGGTCGTCTAGACAGGGGTGCCCAATTTCTCCAATATTGTTCGCAATTTTTATTGAACCTTTGGCGCAATGGATCAGACAGAATAATTCAATTAAAGGTATACTAATGCCAGCAGGTGAACAAAAATTGGCCCTTTTCGCGGATGATATTCTTGTGTATCTTTCGAGCCCAACGGAGTCATTGCCTGCGCTGATGTCTGTGTTGGAAGAATATGGATCATACTCAGGCTATAAAATAAATGAACAAAAAACACAAGCTCTCAACATGTATTACAATCCCCCTCACTGTCTTCGCTCTAGGTACAAAATTCGGTGGGACAAACAATCTGTGAAATATCTAGGTATTCTATTACCGACAGATTTATCCAAATTAGAAGAGTTAAATTATGACCCTCTCAGGAGGGGTATAATGGCTGATATTGATAGATGGAATTTAATTCCATATTTAAATCTGAGTTCACGCATAGAATCTGTAAAGATGAATGTATTACCAAGGCTTTTATATTTGTTTTTGTCAGTCCCTATCTCAAAACCAGAACAGTTCTTCTCTGACTGGGATAAAGTTATATCCAGATTTATTTGGGCAGGGAAAAAACCTAGAGTGAGGCTCAAGACATTACAACTACCAAAGGAAAGAGGGGGATTGGCCCTTCCATGTTTGAGAGATTATTATAGAGCAGCTCAAATCCGACCATTGATTGGATGGTGTAAGCCAAGTTACAAATCAAGATGGAAAGATATAGAGGGTTCAATGGGAAGGGGTCTACCTATTAACATGTTGGTGGGAGACCCATCCTTGGTCAAACACTTATCGGATCCTCAGAATGTGATGATAACAGGTTCATTGAAGGTGTGGTGTGAAATAATTAGGAGATATAAACTGAAGGACAAGATTGGAATTCTCAAATGGTTTGCATATGATTCAGACTTCAGACCTAGTACACATGACATGAGGTTTAGAGGTTGGATTGGGAATGGCCTCTCTGCATATTGTACTCTTTTAAAACAGGGTAATGTGATGAGCTTCCAGGACCTGAAAGACAAATTTAATTTACAGAATCAGGACCTTTTTAGGTACCTACAAATCAGAGACTTTATAAATAGAAGGCTATTAAGAAGAGAAGATGCAACAGGAGTAGAGATCATTAAGATTTTCCAAAATGCGTATGCAGGCTCTACTTATCAAAAGATAGTTTCAAATGTATATGTAGTGCTTCAAAACATGAAAGGAGATAATACTCTGAATATTAAAGCAAGATGGGAAGCAGAGGGCAACCTTACTATATCAGCAGAAGAATGGGAAAGAATATGTAAACATCAGTGGAAAATGAGTAGTTCCCCCACATGGAGAGAATTCAGCTGGAAAAATGTGAGTCGTTTCTTTTGCACTCCAGCCCAGAAAAGACATTACACGTATCAGTCGGACTGTTGGAGACTCTGTGGGGAGACATTGGCAAATCATTTTCATGTGTTCTGGAGTTGCCCTTCTGTGGTTCCATTTTGGAGAAGTGTCCACAGTGTCCTGGAAGCAGTTTTTGGGGTTGACATTCCTTTTGATTTTAAAACCATGTATCTTGCAGATCTGGAGGGACTTCAATTTGTAAAGCAGGATCAGTATCTATTGAGGGTATTGCTGGTGGCATCCAAAAAAGCCTTAACAAAAAAGTGGCTTACAAATGTAATACCAACTATAAATGAATGGATTGATTTAATCTATAGTATATTTATTATGGAGAGAATTACATTCAGCTTCAGAGGTCAAGTTGAAGTCTTCACAGATAACTGGTTTAGGTGGATTGCTCATGTTTCTACCATAAGACCTGATTTTGTATAGTTTCAGTTAGACCTGTTTAACCTGTATATGCACCTGTTTGAGGTACTTATGTATTATGAATGATCATCGATCGAGAAGAGAGGCAGACATCTCCCCTTGTGTGTATTGTTCGTATATTGTCTTGTTTTGTTTTCGGTTGTATGTATTGTCAATTGTCAGTCGTTTCGTTGTCATGTATGTTTGATTAAAATTCAATAAAACGTAAATTGAAAAAAAGGAATGTGTGTTACGTGTGCATGCATTGTGAGCATGTTAAGAGATTATAAACTGTAGCCAAAACGACGGGGACGATAAACACAGGACTCTGACCAGTTTACAGCCAAGAAGAGAAAGGCCTCACTCAGACCTTTACTGCATTGCTGTATGCTTGTTGGATGAATGTTGTGTAGTGTCATGGCCGCCCCAATGCATTTCCAATGGAAGTCACATGGTTTGTAGTCAACATTTTGGACTACAAGCTGTTGTATGGCTTTCGGCTGTGTTTCGACTGCGCCCCTCCCCCTCATACAACACAAATGTTGTGTCAAACCATGTGACTCCCATTGGAAATGCATTGGGGCGGCCATGACACTACACAACATTCATCCAACAAGCATACAGCAATGCAGTAAAGGTCTGAGTGAGGCCTAACTGAAACTGACAGAACGGTGAAAGCATAATCACACAGCTACCAGAAAAATATTGTACGCCCCCATGCTTTATTTAAATACGATGTGGGCAAGTGTACACTGCCTGCGTCAGAAGCGGCATGGATGGAAGTGAGACATGGGCCCTGAGGGTACAGGAGCATGAAGAGAAGCTGAACAGAGCAGAGATGAGGATGATCAGATGGATGTGTTGGTGTGTGGTGTGTGTCACTGAGAGGGACAGAAAGACCAGCGCAGAGCTGAGACAGAGGATGGGTTGTGGAGGCCATAGTGGATGTGGTGAGGAGAGGAGAGGCAGACTGCCATGGTACGGACACGTAGTAAGGAAGGAAGAGAATGATGCACCGCAATATCGAGCCTAAGAAGACCTGGCATTAAGACCCAGTGGTCAGTCGGTCTCTCTCTCTCTCTCTCTCTCTCTCTCTCTCTCTCTCTCTCTCTCTCTCTCTCTCTCTCTCTCTCTCTCTCTCTCTCTCTCTCTCTCTCACTGGTACTATGGTTAGGAATGGAGCTCAAATACAGTACATTTCTAACAGACGGAAGCCAATTGACCTTATTACCAATAAAATAATTAAAGATTTCTTTAATTAAAAATTAAAGAAACTGTTAATATGTGTACAGTCACTTTAAAAGCGTCATTTTGTTTACCCGGGGCAGCGCTGGTTGGCAGGTATCAATACACTTTTAGACCGACATGTTTGTGCCAGCATGGATTACATTTTGTTATGCTCGATAACAGGCTTGATAAGCCCAAATCTTATTGATAACGGGTACTCAATAAGTTTGTTATCGGATCTTTTAGGGAATCGGTTATCGAGCTCCATCCCTAACTATGGTACTATGGTACTTGTACCCAACTCACAGCACCTTTGAACAGCACAGGGTGTATTCACTCTGTCCCCGACTCAAAAGAAACAGCAGGATTTGGGGGGCGCGCCGGTAGCCAAACAGATGGCACATACTGTACTGTACTGTACTGTACTGTACTGCAGACCACATAATCCCAAAAGTCCCTGCTTTGATTAAGGCTGAAGGCCTGTGTTGTGTGTCCTTCCTTCCCCTCTCTCTGCCCCCAGCATCCTGTCTCTCTAAATAAAGAAACAGTAAGAAGAAAATAGTCTAAAAAAAATGTATAAATTGATGAAAAAAAATATGAATAGCAGCTGGATTTGGTAGGAGGAGCTTCTCCGGTGCCTCCAGTCGGACAGAAATGATCCGAGACTTAATTTTGTCACCGTCTGGTGGAACCCTTGTATTTACATATTTCAAAATTCAAATTTGATGTTTTTTTCATAATTGTATGACCTACTTCAGCTTTATGACGTGGCATGATATGCGACGCGTTGTGAAGCTTGTAGATTGGCTATTGTCACTATTTCCAGTGGTGGAAAGTAACCAAGTACTTTTACTTAAGTACTGTACTTAAGTACAATTTTGAGGTATTTGTACTTTACTTGAGTATTTCCAATTTCCAGTACTTTTACTTCTACTCCACTACATCTCGGAGCCAAATCTTTTACTTTTACTCCACTACAATTATTTGAAAACTTTAGTTACTGGTTACTTTGGCGATTTTAATTTTGATTAGAAAACATACATTAGCCACTTCAACCCTGTACATTGAAAAAAATGTAGATCGGCTATTTTCAATAGATTTTGTACACATTTTGAACTTGTGAAATGGGACATTCTGCAATATGAGTACTTCTACTTTTAGTACTCTAAGGCTGAGCTCACACCTTTCATGCAATTCTCTGCTCGTTGGATGCTCGTTGGATGCTCGTTGGGTAGTGTCATGGCCGTCCCTCCCTAGATGCATCCATTTCCCACAAGGCTTTGCGGGAAGTGGGCGGTGCGCTAGAGCGGAATGCGGAAAACAACAGACCCACGTTTATCTGCGTGTAGTTTTTGGTGACCAATACGGCGATATGTGGAGTTGTACACTGTCATAATAAAACGGATGGCTTTTTACATACAGAATGGGGCACTGGCTTGCTAAATGAATCAAACTTTCTTCGAAAGACGTCATCCTCTTCTGAACAAGCCAACACACAGAATCAGTGCCTTTAAATCTGGTACTGATTGTTGAAATGACTGGAGACAGCCGTGCGTCATTTCATCATCATCATCATGTCCACACCCAAACGCAGAAACGCATTGAACACAGGATAAAATCACTGCAGTAGCAGGTTTCAATATTGTAGGCTATATTATACTTGCTTTTATATTTACACTTATGAGGTGCCAATCATATTTTTTAATGAAGGAATAAGTACCGCATTTTAAAAGCCACCTAAATTGTGAGTGGAAGTGGAACATGTTTCTTTCATTGTCTGTCAGCATGTCACATGTCACAAAATCCCGACTCTCGACTTTTCTCAATTTAAAAATGATAGACACTTTACCATTGCTTTGGCGACTTGGCAAGTCCTGCACATAAATTAATAGCAGAGTCAGACCTATAGAAGTAACAAGTTGTGAGCTTGTAGAGTGGCTATATTTTCGAGCTGTATAATAAATGTCACGTTATAATGTGTAGGCTGGCTAATACAAGTTCACGCGCGCACATTGTCAGCATGTAGGCACAGTGACATGCATTCAATGGTGCGCCCTTAATTACCTAAACATGAGAGAGATGTGCCATATACGCACGATGCGATTCCATTCACACCTCTCTCTCTCTCTCTGCACCCTCTCTCTCTCTCTCTCCTCGCATGACCATGACCATGAAATGGAGAGCAAAATACAGCACGATATAGTTTCACATGCGGCTATGCACACACCACGCATAGACTTGTTGGTGTAGGCTACTGCGCAATGGCATTTGGCCTGGGTCCTTATTGGTAGGTTAATATCCACAGTTTATCCGTAGCGGTCCGCAATGAACCTATTGTTCAAGCTTCGCACTCCAATACAAATTAGAGTGTATAGGCCTGCACCACAGATCATATAGGCTGCATGGCTAACAGGACTTGGGCACTACCCATCTCTCTATATCATTTGATAAAGGCATATTAAAAACATGACTTGTACACCCAATGAAAATATAAACTTCACAGAATATATACCACTTCGAATTATAACAATCGGTTGAAGATTATCTGAATATCACACAAGTAAAATATCAACTTTTTTGCGCAACGGGCCATTGCGCTGAGGACTGGCAGTGTTTTACATATACTTGAGGACCTCTGCTTGGAACGCGCTGCATGTGGACGCAACACTTGGAGCTTGTAGATACACGGAATGACGATAAACATTTCACAGAATATATACCACTTTGAATTAAAACAATCGGTTGTGCTTAGCACTCGGCACCAATGCAAATGAAATAGTCCGCACTGGACTAGTAGGCTGATATATTTATTATTGGATGCAGCAGAGCAGAGCCTTTGCTCACTGCAGTTGATGCAACATAATACGTTTTAAAGTTGTTAACAGTGATATATAAACATGAACACTTGGATAGATATCTGTGTAGTTTCCATGCAGGCACATGCTGCATTTCTCACCTAATTATAGTAAAAATGATATGCGCTAATAAGCGGTGACATCATCATTTCTCAAAAGCTCTGTCACTCTCCAGTCGGACTTTTCTGCGGGGCTCAGGAGACTACAACTAAACTCCGCCCATTGGGATACAAAACAGCCCTTCTCTCCTATTGGTTGGTGGTTAACCCCACCCTCTGTGTTGGGTGGACGTTGGGTGGATGTTGCGCCTACAAGCTGTTGTATGCATAGATATATGGTTGTATGGCTTTCGGCTGTGTGTTGACTGCCCCCCCTCCCCCTCATACAACACAATGTTGGGTCAAAGCACGTGACTCCCATTGGTAATACATTGGGCGGCCATGACACTACCCAACGAGCATCCAACGAGCATCCAACGAGCACAGAATTGCATGAAAGGTGTGAGCTCAGCCTTAGTACATTTTGATGCCGATACTTTTGTACTTTTACTCAAGCACATTTTCAATTCCGTACTTTTACTTGTAACAAAGTAGTTCTAAATTGCAGTATTGGTATACTTTTACTTAAGTAAAACAATTGAGTACTTTTTCCACCACTGACTATTTCTGAAATTGAAAGAAGGTAATGAAAGGTGTCGAGAGCGGGGCGCGAACACGTGAACCATGGATTGCAAGGTGCCGTAGCAGTCCACTAGGCCAGCGAGGCAGCTAGAAGGTAATGAAAGGTAATATAGGTTTTGGTCATACAAAGGTTTCATGGCCGAACAGTGACGGTTTGGATACATCGTGCGTGGAAACATTCCAGCCACCTCTGACATCAGCAGACAGTCGTTTAGAGGGCACTCACCAGTGTTGTTTTTGGCAGCAAATTTAGATTTTAGTTTTAGTCGTAGTCTCTTCAATAGTTTTCATTTAGTTTCAGTCACATTTTAGTATCACCTGGAATGTTTTAGTGTCTATTTTTAGTCGACTAAATATCATACGGTTTAAGTCGACTAAATCTACAGTTGATTTAGTCGACTAAAATGTATTTTGGCGGGCCTTGATGCCACCGTAAAGACTGATTTTACACTTGCTGAAAATAGCCGATCTACAAGCTCACAAAGCATCGCGCTGCGACGCGTTGCGAGCTTGTAGATCTGCTATTTTCAACATGCAACCAAGTGTAAAATGACTTGTACTGGATCTCTTGTCCACTAGTCCCTTCCTAACATTTTGTTTGTATTTGTTGACGAAATTGTCAGTATATTTAGCCTTAGTTTTAGTCATCAAAGCTTAGTTTTCATTTAGTTTCCATTTAGTTTACGTCAGTAGAAAAACGGTAGTCGACGAACATTTTTCGTCTTAGTTTTTAGTCGAAGGAAATCGACACCGGGCCACTCACCGAGCATGCTTCCCGCGATGAGGATGTCAAACAGGGTGTCGGCATAGCGACGGTAGTCCAGACGCGAGCCTGTGACGTCCAGGAACTTGGCTAGAGCGTCCAGGTCCTCGCCCGCTTCATTGAGGCCCACGACGATTGTGTCTCGGAAGATTGTGGGCTCAAACTTCTCCTTTTCATCTGAGAGACAAGGACAAGGAAGTATAGCGGGTTAAGGAGACTTTGCAGCAGCGGTATCTCAAACAGTTTCATGTCAAGGACACCCAATTCACCATTTGTTAGCCTTCCGATTGGTCCCTGACTGACTAACCAGCAGGCTCTTTCTGGCTTGTTCCGCGCAGGTTTATGGTGAAATTGCTAAAACATAAATTATGGAAAAACTAAAAACATGATGATGATGATACAATTTACAATTTACAATTTAGGCATTTAGCAGACGCTCTTAATCCAGAGCGACTTACAATAGGCAAGAACAAAAAGCATGGGAATACATCACATATGTAACAAAATGCATTTATCGCGAAACATGCGTAAGCTAAGACCGTACCCAGTCACCATGCTGCACCTGTGATGTTCCTTTTTACTGACACCCAAGTTTAAAATAACAATTGAACGCACAGAATATCAATACGAAGCAACTGTAAAACACCTTATTTCAATAGTAGTGGATGAAGAGAAAGGATTTTTGTCCAACCACGAAACGGCAACCAATGGGTGCGAAGAGGGGCACAGCCACGGGCGGGACTTGACAAAGGGTGAATTGGTATACATGTATTTGGCGAAATACATACCAATATGTGAAAAGATGTGCCAGCGGGAGCCCGATTTGTGTTAGGATTGTTCTCGATCGTTTTGAAAATAGCCGATCTACAAGCTCACCGTGTGCCGTGGCGGGTTGTGATCTTGACTTGCAGAGAATATAAAACGGTGGTTAAAGTGGTTAAAGTGTTCCTCGTTTGGCTAGGGACCCCCTGGAACCCCGTCAAGGACCCCTGGGGTTCCCCAAAACCGAATACCGGCGAACTCGCCAGTTTACCAAGACAGCGAAGATTCTCTCATCAATGTCTTCATCGTTATGCTAACACGCTGTCTTCATCAGTGTAGTATAGTCAAACTAGCCTGGCTAATAAGCCAGACCGAATCAGCCGTTGGCAAAAAAAAAATTGCCTGTCGGCGGATTACGGTCTGGAGAGGCTCAATTGTACGCCCATTTCCTACACCAGAGAACTGGTGTGGCCAATCGGGACACGGTATGCAATATGGGCGGGCTTTGGTACAGTGACGTTCAATGCTTGAGTCCTTTGACTGACAGTAGCTCTAACCAATTGCGTCAAAGAGAAAATGTTTGAACCCACCCCCCGGGAAACAAGATCCATACGCAGCATCTCCAGACTCAAATACCACACGACAGTGTGATTTGAGCTTATTAGCCAGGCTATAGTCAAACCCACAGATGTTATAGTTCATTTCAAATTATTTTGTGCAGTTAATGGTCAGCTATAGATGATGATGATAAAAAGGTGAGTATGTGAATACCAATGATAAGTAGGCCTACCATTTCAGGATATTGTTTACTAATGAATTACTTTGTTTCGGTACTTTGGTGTTTAAACTTTTAGCATTCCTACTTTCTCTAGTGTTAACTCTAAACATCTCTCTCTCTCTCTCTCTCTCTCTCTCTCTCTCTCTCTCAATTCAATGCAGTTTAAATGAAGGTGAAGTAAAAACAAAAATGCACTAAATCGCGGCGAGTCGGTAAACTGGCGAGTTCTCCGGATACCCCCAAAACCCCACTTTGTGAATCACTATATCTTACTGGACATTACCCAGTTATAACGCCCAGTGTAACTGGCTCAACTTGCCCTCACTGCATTGTACAATAGCTCATGCAGACGTCATGCAATAATGTATAAACAGAGATGTACTTTTACGGCAGCATGAAGCATGGCGCACGTGATTATCACAGCTATATTTAGCGCGGGGCATGGCACACAGGCCATTGTCCCTCTGAAGCTTTCCTGTGTAACCCAGAACACCGTTTGCTTGGCCGAGGGCTTTAAGCTTCTCCGTTTAATCCAATGAGGATTCCTCATCATCACAAAGCCTACGATGTTAATTCCTTTCAATGGGCAACTTTTTCGTAACGTTTTTCTTTTGTGTAAAAATTATGTTTTCGTCGACTAAAACTAAGACGATAAATGTTCGTCGACTACCTTTTTCCACTGACAAAAACTAAATGGAAACTAAATGAAAACTAAGCTATGATGACTAAAACTAAGACTAAATATATTATAACAAATAAAAACTAGACTAAAATGTTAGGAAGGGACTAGTGAACAAGAGATCCAGTATTAGTCATTTTACACTTGGTTACACAAGCTCACAACACGTCGCAGCGCGACGCGTTGTGAGCTTGTAGATCGGCTATTTTCAGCAAGTGTAAAATCAGTCATTATGACGGCATCAAGGCCCGCCAAAACACATTTTAGACTAAAACCAGACTAACACTAAGATATTCCAGGTGACTAAAATGTGACTGAAACTAAATTAAAACTATTCAAGAGACTACGACTAAAACTAAAATAAAAATTTGCTGCCAAAAACAACACTGTCTGCGACTGTGTATAGTGAGCGACGGTTCAGCGTGACAAACTCACTTGTTACTGATTTTCAAAAGCCAAGGCAGCTTCAAGTATATAGTAATTTTATATGGACCATATGCAGACCGCGGCCATCTTACCATATAAGTTAATGGCAAGGTACTAACAAGGTGCAACTTCCCATTGGCAGCCCATTCATCCAAACAGAACAGACCTATCTGATTGTATTAAACAACGTCAGACACACCAACATTGCAGCTGTACGAAAAGCTTGAATTATTCTCTTTCTATCCTCAAAGTGTTTGTTTCATAAAAATCCACTGTAGACATGTTATGAGTTACTTTCTGTCCTTGCAGGTGATTCTTTTTCCAAGTGTTGCAGTTTGGAAGTGCTCGTTAGATATCACTCAACGGCCCATGCGTACCACCTGTTTTGAATTTGCACATAACGCAAGAGGCAGCAGGACATTGCTTTACTGAAAACGAGTGCTTCCAAACTCTGATGGCAAGATGGCCGCGGTCTGCATATGGTCAATAGTACTCTGTAATCTAACCAAGTACATTGTACAGTACTTAGGCATTGAGGAATAATGATAGAAAAAGCGATGCTAGGAAACCTGCACAAAAATGGTGCTTTGTGTTGAGTAATCTAATCTTCAAATATTTAATTTTTTTTGTGTGGCTTTTCTGCCTCTATTGATAGTTTCAAGTGAAGATAGACAGGAAAGAGGGAAGGGGAGAGACACGCAGCAAAGGTCGTCATGAACGGGACTCGAACACGCGACGCGCTGTCAGGCGCAAAGCCTATTATGTGGCATGATGTGCCTGGACCGCTAGGCCGGCGGGCGCCCCATCTTCAAATATTTAACCCATTTAGACCTGGGACCAGATTCTATAAATGTCTTCTAAATCACGACAGTTTTCTGAAAAACCCTATGTTTCCATGTCAGCGCTTCTCAAACTATTTCATGTCAAGGACCCCCAGAATTATCTGTATTTGGCCGCCGACCCCCCATCTGAAAATATGTTATCCCAGGGACCCCCAAGAAGCAAAGATTTGAGTTAAAAATAAATAAAAATATTCCAAATTTGTGCCCCATTTTCCAGATTAAAAAAAAATAGCAGATCTACAAGCTTGTAGCGCGGCACTCGGTGCCGGGCTAAGAGCTTGTAGATCTGCTATTTTTCAATAGGGGGTCCCACCCAGAATGGGTTTTATTTTTTAATACAGATTATTAAAGCAGCAAGCACTATGAAACTTTCCTCTTCTACCAGAGATTTGAACCCGGTTTCATGCGCAAGTGCTGACATTTGTACCATTGATTGAGCTACTAGAGCCTGGCCCCACTTAACCTGACTCCGCCAGATGGGGCAGCAGAGAGTACACTGGGTTCCCCCTCCTGCTCCCATCTGGGAACTCTCAGGCAGACTTGATGCCCGGCCAGAAAACGGCCTGGCCAATCAGCAGCTAGAGGCGGGATAGCTGCCGGGCATCAAGTCTGCCTGAGAGTTCCCAGATGGGAGCAGGAAGGGGGAACCCAGTGTACTCTCTGCTGCCCCATCTGGCGGAGTCAGGTTAGGCCCCACTTGCTCAGGGGATAAATTGAATCTTGACCATCAGGTCAAAGTTTTTGTCAGTATACCACCGAAACATGTACCATACAGATTGGACCGAAATACATTAGTATTAAGGTGAAATAAGGTTAGTATTAAGGTGAAATAAGGTGAAAGCCTGTAAGGATTTAGGATATTATACATATACACAATTATATCAGTCTTGTGTATGCCCTGTTTCGGATTATGCCTCCGGTGTATGGGGTTTTCCGGACAAGGAAAGTTGTAACACAATTCAAAATAGAGCCATACGGTCATTTCTTGGAGTTCATAAGCTTACGCCTATCTTGGCCATTAGCGGAGATATGGGATGGATGCCCGTAAATATCAGACACAAAGGTGAGATGTTGAGACTTTGGAATAGACTTGTTAATATGTCCGATGACAGACTAACCAAAAAGATTTTTAACTGGGACATTTCTAATGGTTACCCCTGGGCCAATGAAGTAAAGTCTTTATTCTTTATGAATAATTCATCATTTATTTATTTAAATAAACTATGCTGTAATATTCATGAGATACAGAACTGTATGTCCCTTGGGTATAAAGAGAGTTGGGCTGTTGATTTATGGTACAAACCAAAACTAAGAACATATCGTCTTATTAAAAATAATTATGGCCCTGAACCTTATGTTACACAAAATGTATCCAAAAGTCAGAGATCTTTTTGTGCACAGCTGCATTCTGGGACCTTACCATTAGCTTTAGAAACGGGTAGATTCATTGGTACTCCTGAGGAGGACAGTGTGTTTACTGTGTGATTTGAAAGAAATTGAAATTGAAATTCATTTTTTGTTTTACTGCCCATTATATGAAGAACTAAGACATGTATTATTTTGTAAAATGACAACTATCTGTGTTAACTTTTTCTGGTTAGAGGACTACGAAAAGTTGGAATTTTGTTTTAGGAAAGGTATTTTTGCTTTAGCAGACTTTTTATGCAAAGCGTGGGAAAAAAGGCAGAATGTTTTGTTTGTGTAAAAAAAAAAAAGAAAAAGAAAAAGAAAAAGAAAAAGAAAAGAGAAAAAAACGAGAAAAAAAAACGAGAAAAAAAAACTTTCTTGTACACAATGCAATACTGACGCAATGATTTGTATGGTGTGTCCTATAAGTCCATGTGGGCTGGGCGCCTTGGGTGCATGACACAAAAATAAAGAAATCTATCCATCTATCTTAAGACGGACACGTTTCATAGAAATTCATACATCTTGTAGTACCTGGTGGTAACAATATTCGCTTACTTAATCCATTCTGGGCGGGAACCCCTTTAGGTGTTTTAAGCATTATGTTATACTTTAGCTATTGAAAAATAGCAGATCTACAAGCTCGTAGAGCGGCACAGAGTGACTCGCTACAAGCTTGTAGGTCTGCTATTTTATTTTAAATCCTGAAAATGTGGCACAAATCTTTGAATATATATAACGTTTTTAACTCAAATCTTTGCTTCTGGGAGAGGGTCCCTGGAACAACATATTTCCAAGTGGGGGTCGGCGGCCAATTACATATCATTTTTGGTGGTCTTTGACATGAAATATTGAGAACCACTAACATAGAAACACGTGATTTTCAGAAAACTGTCAGGATTTAGAAGACTCAGGTCTAAATGGCTTCAACTCAGACTACTTGAGCATGCCTTCTCTCCAGTTTGGCATGACTGAATGACGCCCACGGTAGACGAAGGAAGGAGCAGGGCATGGCTGAGGGAAGTAGGGGTGCTGGGGGGGCTGGAGCACCCTCACCGCCCAGGCACAGCCCCCCCTCGGACAGGAGGGGGAAAATAATAATGATTTTAATCAAAACAGATTTCTGTTAATGGACTAATAAATATGCTGTATCACAGTATCGGCGCCTTATCCTGGTTAATTGCCTGTGTCAGTTTGCTCATGCGTGTGGAGAGGGAAAGTAAAAGCCACTTTTCTGCGTGAAAATGCGTGAAAATGCACGTGCACGACGCGCGCACACCCCCTACTGAGCATTCAGCACCTCTTGCTGTAAACATCTTCCCGCGGCCAAGGATCAGGGCGGTGCAGTGTGCACCAATATCAATGCCAACTGGCACGGTGGCACATTTACAGTAACACAACAGCACTGCGACTGGGGTCTGAGAGCCAGTGCCATTGGAGGTCTTGCGTAATGGCCGCCAGCCGGACATAGTGAAGGCCATTGGACAAAAACAAACTGTTAGCCCAGCTGGCCTGAAGTAAGGGCTAGAGAGTTAATGGTCTCTCTCTCTGTGTGTGTGTGTGTGTGTGTGTGTGTGTGTGTGTGTGTGTGTGTGTGTGTGTGTGTGTGTGTGTGTGTGTGTGTGTGTGTGTGTGTGTGTGTGCGTGTGCGTGTGTGTGTGTGTGTGTGTGTGTGTGTGTGTGAGAGACTGTACAGTATGTGTGAGTGAGTGAGTGAGTGAGTGAGTGAGTGAGTGAGTGAGTGAGTGAGTGAGTGAGTGAGTGAGTGAGTGAGTGAGTGAGTGAGTGAGTGGGTGAGCGAGTGAGTGAGCGAGTGAGCGAGTGAGTGAGCGAGCGAGTGAGCGAGTGAGTGAGCGAGCGAGCTGTATTTGTGTGTTCACTGTCCACTTTCACTAAACAGACACAATATACATTTTGAAATGATATCTCATAAACAATGATGATTCATTTCCCACACACTATGGCAAATAAAATGATGTGTTTAAACTAAAAAGGAAAAAAAGGAACAATGTTTTGAAACATATATACCATCATCAGGTCATCTTCTGAGAAACATTACAGATAACCTGAAAATTTATACAAATAAATGTTATTATTTGTATTTGCAGGTAAAGATGATAGTGTGTGAGACTCCTTATATAAATAAAATGGCCCATGGTCTTTTGTTAATTGGCGTCTATAAATGAGGCAATTCAATGACTGTATGTCGGTCAAAATAAAATAAAAATGAAATAAAATCGGGATACATTTGGTGCTCACCCCTTTTTCTGGTCTTGAACCTCTGGCCTGTGAGCACTGGTTTCTGCTGCTTACCGGTATTCATAAAAGTCCTGATTCAATGCACGCACACGCACACACCCACACACACACGTACACGCACACGCACACACACACACACAATTAGAAAACGGCCTCTCATGCAAACGACATGCAAACTTGATTCATAATAGCTTTGTTGTCAGATCAAGAAATCAAGAAACCTATTAAACCTGTGTACCGGACGGTGATGATATGTCACCGTCATTTATTTGAGATAATAAAAGATCATCTTTTAACAGCCACAAAAAAAAGACGGCTGAACTGACGATAGATTGACGCACAAATTATTAATAACTGTGCTATGATAATTTAGTGACAAACATTGTATTCTGGGATACAGTACCACTCACTATACCTACCTACCTGTGTCCACTATAGTCACAACAAGCACAGATTCTTCAATAAACCGAAAAGAAAAAAGTTCAAAGCTCAATAAATAAATCATTCTTACCAGCTGTGAGTGTCTCGTAGCAGCACTGAGTTAGACAGTTGTAATGGAGTGGTCGCTGTGTGTGTGTGTCTGAGAGTTCTCTCTCCCGCTCGCCTGCCAACCCTGTGCTGCTCCGTGCTAAATATAGTGGGCTCATCCCTCCCTGCAGCGCAAACCTCTCTCTCTCTCTCTCTCTCTCTCTCTCTCCCCTTTTACTGGGGACACACACGTGTCATATTACTGAAAGGGAATGTGTAGCCATGGCTAATAGCATACCCACACATACGCACATACAACAAAAACACCTGTCTGTCTGTCTGTCTGTCTGTCTGTCTGCCTGCCTGCCTGCCTGCCTGCCTGCCTGCCTTGTCTGTCTGTCCTGTCTGTCTGTCTGTCTGTCTGTCTGTCTGTCTGTCTGTTCAACACTATAGTCTCTCTCCTTTTTTTGAGTGATGCAACCACTCCAAGGAACAGCTTTGTCCCTATGGGACTATGGGACTATGTTTAGAGTACCACTGTTTAGAGTACCAATAGGGGGTGCTGTTGCACCACTCGCTATAGACTGGTCTGATTTTTTTTGGTGACATTACATTTTCTAACAGCTGGTTTTGTGAAAGTTTTCAAAAAATAATTGTGAGTTTGTAGATGCAACACCATTGTACGTTGAAGTATAAAATAGGGCTTGAGTTCTTGCATCAGACTAACAGTTAGGCTGATTAAGAACTCAAGCCCTATTTATTTTTCTTTTTTTTAATTGAAAAACGTTTAAGCATTTTTAACATGTTTTTGAAAAGCGTTTTAACATTTTGTTTTAATTGACTAAGATCAGTTAGTCACTAACTGATTTTAGCCAATTAAAAAAAAAAAACGCTTCTCGATTATTCGATTAACCAAAAGCCTAATGGATAAAACTATCAATCGCTAAGAAAGGAATATATATTATACAGTTTGCAGCCCTAATTGACAGTCATTTGCGTGGCAGACCTTTGAGCAACAGGCTTACCGCGCACGGTGACCAGACTGAGCAACAGGCTTACCGCGCACGGTGACCAGACTGAGGGGATTGGGCACTATAGGCTAGCTCAGGGATTACAGCACTTTCTAATCCACAACATCAACCCTGGACCGCCTGTCTGTCTGCCGCAAACACAGTCTGACCACTACTCTGCCTGTCTGTCTGCCGCAAACACAGTCTGACCACTACTCTGCCTGTCTGTCTGCCGCAAACACAGTCTGACCACTACTCTGCCTGTCTGTCTGCCGCAAAAAACACAGTCTGACCACTACTCTGCCTGTCTGTCTGCCGCAAACACAGTCTGACCGCTACTCTGCCTGTCTGTCTGCCGCAAACACAGTCTGACCACTACTCTGCCTGTCTGTCTGCCGCAAACACAGTCTGACCACTACTCTGCCTGTCTGTCTGCCGCAAACACAGTCTGACCACTACTCTGCCTGTCTGTCTGCCGCAAACACAGTCTGACCACTACTCTGCCTGTCTGTCTGCCGCAAACACAGTCTGACCACTACTCTGCCTGTCTGTCTGCCGCAAACACAGTCTGACCACTACTCTGCCTGTCTGTCTGCCGCAAACACAGTCTGACCACTACTCTGCCTGTCTGTCTGCCGCAAACACAGTCTGACCACTACTCTGCCTGTCTGTCTGCCGCAAACACAGTCTGACCGCTACTCTGCCTGTCTGTCTGCCGCAAACACAGTCTGACCACTACTCTGCCTGTCTGTCTGCCGCAAACACAGTCTGACCACTACTCTGCCTGTCTGTCTGCCGCAAACACAGTCTGACCACTACTCTGCCTGTCTGTCTGCCGCAAACACAGTCTGACCACTACTCTGCCTGTCTGTCTGCCGCAAACACAGTCTGACCACTACTCTGCCTGTCTGTCTGCCGCAAACACAGTCTGACCACTACTCTGCCTGTCTGTCTGCCGCAAACACAGTCTGACCACTACTCTGCCTGTCTGTCTGCCGCAAAAAACACAGTCTGACCACTACTCTGCCTGTCTGTCTGCCGCAAAAAACACAGTCTGACCACTACTCTGCCTGTCTGTCTGCCGCAAACACAGTCTGACCACTACTCTGCCTGTCTGTCTGCCGCAAAAAACACAGTATGACCACTACTCTGTCCGTCTGTCTGCCGCTAACAGTCTGACCGCTACTCTGCCTGTCTGTCTGCCGCAAACACAGTCTGACCACTACTCTGCCTGTCTGTCTGCCGCAAACACAGTCTGACCACTACTCTGCCTGTCTGTCTGCCGCAAACACAGTCTGACCGCTACTCTGCCTGTCTGTCTGCCGCAAACACAGTCTGACCACTACTCTGCCTGTCTGTCTGCCGCAAACACAGTCTGACCACTACTCTGCCTGTCTGTCTGCCGCAAACACAGTCTGACCACTACTCTGCCTGTCTGTCTGCCGCAAACACAGTCTGACCACTACTCTGCCTGTCTGTATGCCGCAAACACCTTCTGACCACTACTCTGCCTGTCTGTCTGCCGTAAACAGTCTGATCGCTACTCTGTCTGCCTGTCTGTCTGTTGCAAACACCAGTCTGACCACTACTCTGCCTGTCTGTCTGCCGCAAACAACACAGTCTGACCACTACTCTGCCTGTCTGTCTGCCGCAAAAAACACAGTCTGACCGCTACTCTGCCTGTCTGTCTGCCACAAACAACACAGTCTGACCGCTACTCTGCCTGTCTGTCTGCCGCAAAAAACACAGTCTGACCGCTACTCTGCCTGTCTGTCTGCCGCAAAAAACACAGTCTGACCACTACTCTGCCTGTCTGTCTGCCGCAAAAAACACAGTCTGACCACTACTCTGTCCGTCTGTCTGCCGCTAACAGTCTGACCGCTACTCTGCCTGTCTGTCTGCCGCAAACACAGTCTGACCACTACTCTGCCTGTCTGTCTGCCGCAAACACAGTCTGACCACTACTCTGCCTGTCTGTCTGCCGCAAAAAACACAGTCTGACCACTACTCTGCCTGTCTGTCTGCCGCAAAAAACACAGTCTGACCACTACTCTGTCTGTCTGTCTGCCGCAAAAAACACAGTCTGACCACTACTCTGTCTGTCTGTCTGCCGCAAACACAGTCTGACCACTACTCTGTCTGTCTGTCTGCCGCAAACACAGTCTGACCACTACTCTGCCTGTCTGTCTGCCGCAAACACAGTCTGACCACTACTCTGCCTGTCTGTCTGCCGCAAACACAGTCTGACCACTACTCTGCCTGTCTGTCTGCCGCAAACACAGTCTGACCACTACTCTGCCTGTCTGTCTGCCGCAAACACAGTCTGACCACTACTCTGCCTGTCTGTCTGCCGCAAACACAGTCTGACCACTACTCTGCCTGTCTGTCTGCCGCAAACACAGTCTGACCACTACTCTGCCTGTCTGTCTGCCGCAAACACAGTCTGACCACTACTCTGCCTGTCTGTCTGCCGCAAACAGTCTGACCGCTACTCTGCCTGTCTGTCTGCCGCAAACAGTCTGACCGCTACTCTGCCTGTCTGTCTGCCGCAAACACAGTCTGACCACTACTCTGCCTGTCTGTCTGCCGCAAACACCTTCTGACCACTACTCTGCCTGTCTGTCTGACGCAAACACAGTCTGACCACTACTCTGCCTGTCTGTCTGACGCAAACACAGTCTGACCACTACTCTGCCTGTCTGTCTGCCGCAAACACGAGTCTGACCGCTACTCTGCCTGTCTGTCTGCCGCAAACAGGTAAGATAAGGGCTACTCAAAAGACTATGAATAAAAAAAAAAATCTAAATTTGCTGCCAAAAACAACACCTAGGCCTACTATAACCCAATAACCAAATTACTAATTTACAGGTTGTGCACAGTAGACTTGTTAGCCTTTTCGTGCATAACATTTCCAAAGTATTGTCCTATAGTCACAGTCAATCAGCTGTGATTCTGAAGTGCAACGATGGTCATACTCAGTCATAATTTGAATTCACAAATCAAATTATGACTGGATTGGCATTAAGCGACACCGTCAGGCACCACCAACGGAATGTTTATTAGCGCACCTGTAGAACGATTAAGGGCCACTTTAATAACCTTATCATCAAAACATGTTTAAATAGTTAGCCTATGATGCCTATCCTATACCTGTAGAACATTGATAATAGGCCTACAGCATTATTAATATTCATAGGCGATTTTAGAGGGGGGCCCAGGGGGCATGTGCCCCCCCTGGTGGCAAAAATATGTGCACCCAGATATTGTACTAGGCTATTATTACACCCCCCCCCCCCCCCCCTTCCTTCCCCACTACAAAAAATGTGTTTGGTACCCCTAAAGAAAATAAAAAATAATATGTGCCCCCCCCCCCCCCCATATGTTCATAATGATTGATCACGGTTTATACGGTGTTATATTACTGTCAACTGTCAATGTAGAAAGTACTGAATCCAAATAGTCGGACAAACCAAACACGTGACAGCAACCAATCACTTAAAGTCTAGTCATTGTTGTAGGTCATTATGGTCATAACTCTCTTACCTGACTGTGGTTGACCTAAGTGGAAGATATTATAGTTGATTTATAGTTGTAGCTTCTTCACTCAGCGTGGAGACCTGTTCAACCACCCAGACACACAACAGGCAGGGTCTAGTATGGATGGAGGCACGACTACAGGATGGGGGGGGGGGGGCGGGGGGGGTCTGACATGATTTAAAACTAGTTTACACCCAAGAAAATATTACACCACAATGTGTTTAAAATGAATATACAAGCGTGTCAAATGTAATCAATCGGCAAGTTCAAAAGTGTATAGTTATCTGTGATCGGTTAATTGTCATTGTCGGACTACACCAATAACCCCACCACCCCCCCTGTGGTCTTTATAATGGTATATTCCAGTGATTGTTCATCCCCATGCAGTGCCAGCAGCTTTAAACTAAACTCCATCGGCCTTACTTTACTTTACTCTACAGACCAAACTATTGTCACCTCCTCAGAGAAAACACAGTCAAACTATAACATCTGATAAAAACAGACTTATGGCTGCTGCTTCAAAGAAGGGAGATCTCTCTGCGTCTGAGTGGAAGCTTCTACAAACTATAGCTGCAGGTATATATATATACTCTTCTTTCATTTAAATGTATAGAAAATAAAATGTCAACGATTCAACTTCAATATCGATCAAATATCCAAATGATATGGAAAATGTTTCCATTTTCCTTCCTTGTAGGCCTATAGATTTTATAAATAATTACACACACACACACACACACACACACACATATATATATATATATATATATATATATATATATATATATATATATATATATGGCTACAATTTCGGTAAAGCTCCTCAAAATTAAACAAAGAATGGTTGGTTTTGGATATATTCAGAGTGATTTGAACGAGAATAATTACCTATTAAAACAGATAATATATCAAACATTTATTTTGAATTAAACCTGTGTGGTGTTTATTATCAGTGTGTTCCAGTTTAGACAAAACATCAACATATTTCACAATCACCTGGATAATTATTATTATTATTATTAATAATAATGATAATTATGCGGTTTATTCGTGTGATGTTAGGTAGGCTATTCTAGTCGAGGGCCAAGTTAACCACAAATAACAACATTTCTAGTAGAAATGTAGACAGTATAATGTTGAAGCCTTGAAAAATGTGTTTTCATTATGATACTGATAGGAAGTTAGGAACTATGTTGATTGATTGATTGATTGATTGATTGATTGAAGTATTTATTAACAGTTTGCAGAATTACAGTACATTTCAAGCACAACTCAATACAAAAACTCCATTCATCCTATATATAGCCAGAACACAATTGATTTATCATTAAAATAAACATGGTCGCATGCAGCCCACGCATCTGACCACTTTACGGCAGCCGAAAGGCTTAATAAGCATTAAATATTCATGTTTTTTGACGTGGGCCCCCAGAATAGGTTGAGAAGCCCTGCCTTAAATATCCCAAACCCCAACCTGAACCTTTTTGGAGAATAATGTCCTCTGAATGTTCTTCTTGACGTTGATTCTGTTCATGTGTAGATGATCTGCAGGAGGCAGACATGTTGCTGGCGAGGACAGATGTGCAGGTGGACTGTTTGGATGAGGTATGAAGACTGTTTGTGTTTATTTATAACTTTGACAAGTCCTGTAAAAAAAATTTATTTGATTATATAGAGTGTCGCAGTCCCGCCCCCTACCATGGCCCAGGAAATGAATCCCAATGCATTTTTCCCATAGACATTTCAAAAAGTATTTATTTAAAGACGGTTACGCCGCGGACAAAGCCAACTCGAGTCGTGACAACTCATGACAACACAAACAATATTTTGGACCAAACAAATAATTACAAAGAAGAAAAACAACAAAAAAAGTGTTGTTAAACCTACCGTTTTTTTCTTCTTTCTAATTATTTGTTCGGCCCAAAAATGTTTGTTTGTTGTCATGATTTGTCACGACTCGAGTTGGCTTTGTCCGCGGCGTAAACGTCTTTAAATAAATACTTTCTGAAATTGAAAGTCTATGAGGAAAATGAACGGAGAATCATTTCCTGGGCCATGGTAGGGGGGCGGGACTGCGACGCTCTATACACTTGTGTCCCTATTCTGGGGGGGGCAAATAACATTTGGTAAAAATAGCAGATCTACAAGTTCAGAACATGCGATTGGCTATTTTTTGGGGCAAAGATCCAGGATTTAGTGTAGAGACAAAACAGGAGAGGGACTAGTACAGAGCCCAGGGGGAATCCAGTCAACTATACCGGTAAGTATACTGCATCTTTTGGCCTGATTCGATTTCACACTACATGCACTCATGGGAGCTATATGCTGTAAAGCTATTATGTTGACAACAACGGTTATAAAACGGTTATAAAAAGCACAATGTTCTTCTTTATTGTTTCTGAGACACATGGAGGTGACAGCCCTTCAAGGTAGGCTATAGATAATAGCGTCATGCCACTAGACGTTAACACACCCGTGAGTCCATAAGTGTTTACTTTCCAGTCTGTCAAGATCAGATGGCGTGCGCGCGTGCGTGCGCGCGTGCGTGCGCGCGTGCGTGCGCGCGTGCGTGCGTGCGTGCGTCCTAACCCTTTTGACCAATGAGCCCAAAATACATGCAGACATTAGGCTTCCTGTGGTTAACCCATTTTTGGGCGGGAACCCCTTTTGGTGTAAGCATTATGTTATGCTTTAGCTATTGAAAAATAGCAGATCTACAAGCTCATAGCGCGCCACCGAGTGGCGCGCTACGAGCTTGTAGGTCTGCTATTTTTGAAAAATCGTAAAAATGCGGCACAAATCTTTGAATATATATTCTTTCAGAGCGAACGTTTTTTTTATTTTGACGTCAGGCCTGTGAACATATACAGTGTGAGGCAAATTTGACCCTCATGGATAAATTGCCCCCGATCCTCTTTCCTATACATCCAGCATGGCATGACTCCGTTGATGCATGCGGCGTGTAAGGGTGAGGCCGGCATGTGTGGCCTGCTGCTGCAACACGGAGCCAATGTCAACTGTAACCAGCACGAGTACGGATACACCGCCCTCATGTTTGCTGCTCTGTCAGGTGGGTCTGCCTATACTATACAGTCAAATGTCCAAATATTACAGTGTCAAATATCCAGTTTTTCCCTCACTGTATATGTTTATTTTCCCTTTTTACCACCATTATGATGAATTCCTGTTCTGTTAGAAGTGTCTATTTGTACGTCTCTAAATGTTTTGATGAATTGAACATGGTGGACCCTGTTGGAAACAAGTGTAATGCTTAATTGGGTCGTCCACTCACAGTTAACAGCCTTTGTATTGAGTTTGTGCTCGAAATGTACTGTAATTCTGCAAACTGTTAATAAATATTTCAATCAATCAATCAATCAGTGTTCATTTCACCCCACCATGACATTCTTAACCCAGTTTGACCCATGGGAAGGATTCTACAAATGTCTTCTAAATCCTGACAGTTTTCCGAAAAACCCCATGTTTCTATGTCAGTCGTTCGTCTCAAACATTTTCATGTCAAGAACCCCCAAGATTATATGTGTTTGGCCGCCGACCCCCCATCTGAAAATATGTTGTTCCAGGGACCCCTCCCAGAAGCAAAGATTTGAGTTAAAAACGTTGGCTCTGAAAGAATATAATTATATTCAAAGGTTTGCACCACACTTTCACGATTTTTCAAAAATAGCAGCACTATGAGCTTGTAGATCTGCTATTCAATAGCTAAAGTATAACATAATGCTTAAAACACCAAAAGGGGTTCCCGCCCAAAATGGGTTAAAATAGTTATGGTAAAGTGCGTTTATGGGATTTAACCAACGAAAAGTATTACCAAGTGACTAAATAAAAACTACACTGGATCCGCTGGGAAACAGGGTCATTTTTTTCCTCGTAATATCCTGAAAAGTAAGGTTTCCTGAAAAGTAATGGTTTGTTAGAATTTGGACACAAACGCTGTACGTCTACCCGACGACCGCGTCGCCATCTTTGATGATGTATATTTGATTTGACCACAGTATTGTTTTCGTCGACTAAAACTAAGACGAAAAATGTTCGTCTACTACCTTTTTCCACTGATGGAAACTACATGGAAACTAAATGAAAACTAAGCTATGATGACTAAAACTAAGACTAAATATATTGACAATTTCGTCAACAAATAAAAACTAGAATGTTAGGAAGGGACTAGTGGACAAGAGATCCAGTCATTTTACAATCGGTTGCATGCTGAAAATAGTCATCAAGGCCCACCAAAATACATTTTAGTCGACTAAATTCTGACGACAGTTAGTCGACTAAAACTAGACTAACACTAAAACATTCCAGGTGACTAAAATGTGACCTAAAACTAAATGAAAACTATTCAAGAAACTACAGTATGACTAAAACTAAAATCGAAATTTGCTGCCAAAAACAACACTGTTTGACCTCCACAGGAAAGAGTGACGTCACCAGCATGCTCCTGAATGCAGGAGCGGAGACAGGCCAGGTGAACTCTGTGGGGCGCACGGCGGCTCAGATGGCAGCTTTTGTGGGTAAGGATGGGGTTTTTTTGGACTGAGGTTGATTAAAAAAAAGGCTTCTGTCTGTTTTCTGTCAGTGGTTCTCAAACATTTTCATGTCAAGGACCCCCGGAATTATCTGTATTTGGCGGCGGACCCCCATCTGAAAATATGTTGTTCCAGCTTCTGGTCCCCCCCCCCAGAAGCAAAGATTTGAGTTAAAAACGTTGGCTCTGAAAGAATATATATTCAAAGATTTGCGCCACATTTTCACAAAAATAGCACATCTACAATCTCGTAGATGGTGGGTAGATCAACAAGATCTACCCACCCAAAAAACAGTATTTTCCCATGGCTGAACATTGTTTAAAATTGTACCTAGCGGCGCACTTGAGGAGTTTAAAATATATATATATATATATATAACTGTATACTGATGTCTGTGTGTAACACTCTTGAAAACAAAGTCTTTTGTATTGTGGGTTTGAGCTGACAGGCACGTTTTGATGTCAATCAATCAAGTCACCTTAATTCAAGTGGCAGGTGGCAAAAAAATATTTTTTTATATTTAAAATGATATATATATATATTTAGGGGCGGGTCATGTGATCTACCTGCACAGCCTTTGTGATCTACTGGTAGATCACGATCTACAGTTGGAGGCCATCGATATTGTCCTTTTCTTTTTGCTGAGGTTTGCGTGATCTGCGCAAAAGGACAGTTAACCCATTTGGGCGGGAACCCCTTTTGGTGTTTTAAACATTATGTTATAATTTAGCTATTGAAAAATAGCAGATCTACAAGCTCCTAGCGCGCCACCGAGTGGCGCGCTACGAGCTTGTAGGTCTGCTATTTTTGAAAAATCGTGAAAATATTTATTTCAGCAAACTGAAGGATTTAGATGGATTTTTTAAAATGTTGAGGTCAGGCCTAAATGGGTCAAATGATAAGGGACAATATCGGTGGCACCCAACTGTACCTTTTGGGCACCCCTGGTCTAGCCCATTTAGACCTGAGGACGATTCCACAAATGTCTTCTAAATCCTGACAGTTTTCTTGAAAAAACCCTACGTTTCTATGTCAGTCGTTCTCATACATGTTCATGTCAAGGACCCCCAAAATATATGTAATTGGCCACCGACCCCCATCTGAAAATATGTTGCTCCAGGGACCCCTCCAGAAGCAAAGATTTGAGTTTAAAATGTTCACTGATTTTCACGTTTTTTCAAAAAATAGCAGACCTATACAAGCTCGTACGAGTGTCTACATGTCTACTGACTTTGACCTTGACTCTTCCAGGCCAGCATGACTGTGTCACTTTGATCAACAACTACTTCTCTCGGGCCAGGCTGGACCACTACACCAGACCACAGGGTCCGGAGACTGAAGCCATGCTGCCTCCCAAACTGGCAGGACCCCTTTACAACATTATTATGACCACCAACCTCAATCCTGTCAAGGTGGGGGGGCCTGTTGTACATAGGCAGAACATTTCCAATGTTATTTTACCGCGTGGCGAGCTGTCTAGTTAGTCTTATCTGCCAGTCTGTGTGTGTGTCTGTACTCGACAGTGTTGTTTTTGGCATAAAATTTTGATTCAGTGTTAGTCTAGTTTTAGTCGATGATGGTGTCGTATTGGCTGATTTTACACTTGCTGAAAATAGCCGATCTACAAGCTCACAACGCGTCGCGTTGTGAGCTTGTAGATCTGCTATTTTCAGCATGCAACCAAGTGAGTAAAATGACTTATACTGGATCTTTTGTCCACTAGTCCCTTCCTAACATTTTAGTGTAGTTTTTATTTTTTTACGAAATTGTCAATATATTTAGTCTTACTTTTAGTCATCGTAGCTTAGTTTTCATGTAGTTTCCGTTTAGTTTTCGTCAGTGAAAAAGGATGGTCGACGGAACATTTTTCGTCATAGTATATTAGTCGACGAAATCAACACCGGTGCGCGAGGCTAATCTCACAACCCACTTGACCGATCGGCACCAGATGTCTTGTGTAAACCAACATAACTGCCCGGCCGCCAGGTATATCTGCCCGCTGTGCATTCTGTCCCTGAGATCATGTGTGTTGTTCAAATTAAAAGAACATTCAAAATGGCGGGGAAGATGCGTCATGACCCAAGGAATCCAGGGAAAGTGAAATTGTGATTTTACGACCTAGGGTTCAAGAGTTATAAGGCGAAATGTAAAGTGGGCTGTTATAGCGCCACCATGAGGCCGACTGATGTAATTCTTTATTATACATTAATTTTAATAATTATTATGAACCTCCCCTCCGAGTGTTGTGACTGTAGCTCCGACGGTTTCTGAGATAAAAAAAAATACTTGATGTGAGTTTTCACATTTTCCCCATGTAAGTGGATGGGTACTTTTAATGCACTAATAAATTAATTATTAATCAATAATTTGTTATAGTGAAAAAAGGGCTTCGTTAAGACCCCCATATTATTGTGGTCAATGCCTGTGTGAAAAGTGGGAGCGATTGGTGCAGGCAGTGAGGAGCTACGGCAGTGTTTCTGACACACATTCATTCATTCAATTAATGAATGAAAAACTTTATTCCGAACATGATAAAATTATACAAAAAAGTCAAAGAATTAAAATAAGTGCAATATAGCACAAATAAAAGAATATTCCCAAAACAAAAAAACAAGCCTCACTGGCCGCAAGTATTGTAATTCAGACATTGAGTTCATTATAGTATGATGATAATGATGATGATGAACAAAACAACGTCTATGGACCCTTTCATATTGTACTGTACTGTAAATGAAGCTGGGTGTGATATAACTGCACTGCTATACACTGTAGTACAGTCAGTTCAAAGCAGGCCTTTAGATAGCCTAGAGTGCCCTCTGAATTCCACCAGGTGCACATGCATGCATGCATGCAGCGATCATAGTGGCACCCCTCCCACTTTAAGCCACTCTAAATATATCTGTCTAGAAGTGAATGCAGGTCACCACCGTTTGTGATAACATGGACGGTTACGCTCCCCTCCTCCTCATACATGAGCGAGCGTTAGCAACTTTCAATCTGGCGGCTCTGTTTTGGACATGATGTCATTAATTACGGATTACAAAAGTTCTCAAAGAAATTACAAAATTGTCAACAATTTCCCAAATTGCGCAAATAGATCTACACCAGTGTTGTTTTTGTCGACTAAAACTAAGACGGAAAATGTTCGTCGACTACCTTTTTTTCACTGACGGAAACTAAATGGAAACTAAATGAAAACTAAGCTACGATGACTAAAACTAAGACTACTATGTATTGACAATTTCGTCAACAGCTAAAAACTAGACAAAAATGCTAGGACGTGGACAAGAGATCCAGTATAAGTCATTTTACACTTGGTTGCATGCTGAAAATAGCCGATCTACAAGCTCACAACGCGTCGCGCTGCGACGTGCTGCGACGCTTGTAGATCGGCTATTTTCAGCAAGTGCAAAATCAGTCATTACGACGGCATCAAGGCCCGCCAAAACACATTTTTCTCGACTAAATCAACGGTAGATTTAGTCGACTAAAACTAGACTAACACTAAAACATTCCAGATGACTAAAATGTGACTAAAACTAAATGAAAACTACCGGTATTTAAGAGACTGTGACTATAACCAAAAGTCAAAATGTGCTGCCAAAAACAACACTGATCTACACGAGAGAATGACAGAGCATGATGTGGATAAGCTAATGTCACTATTTATTCTACAGCACAGTACAGTATGATTATGTATAGGATCGTTAGCATGTTTATTTACTTTCAACTCGGGACTGACATACAGTATCAAGGTTCCAGGTTGTCTTTATTTGTCTCCCTTGGGAGACATTTGTCTTGGAGACAGAGTCACAGCTGCATACAAATAACATACACGTTCACATAAGAAAAGGAAAAACACCATGAAACACCTAACATACACAAAACAGAGATATTGCACACATTCCCTTGATAAAGTGCAACTAGTCAATAAAGTGCATTCGGCAATCTCTGATTGAGCATTTTGATTGACAGTGGAACAAATGAGTGTTTAAATCTATTATACACATACCGTGGAGTTCTATATATCTCCTACCGGATGGCATTAGCTCGTACTCTCGGTACAACACATGCAAAGTATCCAACAACAAACAAAATATGGCAGTGATTCTCTCCCTAGCAGAGGTAGGGCTCCATTTTCGTCACCGCTAAACCCCTTATCCCTAAACTTCTTTGCCTTTTTTTTACTATTTTGCTAAACATTTTTGAATAGTTAAAATGGCCAGTCTACAAGCTCACGAAGTGTCAATGTAGATTGGCTAGTTGAACTATTCAAAAATGTTTTGCAAAATAGTAAAAATAGGCAAAGAAGTTTAGGGATAAGGGGTTTAGCGGTGACGAAAATGGAGCCCGTAGTATACAGTAGGTAATAGAATGTAATGTAATAATTATTCTGTGCACAGCTAGGCTTTGAGTAACACAAGATCAAATGTAATAACGTTTTTCATATCAAAGACCCCCCCCCAAACTGAAATGTAAATGTACTTGGCCGCAGGCCTCCCATCTGAAAATATCCCATACAAGAGATTTGTGTTGTTAAAATGATTACTACATTCGGTGACCCCCCTGGAACCTCCTCAAGGAACCCACTTTGAGAACGCTTGACTTAGAAGATATAGAAGCCTTAATCCCCTCTGATTCAGACTATATACAGTATAACCCTGTTTGATTTATGTTTGACTCTGATGAAGTGGTCCATGAATATATAATATTATATAATATAATATGTTTTTCCGCATGGTGCGTGGGCCCTGCATGCTGCTGCTTCCGTGTCAGCAGTGGCGTAACTACAATAAGGCGAGGACAGGCGTCTGGCGTCCGCCTGTCCAAATCCATTTTCTGCCTGGCCAAAATCCAGACCTGAGACCTGAGAACTATTACAATTTACAATTTAGGCATTTAGCAGACGCTCTTAATCCAGAGCGTCTGCTAAATGCTATTAGTGGACAGCGGATTGGCCGTTGCGCGTATAGAGCGTGACCCTCAATCACCCATTCAAATGCAAATGCATGCCTTTCAGCCTTTGTATCCTACTTGTCTGGCAGGTATATCTCTTTGAAAACCTTTATAGTACAGCGGCTTATACCCCAATACAAGAGGTATTGTGCACTTTTTCAAAAAAGCATGAAACTTTTACCATAGTTAGATGATACCATGAGGTGTATTTTCAGATGTGGAGTCAAGTCAGATTTGACCCCTGAGGCCCGGTAGAGCATAATATGTGACCAATACCCATAACATCCTATATAAGGCAAAAAAGTCCAAATTTCATCATTCTTTAAGTAGCATGTGACATATGAAACTAGGGTGATTTCATGATTCTGAATCCATTCCAAGCATTAGTTTTGCACAAAAAACACTCCTTGGGCTAAATTAGGCCATATCCACTTGACCAAATGTGCTGACCTCAACACGTTTGTGTGGCCGTTTTCCTCCCAAGGAGTGTTGAATTCTATTGATCTCAGTATCACCAACTGACTGGGCACCCAAAAATTAGTGGGAAATGACACCTTAAATGTTCTTCTACTGTGTTTGGTTCCAAAGTTAAGCATTTTTCAATATCTTCGGCAGCCATTTAGAATTTGACCTCTCCCGGGCCTCAGAGGTCAAATCAGACTTGACTCCACATCTGAAAATACACCTCATCATCTAACTATGGTAAAAGTTTCATGCTTTTTTGAAAAAGTGCACAATTTTTTGGTAATCCGCTGTACTATTAGTGCTACTTGATTAACACATCTTGCCTGCCCAAAATGTAATTCTTGCCTGCCCAAAATGTAATTCTTGCCTGCCCAAAATGTCATTCTTGCCTGCCCAAAATGTCATTCTTGCCTGCCCAAAATGTCATTCTTGCCTGCCCAAAATGTAATTCTTGCCTGCCCAAAATGTAATTCTTGCCTGCCCAAAATGTAATTCTTGCCTGCCCAAAATGTAATTCTTGCCTGCCCAAACATGTCATTCCTGGAAACGCCACTGCCGTGTCAGATGGTGATGCTGGTGAAGGAGAACCCCGTGCTGCTGCAGGACGAGGCGTCTCTGGAGAAGTGCTGCGGCGTCATGGAGCTCCTCTGTGAGCAGTGTGTGCAGCAGCAGGACATGAAGGAGGTGCTGGCCATGAAGATGCACTACATCGGCTGCGTTCTGCACAAGTGCCTGGAGTATCTCCACGACCACGACCAACAACTGGACGCGCTCGTCTACAGGTTGGGCTTCTATTAGCTCTGGTCCATATAGCTCTAATGCTGTTGCATTTGGCCCATTTTGACCTGAGATCAGATTCAAAAAATGTCTTCTACATCCTGACAGTTTTCTGAAAAAGCTATGTTTCTATGTCAGTCGTTCTTCGATTTTTCGAGTGGCGCGATACGAGCTTGTAGATCTGCTATTTTTCAATAGCTAAAGCATAACATAATGCTAACACCAAAAGGGGTTCCCACCCCAAAATGGGTTAGAGCTATGTTACCGGTGACTTCCGAGGCTCGCATAAATGCAGACCAGCCTCTCGTCTTTTAAATAAATAAAACAAGTTTTTGCTACTCACCAATACAAAGGCAGGTTGTGTCATTAGAAAGCCTACTTTCCTTAGTGGAAGCTCTCTGAGCCCCCCACCACCACACGTATAAAAGGTACTTTATGGCCAAAAAGGGATCTTTCTTCACTGGAGGAAAAATATTCTCTATGAAGGTTTTCTCTTGGCAATATTGGTAGAGGGCGCAGTGGAGTAACTAAAAGTATTTTTTTCAGGGTGGAAAACAGATCACTTTTTGGCCAAAAAGTACCTTTTATAGGTGTGGTTGGGGGCAAAGCAAAGCAAAAGCAAAGTTACTATATTTACCCAGGGTAACTGGACTAAGCTTCAGATACTTGTTTACAGCCAGGCCCTGCTCATAGAACATTTCATGGTAGTGGTTCAATGCCTTGCTCAATGGCACTTCAGCGGTGGGGATTTTAACGTGCCGGTCCGGGGATACGAACTGGCGACCTTCCGGTATCAAGACCGCTCCGCAAACCGTTCGGCCACCGCTGCCAGAGTGCTTCCACTAAGGAAAGTAGGCTTTCTAATGACATAACCCGCCTTTTTTATTGGTGAGTAGCATAAAAGTTATTTTTATTTACGCTAAAGACGAGAGGCTGGTCTGCATTCATGCGAGCCCCGGAAGTCATCGGTAACATAGCTCTACATGCAACGGCATTAGAGCTATGGACCAGAGCTAGGCTTCTATCAAACACGCTCGTGTTTGTTGTTTACTTGTTCACAGACGCTATACTTGTACTCTAGCATCCCTATTCTGGAGCACACATTCAGCAAAAATAGCAGATCTACAAACTTACAACACATCTATTTGCTATTTGTAGTATACAGTATACAGGGCTTAAAGGACAACTTTAGTTTTTTTCAACCAAGGTTCATGTTTTAGGTTGTTATTAGAGAAAGTAAAAGATGAGTGTTATTTTTTTTTCCCATTTGCTGCTTTCTTTCGTTTTAGGGATTTTAGCTGTTTTTGACAGCGGGGCGGGTGCATTCGAGCATGGGGCTAAATATGTATTTTTTTACAAAATATTATGGCGATTTATTTTTTTTATTATTTACTATAGTCCTAATAAACCCCAGGAAATTACATCTGGCCACAAACAAAATCCCAGGATCTACTGAATGTGAAGGAGGCCTACTGGGGGGAAGCCACACTGTGTGTCATAGGCTCAATATGTCAGTTTGACACATTCAGTAGATCTCGTGATCTTTTGTGGCCAGATGAAATTTCCTGGGGTTTCCTGCCCCCGCCCCCTGTCAAAAACAGCTAAAATCCCTAAAACGAAAGAAACCAGCAAATGAAAAAAGAAATAACACTCATCTTTTACTTTCTCTAATAACAACCTAAAACATGAACCTCGGTTGAAAAAAACTAAAGTTGTCCTTTACGTGGTCAATTAAGCAACGTATTTTTACCTGCTATCCTGTAGTTACTTTGAAGCGCTTATAGTTTTCTTTACACTCTATTTACTTGACTGCTTACTGTGTTGCTGGTAGACTGTAAAAGTAGACTGGGGACTATAAGTTTATCTTACAATTTATACACTCGCTCTGGATCAATCCCAATTCATACTTCATCACAAAAATAGGCGACCTACAAGCTCACAACACGTCACCGCTGTTACACGTTGTGAGCTTTGTAGACGTGCTATTATTACTTTGTCTTTGCGCAACGAAGCATAAACTAGGCTTAAGAGAAAAAGGCCTAAATTGTAATTGTAAATTGAGCAGCAAGACAAAAATTACCTATATACGCCTATTCTCAACTGGAATTACGAGTACGTACTACGTAGGCAAAAACCCTCACAATTCCTGTTGAATGACATTTGATCCGAAAAGATAATTGTGCTTTTAATTGATTTCTATGCCTAATGTCATAGTCTGCTAAGGGGCAGGGACAGCGATGGCTTTCCACAGTACCAGGAGAAGTTTATCAGGGATTGTATCAAGACCTTTCCGTACTGTGAGGGCACTCTACTTCAGCAGCTGATGAAAAGTGTTGCGCCGGTGGAAATAGTAAGTGTACTACTTTGTACAATTGAATCGCAGCATATAAGTGAACATAGATATGGGGCTTTTAAAAATAAATTAATAATCAAGAAAAAGGAAGCTCCTTCAATGCAAAAACATATTTAATCCATTCAGAGCGGGAACCCCTTTTGGTGTTTTAAGCATTATGTTATACTTTAGCTTTTTTTGAAAAATCTTGAAAATGTGGCTCAAATCTTTGAATATGTATTCTTTCAGAGTGAACGTTTTTAACTCAAATCTTTTGAGTATGTGAGGTATACTCAAATGTATGTGAGGTATTGCCATGCTTTCTGTTCTTGCTTAATGTAAATCGCTCTGGATTAAGAGTGTCTGCTAAATGCCTAAATTGTAATTGTAAATTGTAAGGCGACTGTACTGGTACTACAGTATAGTGATTATATGCGGTTTCTGTTCTTTTATTTACTATAATAACTGGCTCACTAAGAGCCACCACTAATAGTTGTACAGCATGATTTACGTATTCATGTCACCGTAGCTACGTACAGTGCTACGTATGTTGTTCCAGGAACCCCCCCAGAAGCAAAGATTTGAGCTAAAAACGAACGCTCTTAAAGAATATATTCATTCATTCATATATAACATGTGGGCCACATTTTCACGATTTTTCAGAAAATAGCAGACCTACAAGCCGCGCTATAAGACCGAGTGCCGCGCTATAAGCTTGTAGATCTGCTATTTTTCAATAGCTAAAGTATAACATAATGCTTTAAAACACCAAAAGGGGTTCCCGTCCAAAATGGATTCATATTAGACCAGTCGGTCTCGACGGACGCGCCATGTGCAGAACCCACGAGACAATATAATTCCACTCCTGGTTTTCCACCAGGGCACTGACCCGACGGCCGTCTCCGTGCTGACCCAAGCCCTGACCGGCCAGATGGCCTTCGTGGACGCGGACTACTGTGCCACGTGTGGCGAGAGAGGTGCCGATAAGAGATGCTCCCTCTGCAGAACAGTAAGGAAATATGTCTCGGAAAGTTTGTTCGAAAAATTGATGCAAGAATTCAGGACGGGAACCCCTTTTGGTGTTTTAAGCATTATGTTATACTTTAGCTATTGAAAAATAGCAGATCTACAAGGTCATAGTGCGGCACAGAGTGGCGCGCTATGAGCTTGTAGGTCTGCTATTTCTTTTTAAATCGTGAAAATGTGGCGCAAATCTTTCAATATATTCTTTCAGAGCGAACGTTTTTAACTAGAATCTTTGCTTCTGGGGGGGTTCCTGGAACAACAAATCAGATGGGGGTCGGCGGCCAATTCATATAATTTGTGGGGGTCCTTGACATGAAATATTGAGCACCACTGATATAGAAACATATGTATTTCTGTCAGGATAAACTGTCAGGATTTGGAAGACTTCCACATCAGGCATAAATGGGTTAAGAAATCCAAAATCTGTTTCATCATGAATTACAATGTTTTGACCCTTTTTGTTTGCTTCTGTCTTGAAGATGACATACTGTAGCTTGACGTGTCAGAGGCTCCACTGGTTCACCCACAGAAAGATCTGCAGGTCCCTTGAGAAGACGGTCAGCCAAGAGAAGGACACCCCGAGGCTCAAAGAACTTAAAGGTGCTCCTCATGTCATCTCTTCCATCTCTCTGTTCTAGTGCTTTTATTTAATTTGTATATCTATTACTTATTACTTACTTATTTTTGCTTTATACCATAGATAGCACCACCTTTTATACCATATAGCAAACCAAAGCAAAGATTTGAGTTAAAAGTGTTCGCTTTGAAAGAATATGTATTCAAAGATTTGGGCCACATTTTCACGATTTTTCAAAAATAGCAGATCTACAAGCTTGTAGATCTCTCCGGCAACAAAATCTTTTCAGATCTGGGGACCATGTGGGGCCAAATTGGGGTCCGGCTATACCTATAGTCTTTGACTATATATTATTTGAGAACGCCTGGTTCAGAGTGCCACGGTGCCACCTAGTGTTTAGTAAAAGCAGTGTCTCTGTCTGTCATTCTCTGCTCCCTCCCTGTCAGACAGGGACGTGCACACATACAGTAGACATCAAAGGGGGCTTCAGCCCCTGCCCTTTTACCCGTCTGTAAAACAACTGCCCTCTCCAGACCACGAATGCAGAGTTTACTACATGGTGAAAGAAATGCAAATGCCACTCCTTTCCTTTCCATGCCATGCCGGAAGGCAGCATTCAGGATAATTGCTTTTTCTCCGAAGTCTCCTGAACTTGAACGCAGCATTTTGCGTTGAACAAATGTGTTTAGAAATCCATGTCGTTACACACCGCATCTCCACTAGCTAAAGAGTGCTGGGTTGTGCCCCGAAAATAGCTGATCTACAAGCTCTCAACGCATCGCAGCGCGACGCGTTGAGAGCTTGTAGATCAATTTTTGTCCAAAAGTGCCCTCTTATGGGATTTCAGCCCCTGCCTCTCTAACACTCTCTGCACGTGCCTCCCTCTCAGATGACGAGAGCGACTTGGTGACGGAGACGGCTAACTTCCTCCAGGAGCTGTGCCTGAGGGCGGAGGAGGAGGTGGCGGCGGCAGCAGGCTGTCCTGGAGACGTGTTGGGTGGAGGTGGTGGTCACTCCAGCTCCGCCCAGCAGCACCACCCCTTTTAACCCATTTCGACCTGAGGACGATTCTACAAATGTCTTCTAAATCCTGACAGTTTTCTCGAAAAACCCTATGTTTCTAATGTCAGTGCCTGGTTCTCAAACTATTTCATGTCAAGGACCCCAAGAATTATCTATAATTACAAATTTGCCGCCGACCCCCATCTGAAAATATGTTGTTCCAGGGACCCCCTCAGAAGCAAAGATTTGAGTTAAAAACGTTCGCTCTGAAAGAATATATTCAAAGATTCGCGCCACATTTTCAAGGTTTTTCAAAAATAGCAGATCTACAAGCTCGTAGCGCGGCACTCAGTGCCGTGCTATGAGCTTGTAGATCTGCTATTTTTCAATAGCTAAAATGCTCCACCCAGCAGCACCACCCATTGTAATGCCCTCTGGTAGAAGATATAGGGCAGTGGTTCCCAAAGTGGGGTCCGGGGACCCCCAGGGGTCCTTGAGGGAGTTCCAGGGGGTACCCAGCTAAATGATAGTTATAAGGAACCAAAATGACCAAACTCTGAGAGTGTACAAATGGAACCAAATGGACCCTATAACGGGTCCATTTGGTTCCATGTGTACACTCTCAGAGTTAAATTAACATTTATTTTTACAATCTAAATTGGGGGTCTCAGAGATAGAAATGCCATTAAATGGGGAGTCCGTAGCCTAATGCAGGTCCAATTAACGGGGGGTAATTGACATTAAACGGGTTGAGAATCACTGCTAGAGCCGTAAAAACTTCTCTTATGGGGGTCCCTAGCTGGCACATCTCTTCAAATGGGGGTCCGCAAGGCTAATTAGTGTCAATTTGGGGGTCCTTGACATGAAAAGTGTGGGAACCACTGGTGTATATAGGGGGTATATCCAAGTGTGGCTTAGATAGATTTAAAATCTCCTTTGTACCTTTGGGTCAATTAAACATGAGTTAAATGATGATTTGAAGGCTAGATGAATCTCACTATGTGTGCATTTGGGTAGTGTTGTGTTGTGTTGTCCCTCTCTTGTATTTCTATTGCAATGTATGTTATAAAGAGCGTCGCACTCCCGCCCCCTTTCATGACGACGCCAGGCCCAGGAAATAATTCCCAATGCATTTTCCCCATAGACATTTCAAAAAGTATTTATTTAAAGACCTTTTAAAGGGTAAGACCACTTTTGTTGAGGTTTGGGTTGTGTAGTTACCTTGCCATGATGTAACTCCAAATGTGGACAAGAAATAAAAAATAATTGCTCCAGTGATTAGAAATTGATAATTCGAAATATGCTCCTCATTGACTTACATTGTACACTAAAACGGCTCTCAAAGTCACTCTTTTAGTACGTAAACAAACACAAACAAAGTTGATTCAGACAATATAGAGCATCACCAAAACTCATGTGGTTTTATTTTTTCATAAAAATGTTAACTTCCTGTTGATTTTACTATTTGAAGAACTAGATCCGGATCCACGGATCCAGTCCGGGTTTTCTTCCTAATAAAATGGACAAATCAACAGGAAGTTAACGTTATTATGAAAAAATAAAACCACATGAGTTTTGGTGATGCTCTATATTGTCTGAATCAACTTTGTTTGTGTTTGTTTACGTACTAAAAGAGTGACTTTGAGAGCCGTTTTAGTGTACAATGTAAGTCAATGAGGAGCATATTTCGAATTATCAATTTCTAATCACTGGAGAAATTATTTTGTATTTCTTGTCCACATTTGGAGTTACATCATGGCAAGGTAACTACACAACCCAAACCTCAACAAAAGTGGTCTTACCCTTTAAGCGTCGTACGAAGCCAACTCGAGTCGTGACAAATCATGACAACAAACGCAATATTTTGGACCAAACGAATAAGAAAAACAACAAAAAAAATGTGTAACCTGCCGTTTTTTTCTTCTTTCTAATTATGTGTTCGGCCCAAAACATTGTGTTTATTCTATTGTCATGATTTGTCACAACTCGAGTTGGCTTTGTCCGCGGCGTAAACGTCTTTAAATAAATACTTTTTGAAAAGGCTATGAGGAAAATTAACGGGGAATTATTTTCCGGGTCTCTCGAGGCTGCGGGACTGCGACGCTCTATTGTATGTCAGTCACCGTCTCCACACCTTAGCGCAAAACGGTCTTACACCGTCTCCACACCTTAGCGCAAAACGGTCTTAAGCTGCGCACTTCTTAAGCTCTGCGCAGCTTAAATTCCGGGTTTTTAGACAGCTGGTGGATGGAAAAGAAGCTCCACCTCCGCGGACTTTTTGCGCGGAGGAGAGCGTTTCCGGGAATCTGGCCGTCGCGCAAAAAGTCCGCGGAGGTGGAGCTTCTTTTCCATCCACCAGCTGTCTAAAAACTCAGAATTGAAGCTGCGCGCAGCCGAGAACGTGCGCGGCTCTTTCCATAGTGTGGCAGCACCTTGTGAGGCAGCCAGCCTGCAGCAGGGTGGAAGCCCTGCATGGCGAAATATTGTTTTCCCTCGTGGGCAATAAAGTTGACCTTGACCTTGACCTTGACCCAGGAATGAGAAGATGGAGGGAGGACCGTCTTCGATGGATGGCCAGCATGAGGAACAAAACTAACAAACCCGATAGCATTTGTGTAGCATCCAATTGAAACCATGTGTTTTTCTATACGGTCGATAAACCAATTCCATATTTGCAAAGAATGGGTTTCAGTCCCAGCTCGCCTGTTAGATGTTAGGTTGGACAATAACATTTTGACTTGTCTGTCAGCTGGGCTGTAAAACGGTTAAAATCTTCAACAATAATACACTGTACGCACGCACGCATGCACGCGCACGCACATGCACGCACACACACAGCTATATCCTATAGGTGTGATAGTATCCTGTACTGTTGCCGCGTTTGTACAATTGTACAATTACTGTACTGTTTCTAGATATTGAAGAGGAAGGAAGGCTTATGATATATTCAACGTTTTGAATTGTTGTTTCGAAAACACAGATTTATATAGTAGGTGTATGATATTAACATTTTCAAGGCTTTTTTGCTTTTTTTTATCTTGATTTGTTTTATTTATTTATTGTTTGGGGGAGAGGTGTGTACTTTAATGCTTGATTATTCTTTTTATATTATTATTATTATTATTATCATCACTATTATTAGTATGTTCTAAGGTGTTGCAGTGCAGTTGATGTAGTGTTTTGAGTGGATTGGGGAGCCTCTATGTTTTTATGTTGTAAGTGTATTGTTGTGTGTGTTGACATGTATACTGTTTTGTCTATGTACTGTATTCATTGTGTTGTGGCCGAGGACCCCCTCTAAAACGAGATGATGCATCTCAAGGGGCTTTCCTTTAAATAAATGTCAATATTTCAATATATATATATATAATACCGAAACACTTAGTTTGTTGGTTTGCTAAGGAGCCTAATGTGAAACACATATTTCGTATATGGTTCAATGGAACATACCTTTATTTGTAGTTGTTACGTCCCCACCAAAGAGGTTCAGGTGTTATTTTGTACAAAAGTGCATTATTGGCTATTTCCCCTAATATAAGCCCTCAATGGGGGGTTGGGCTTTTGTGCTAATTCGCTAATTGAAAATGTACTTGAGTAAAAGTACAAAAGTATCGGTATCAAAATGTACTTAAAGTACTAAAAGTAAAAGTATTCATATTGCATAATGTCCCGTTTCAAGTTCAAAATGTGTAGAAAATCTATTGAAAATAGCTGATCTACAAGCTCTCAATGCGTCTTGTAGATCGGCAATTCTCAAATGGCCGAAATGTATAGGGTTGAAGTGGTTAGTGTATGTTTTCTAATCAAATTTCAAATCGCCAAAGTAACTAGTAACTAAAGTTTTCAAATAATTGTAGTGAAGTAAAAGTACAAATTTTGGCCCCGAGATGTAGTGGAGTAAAAGTACTGAAAATTGGAAATACTCAAGTAAAGTACAAATACCTCAAAATGGTACTTAAGTACAGTACTTAAGTAAAAGTACTTTCTCCACCACTGTTAACTTGTGTAGGATACTGTTGTATATTAGAATGGCATAAACAACACATAAACTATACTTTTCTAGTTCTGGAAAATGTTTCAGGATGTTAGTTGTAACACTAGATGGCAGCTTCTCCCTATCATTATAACTCAAACTAAATCCTCAACATAGTTTTGACGTTACTGTAATTTGTGACCAATAATATTAACGGATCACATGTCTGACCATCTCTTCACAGCAAAGATTATCTTCACTTAAAATGTCATTCAATTAAATTAGAAAAGTTCAAGGAATTTTTTGTTCTTGAGAAAAACGACGAGATTCAACTTCAAGCCAAATTCTTTTTTTTATTTTATTTATATAGCCTCATTTTTTAAACCCATTTTTCACCCTTGTGTCAATTATCTAATGTGACCCTGGGCTCTACACACCCTCCGCCAACCTAGTCCCCATATATGGGGGACATGGGGAGAGCAACGGACTTGAACTCATGCTTCCTTCATGCCTGAGTGTCCAAGTTGCTCCTTTTCACCTGACAGGGGGGAGTTTCCCTGGTTGGACGTAGTGCGTGGAGGGAACACGTTATTCCAACCAGTTCCTTTCCCCTCCATCAGGTGCCCCGGCTGGCCAGGGGGAGGCAGTTTAGAGACCAGGATTACTGCATGTTTTTTGTGAGGGTACCTACCCACGGGGAGAACATGCAAACTGCCAACCCCGCCTCGGGTATGAGCACTGATGACGCGGAGGAGGAAACACGCCGCCAGCACTCACAGCGCCCCGAGCGGGAATCGAACCCAGGACCTTCTAGCTGTGAGGCGACAGCACTACCAAGTGTGCCACCTTGTGTTGTGTTGTGTCTTGTGTTTTGATTGATTGATTGATTTTCATGTCCTGCACGCAATAATGTACCCAACTCTCATGGGTTTATAAGACACCATTTCACAATTACATTACAGCAGGTTTACATTACATAATTCATTACATTACAACCCAGATTTATACTAGAGTATGCTCTGTCTTCTTTCCCAAGCTTGACAAATAAAATCTGCCACAACAAAAGTCTCTTTGGCAAAACATTATCTCCATTTTTACATATAGTCATTTAAATCTAGGAAATCCCCACAGATAGAAGACATCTTATTAACCAAAACATCCCTTATGTCATCATATTTAGTGCAATAAAACAAAAAGTTCACAGAACAAGCAATATCTCTCTTCTTCATGTACCTGCACTTTCCAAATTCACTTTTTGTTTTGTTTAATCTCTCAACCTCAGATTTACAGTGTTCTTAGCTATAGCCCTCGAAGGAACATATCTTCAAAGTAGGTATGGGTTTCAGGTTGTGGAGGAGAGAAGGGGGCCCTGAGTCTTGTTGCGCTCACTTTTCTCACACACGAGGGACATCCTACGGGCAATGCGGCCGAGTTCTATAGACATCACTCTCTTTTCCCCCGCGTGCATTGTTCCGTGTGTGCTCCGCAGCGGTGTGGAGTCCCATGGGAGAACACTGGACCCTACGCTCATAGGCACAACTAATAAGTATGGTCCCTGTCACGGTGCCTGTCAATAGAGTCCATAACTCAACCCCCTTTTCCTCTAGGTTCCATAACATTCCATTATCTCTCTCTGCAGCTCTCCACTCACCGATATGTCATCCTCCTCACTCTGGGGCTGCAGGAGGAGACGCATGAAAGGGTCGATCTCAAATTTCCGGTTTCAGAGATGTAAAAATTAGCAAATGCTGCCGTCGTCGGATCAAATGACTTTGATAGTCGTCTTTCAAGGGGCCTCCGGGTTCATCTCCTATCCTGCGTTGTCCAGGGCCGCGCTGCGATGTGACAAACACAGCTTTTTGGGGTAATTGGAGATCATTTTGACAGCAAGGCTTTTGAGGGGAAAGAGAGAGAGAGAGAGAGAGAGAGAGAGAGAAGGGGAAAAAAATATCCTTTTAACAATAATGGCATGAGCTGGACAGTTTTTGGAGTGGATTTATTTTCACTGGTATCAAAGGGCAGGCATAGCCAAGGAGAGTTAGGCTAAATTCATTGTCAGGGCCCTGGGAATGGGATGTAACGGGACACCTTGCTTCTTAGGGGCACTAGTTTCGGCAGGATGAAGGGGGGAGAGGAGCCTTTGTCTTGCTACTGTATATAATTTGGATAATACATACACATACATCACATTGGTGAGCTCATTCAAGATAGATGATGAGACTCAGAATAACAACATATAATATATTCAAACCAAACGTTACCCATTTAAACCTGAGAACGATTCTACACATACCTTCTAAATCCTGACAGTTTTCTGAAAAACCTCATGTTTCTATGTCAGTGTTTCTCAAACATTTTCATGTCAAGGACCCCCAAAAATATATGTAATTGGCCGCTGACCCCCATCTGAAAATATGTTGTTCCAGGGACCCCCCCAGAAGCAAGGATTTGAGTTAAAAACGTTCACTCTGAAAGAATATATTCAAACATTTGGGCCACATTTTCACGATTTTTCCAAAAAACAAAATAGTACAACATAATGCTTAAACACCAAAAGGGGTTCCCGCCCAAAATGGGTTAAAAACCCTAATTATGTGAATATTGTTGATTCATCTGCCCTGCTAATTCCAATGGATGTGTACAACTTACTGTATTCAAATCTTTCCATCTATTAACCTTTTTTTAGTTAATGTTTGTTATGGGCTATTTTGGGTTTGTGATATTATACATGTTCATGTCAATCACACACATGGGCAGATCGAGTGAATAAAAGTAGGTTACACTTTTCTTTAAAAAAGCCTCCCACCCCCCCCCAAACCATTCCGTTTACCTCCTCTGACTCCACCTTGGGTCTATTGTGTTCCACGAAGCCTTGGCTTCAATTGATCTATTCAATGTCCTGGATGTGGGCATTTATTTAGGGAAGAATACATCAGACGTGGGTCATTTATTTAGGGAAGAATACATCACACTGCTGTGCAAATACGCCTTTGACTTCACCTGTTTGGGGACTTCACCTGTTCTGTGCACAGGTGTACTGACGTGCACACATAGACATCAAAGGGGGCTTCAGGCCCCTGCCACCCACCCACCCACCCACCCCCTTTTCCCCCTCACTGTATATGTTTCTTTTCCCTTTTTACCTCCTTTATGATGAATTCCTGTCTATTTGTATACGTCTCTAAAATGTTTTGATGAATTGAACAAGGTGGACCCTCTTGTAAACAAGTGTAGTGCTTTATTGGGTCGTCCACTCACAGTTAACAGTCTTTGTATTGAGTTGTGCTTGAAATGTACTGTAATTCTGCAAACTGTTAATAAATATTTAAATCAATCAATCAATCAATCCCTTTTACCCGTCTGTAAAACAACTGCCCTTTCCAGACCACAAATGCAGCATTTACTATTTGGTTCCATGACATGCCGGAAGGCAGCATTCAGTAAAATTGCTTTTTTCCCCCTGAAGTCTCCTGAACTTGAACGCAGCATTTTGAACAAATTTGTTTAGAAATCCATGTCGTTACACACCGCATCTCCACTATAGCTAAAGAGTGCTGGGTTGCGCTGGGTTGCGCTGGGTTGCGCCCCGAAAATAGCCGATCTACAAGCTCTCAACGCGTCGCAGCGCGACGCGTTGTGAGCTTGTAGATCTGCTATTTTTGTCCAAAAGTGCCCTTTTAACGGGATTTCAGCCCCTGCCCCTCTAACACTCTCTGCACTCCCTGCACAGGTGCATGTGGATCAACGCTGCATAGCGTTAGATAAGAGGTCAGTCCCTGAAAACTGTAAAAATCTTCCAAAACCATTAAAACTTACTGCACAATATATTTGGTTAAATCCCAATCTTTACCTCAGTATAGTCAGATAGATGGATAAAATTAATGGATATTCGGATGGATGCTTTATTTGTCCTTGCGGAAAATAAATAAAAATGTCCTTAATATAATGTAGGCTATAGCACAATGTTGACAACAAACATCAAACATGCAAATAAACAAATAAAGGCTTATAATAAAGGAATAAATAGTCCAGGTTTGACAACGTCATCATCAAATTAGTCCCATAGGCTAATCAGATTTTTTTATATAGTTTTATTATCATTATTATGATTAAAATGTGTCTGGTCTTGTCTTTACCTTTGTTATAGCTTGTATACGTTTTAAGTTAGGCCTATGTCTTAATTGTCTTATAATTGTGTTGTTTTAAAACGAATATACAAATAGATTCATTCACAAATAGATTCATCTTTATACGTGTGCGCGCGCGTGTGTGCGTGTGTGATGTGTGTGCGTGCGTGTTGAGTGCCCCCGGGGGTCAGTCAGGGTGCACGTGTTGCACTGCAGTAGTTGTGGTTGTGGTGGGCGTATACCTATATGCGTAAAAAAAGAAAACCCGCCTTGTTCCATTCATAAGCTCATGCACCGTTGTGAAAGAAAGCTGTGGGTGTATATTGTATAGTATATATATAGATATGTATAGCTGGCTGTCTGACTCTGAACTACAAGAAAGGCAATGAAGTTAAAGTATAGGAGCCTATACAAGTAGTAGCCTAGGCTCTACCCTGCGCAGCACGCACATTCCTTCCCGTCCCGCGCACACACATACACATACACACACACACACACACACACACACACACACACGCACAGCACAGCACAGCACAGCACAAGCACAGCAGCGATGCTCCTTTGGACGAGCGGACACCTGTTGGGGTTTCTCTGCATGTTGATGATGAGGACGCCGGGCGTCCACCACCACGCTGTCAAGAACGACGCCACAGAGTCGCTGGACGCTCCGGTGATCGACACGGTGCAGGACGGCGACGTGCCCAACAACCAGTCCGTGAACCGGGCACGGAACGGCGGCAGGCAGCGGTCCAGCGATGACGCTCCGCGTAAAGGTGAGTTTAATTAAAAACTGGATCAACGCGTCTATATAGAACGATATATTGGGATTTGGAAATGTTTTTTTTGTTTGTTTTTTGACGCCACATGGACGCATCTAACTGATTGATTGATTGATTGATTGATTGATTTAAGTATTTATTAACAGTTTGCAGAATCACAGTATACATTTCAAGCACAACTCAATACAAAAACTGTTAACTGTGAGTGGACGACACCATAAAGCACTACACTTGTTTACAAGAGGGTCCACCTTGTTCAATTCATCATAACATTTAGAGACTATAGCCAAAAAAACATCATCATAAAGGAAAACTGTTACTGTATAGCTCATTGAGCTGTGGGATAGTAGCCTATATTAGCTAAATAGGCTTACTGAACTATTGTGTGGAAAATAGTCAGCTCTTCTAAAATGCTTTGCATTTATTTATGCAATACTGCGTTTACATGCTTACATACATTATACATACTGTATACTTGTTTTTGACACTAAATTAATTCTCTTTTAGAGCTAATGTCAATATTCAACAGTGCTCAAATTAAGAGCTATAAGCACTTAAACCCTTATAGATTCCAAAGGGTTCTGTACCAGAGCCCCTTGGATTCCCAATGATCAGGGACATCAAAGGGGGCTTCAGCCCCTGCACCCTTTTACCCGTCTGTAAAACAACTGCCCTCTCCAGACCACGCATGCATAGCGTTTACTACATGGTGAAAGAAATGCAAATGTTCTCCTCTCCTTTCCATGCCATACCGGAGGGCAGCATTCAGGAGAATTGCTTTTTTCCCCGAAGTCTCCTGAACTTGAACGCAGCATTTTGTGTTGAACTAATTTGTTTCGAAATCCATGTCGTTACACACCGCATCTCCAGTATAGCTAAAGAGTGCTGGGTTGAGCCTCGGAAATAGCTGATCTACAAGTAGATCAGCTATTTTTGTCCAAAAGTGCCCTCTTACGGGATTTCAGCCCCTGCCAATGATTCTACTATAGTGGCTCCTGTTTCATCTCTACAACTACAACAATACATGTCTTTGCTGAAAATAGGCGATCTAAAAGCTCACAACGAGTCACAATGCAAAGCGGTGTGAGCTTGTGGATCTGCTTTTTATTCGCTGAACCTATAATTCGCCTCAGAATAGAATAGGGACGCTATCATTTCTATATGGGTTCGAGCAGGGCTTATCCTTTCATCTCCATTCCAATTCCTAATCACACATTTCATATTTTTAGATAATTATCATGCAATGCATCCAAAGTACCAAATTAAATCCTCGTATGGCTCCATTTTGTTACACAAATTAATTAACATTAGGCTACATTACACTGTATATGTTTTCGTTTCCCTTTTTACCTCCTTTATGATGATGATTTCCTGTTCTTTGGCTATATAGAAGTGTATATTTGTACGTCTCTAAATGTTACGATGAATTGAACAAGGTGGACCCTCTTGTAAACAAGTGTAATGCTTTATTGGGTCGTCCACTCACAGTTGACAGTTTTTGTATTGAGTTGTGCTTGAAATGTACTGTAGTTCTGCAAACCGTTAATAAATACTTCAATCAATCAATCAATCAATCAATCAATCAATCAATCAATCAATCAATCAATCAATCTCCAAATTCCACGTATGAATTGTATGTTCCTCTTCCCTCCTCTGTCCAGGTGGACTGACTCAGAGTCAGGTCGGCTGTCGAGAGCTGAGGTCCACCAAGTACATCTCGGACGGCCAGTGCACCAGCATCAACCCCATCAAGGAGCTGGTGTGCGCCGGGGAGTGCCTGCCCGCCCACCTGCTCCCCAACTGGATCGGTACCACTAACGGAGCTTACAGCGCGCCGGCGGGGGGGAAATACTGGAGCGCGCGGGACGCCCAGGAGTGGCGCTGCGTCATCGACCGCACGCGCACGCAGCGCATCCGGCTGCAGTGCCAGGACGGCAGCTCCAGGACCTACAAGATCACCGTGGTGACCTCGTGCAAGTGCAAACGCTACTCCAGGCAGCAGAACGACTCTTCGGGGCACAAGACCGAGGGAGGAGGAGGAGGAGGAGGAGGTGGAGGAGGGCACGGCAGCAAAGACCAAAGCCGCTCCTCCAAACGGAGGAATAAGGAGCAGAGGAAAGCCGGACTCCCTGAAGACTGGGCTGAGGAACAGTCTTAAGAAGAAGTATAAAGCCCTATAGCTATCTCCTGTTGCCAGGGCAGGGACTCCTGAGCTGGTTTTCTATCCTACCTACCGCAATGATTAATAGTTAATTGCATTAAATCGGGGACATGAGATGAATGTTGTCCTCATTCTATAGCTGTTGAATCAGGGACATAAAGGTGAATGTGTCCATACTCCATATCATTCACGAGGTGAACATAACCTAGCCTGGTAGGGTGGAAAACCACCTGTACATAACATGGGCCCACAGCAATGCAATTGCCAGTTGCGCACACACTAGACTCGCGTATAGCCAGACAACTATTCCACAATCTCCGAATGCTATATAGAGTCTGGAACTACACATCCCGAAATCCGAGTAAGGAAGCTGCCATTTCCGTTCACGAAAATATATTTTAAAATATCTTTTAGAGCTTTTTTTTCTTCTTTTTTCTGCTAAGAAACAAGCTATACCTGTATATGTTTAGATGATTTCTATTTATATTAGGATGAATTTGCGCGAGTGTAAAGACGAAACGGAAGTGGCGAGGAGGCTTCACTTCCGCTTCATAGTTTACTCATGACAGCTCTTCCGTTGCTCCAGACTGTATGATGGAAGCATTTGGAAACTGCGAGAGGCAACAGTCTGGTAACGAGACTTATACGCACACACATACAACCTATTTTCTACACAGTAAAATCCATTTAACTCCGAAGAGTGTACAAATGTCGCTCTTTAGAATTAATGAACAATGAGATTTTTACTATTTTACAATATTTTTTTCCCCGTATTATACAGAGGAATATGCTGCAGTGATTTCGCAGAGCAGCTGGTTTTGCCATAATTGTGAGGACTTGTTGATGCTGAATGAGATGTTAAAAAAATGGGCAGACAAGCAGCACAAGAAACAACATATATATTTATGCAAAAATGTATATGCAATCTGCTATGCCAGTGGTTTTCAACCAGTGGTCCGGGGACCACCAGTGGTCCTTGAGGGGGGTTAAAGGTGGTCCCCAGTGAAATGGAGAGTCTGTGACCAAATGGACCCTTTAGAAGTTCTTTAACTTTTGAGAGTGTAAAATGACATTTGCTTTCATTTTACACTCTCAAGAGTTACATTATTGTTAATACATCTGCATTACTTAATTTACAAGAAAGTCTACATAATTGGAGAGTGGAATTGTGGACAAAATCCTATCCAACGATAACATTTGTGACCAGATTTGACTGAGAGACTGCCATCGCGCAAATTCCAGCTTTTCACCATGAGTTTATAGCACAGGCAGACTCTTCACATACTAGAGCATGTCTGAAATAAGTGTCCGAGCTTAAATCGACATGTAAATATGAAATAAATGCTTAAACAGGTGTAATGTTAGAGACCACAGAAGTGAACCTTTCAAGCCTGCCAAGACATTGCTCTATAAGCCATATCTCCAAAACTGGTGGGTCAAACTGAACAACCAATAATGTCAATTTGAAGCTATGATTCCCTGCTTTCATATGACATGAAAAAAACGAAAATTCAAAAAAAATCAATGGCAGTCCCTCAGTCAAATTTAGTCACATTTGTTAGTTCTGGGCCAGCTACGGTACGGTCTAAATATCATCAAATGGTGGTTCCGTGGCTCAAATGCTGAAAAGAATAATGGGACCTTGATATGAACACGGTTGAACTGGAACTACATATTTTGAGATGGAGGTCCGTGGCCCAATAGAGATAATTCTGGGGGTCCTTGACATGAAAAAGGTTGAGCACCACTGACATAGAAACAGGTTTTTCAGAAAAATGTAGAAGCCTTTTTTTTAATCGACATCAGTCGATACAACCTGCTATGACATTCAAGAGGGCAGTATTATGCATGCCTTAAGTACCAGGTCTTATGACTTAACTTAAGACCTGGAGGCGTGATCAATGCCATTTGGCTATTCTGAGTGGCCAAACAGCATTGACCACGCCTCCAGGTCTTAAGTTAAGTAATAAGACCTGGTACTTAAGACACGCATAATACTGCCCTCAGACTCCAGTCAGCGGTAACATTATCGTCCTGCAAATGTAAAGTCAGAGACCCGGGAGTTGTTTATAATGTGTGTTTTCCTTTTCTTTTCTTTCTTTCTTTTATTCTTTTTTTTAAAGTTTCCATATTGTATAAAAAAAAACATAGGTTCATATATTGTAGTGTGATGATGTAATGTGCTGTATATGAAATTATTTGTTGTGGGGTTACATTTTTCTAAGTGAGTTCTAAAGGATTGTATAACAATGTAATTTATTATTTTGTCTTTTTTTATTTTATACAAGGATCATTTCTATACCTTATGTTCTAGATAAGATAGCCACTGTGTCAATCCTTGGGGAAACAATAAAAAGTGAACTGGATCAAAACATGTTTACGTGGTGTTTTCTCCTTTTTTTTGGTGCAATAATGAATTGCATTTTTTGCCGCTTTTCCAAGCGCTCAAAGTGTGCTTTACAGCGGTTCATTCATTCATATATTGGGAGGTGAATCTTTACAATGGTTCATTCATTCATTCATACATTGGGAGGTGAAGCGGCGAACAGTCGACGCCAGCGTCCACACTTCCCACATTCACACACCGACGGTGACGAGCTCACACCGACCGACTCATTGGAGGCGACGTAGGGTTCAGTGTCTTGCCCATGAGGACACTTGGACATGTAGGACAGGAGGAGGAGGAGGAGCCGGGATTCGAACCGCCGACCCCCAGGGATCATTGGACGACCTGCTCTACCTCCTGAGCCACAGCCGATGCGATGTTGACTTGCTTGCAGCACAATGCAAGCAGACAGCTACAGACACAGAGCAAACAGGAAGCCGCGTAACAACAGAGGCATTAGTCAATGATGAAACGCTTTCATCAGACACCCTACTCGCTTTTATTGTGAAGGGATACCCTTACCTTGGGGCTAATAATGGGGCTTGTTCCAGCAGCGGCAACATGTTAAGATGCCTTTTATTGTATCGCATAATCCTTTCATTTTCTCTTTCACAGTGAAAGCTTGTGGACCAACTAAGCCACGCAGTGAATGGAGCAGCCCCCCCGTGCAAAATGTCAACAGGATGTTTTAACCGAGGCTAGGATCAAACTGCTGCATTGAGTGGATTGATGTCTCTTTGTGCAATAATGCCGTTGTGTGTATAGCTTCAGTGCAGTGTTGATTTTGGCGGCACATTTAGATTTTCATAGTTTTAGTCTTTTGAATAGTTTTCATTTAGTTTTAGTCACATTTTAGTCAGCTGGAATGTTTTAGTGTTTGTCTAGTTTTAGTCGACTAAATAAGGCATAAGATTTTAGTCGATTCATTCTACAGTTGATTTAGTCGGCGAAAATGTATTTTGGCGGACCTCGATGCCGTCGTCAATCGTAATGGCTCATTTTACACTTGCTGAAAATAGCTGATCAAAAAACAAGCTCATACAAAACGTTGTGAGCTTGTAGATCGGCTATTTTCAGCAAGTGTAAAATGACTTATACTGGATCTCTTGTCCACTAGTCCCTTCACATTTTAGTCTAGCTTTTATTTCTTGGCGAAATTGTCAGTATTTTTAGTCCTAGTTTTAGTCATCATAGCTTTGTTTTCATTTAGTTTCCATTTAGTTTTCGTCAGTGAAAAAAGGTAGTCGACGAACATATTCCGTCTTAGTTTTAGTCGACGAAAACAAGCGGCCGCTCTATCTCCAGAGTTGTGTTTTTACTGCCTATAGGAAGCTGAACCTGATGGATGATAATTACACATTCAAATCAGTACACTATCACGTGACAGACAAGTTATTTTTCTGTATTATTTATTTTCCCCCTGCTGGCAGCAATAAAGCATATTTGTGAATAGAAGTAAGACATCCCGTATATTGTCTCAATCCCGCCTCAGTGACTCAACTCCATGCTGTTTAACAGAATGTGTTGGCTGCAGGCTGTGTCTGGTCTGGTCTGTCTGTCGCTCCAGAAGCTTGCAATTTGTTACTTACCCAGTCAACACCTCGCAGTCTGCCAACTTTCACTATCTGCACAATTGGCACAATCGCCTCGCCTTCCCCATTTAAGCCATTTAGGCCTGACGTCGAAAAAAACAAAAACGATTTGTGCCGCATTTTTACGATTTTTCAAAAATAGCAGATCTACAAGCTCGTAGCGCGCCACTCGGTGGCGCGCTACGAGCTTGTAGATCTGCTATTTTTGAATAGCTAAAGTATAACATAATGCTTAGTTAAAACACCAAAAGGGGTTCCCGTTCAGAATGGTTTAACCCATTTAGACCTGAGATCAGATTCTAAAAAATGTCTTCTAAATCCTGCAGTTTTCTGAAAAAACACATGTTTCTACGTCAGTGGTTCTCAAACCTAACCTGACTCCGCCAGATGGGGCAGCAGAGAGTACACTGGGTTCCCCCCTCCTGCTCCCATCTGGGAACTCTCAGGCAGACTTGATGCCCGGCCACAAAACGGCCTGGCCAATCAGCAGCAGCTAGAAGCTAGAAGCTGCTGCTAGAAGCTGCTAGAAGCTGCTGCTGATTGGCCAGGCCGTTTTGTGGCCGGGCATCAAGTCTGCCTGAGAGTTCCCAGATGGGAGCAGGAGGGGGGAACCCAGTGTACTCTCTGCTGCCCCATCTGGCGGAGTCAGGTTATCTCAAACCCTCCCAGAAGCAAAGATTAGAGCTAAAAACGTTCGCTGTGAAAGAATATATATCCAAAGATTTGCGCCACATTTTCTCGATTTTTCAAAAAAATAGCAGATCTACAAGCTCGTAGCGCGGCACAGAGTGCCGCGCTACGAGCTTGTAGATCTGCTATTTGTCAATAGCTAAAGTATAACATAATGCTTAAAACACCAAAAGGGGTTCCCGCCCAGAATGGATTAACCTCATCTTGTGATTCCAGGGCCATGAACTATACCCACAATCTCATAATTACATGCTTTAAGAAAAGCCTGCAAGGCGCTGGCTTATAATACTGTATTTTAACCAACTCCACACATCCTGCCATATCGTGATATCTACCGTCAATAGAGAGTGCTGACTGTACTGTACCTCTCACACATAATAACACACATTTCTACCTAGTGAGAGGCAATTAAAGAACAATGCTGAAGCCACTTATAATCAGAAGTATCTCTCTCTCTCTCTCTCTCTCTCTCTCAATTTCAAAAGGCTTTATTGGCATGATAAATATGTTCTACATTGCCGAAGCATGCATACAACAAAACAAAAATGTCAACATTGTGCACACAGAGACAACAACAAACATCCCAACAATAATGAACAACAAGCAATACATTAACAATGAGAATAAATGAACAAACAGAAACATAACAGCAACTTAATGACCCTGTTCTTCAGCCAGATATGGCTGAACAACCAGATATGGCTTGAACAACAACAACTGGCAACAACAACTGGCTCTTCTGTCCACTGGCTGTCCCTCAGTTGATGACAACTACACACGTATTTTGCTGCCAAAAATGTGCATTTGGACTGTTCTCCCAGAACATATTGAAGTGATGAGTTATTAATGGTGGATTCAAATTCTTTATATTCTTTATTATCTCTCTCTCTCTCTCTCTCTCTCTCTCTCTCTCTCTCTCTCATGAACTCTTCCCGTTCCACGCACCAGGGAGTATTACTCCACTGTACGTCTGCAAAGGCATACATGACATGATTTATACATGATTTATACATGATTTATACACCTAATGATACTATAGACACTTCACAGAGTATACACCACTTTGAAGTATAACATTATTTTTGGGATGCACAGCAGAGGACTTTGGTGTCGTGGTATTCTATACTTGTGAAGACCTCTGCTTGGCTTCATTTGCTCAGCAGAAGCCACACTTGGGAGCTTGTAGATCTGTTTTCGGCACACCGTCATTCAGGCCGTCTATAAGTTTGCAAATAATGGCCCCGGGGCGTTTATACGGACGGGGGCCTATCATTTGGACGAGGCATTTATTACGCAAAATGGTGTCAGCTAGACCCCGGGCTGTTATTATAGGTACAGGGCGGCTATTTGAGTAAGGGCTACGAATTGGAAATATGCGGTTACTTTCACCACCGCCGAAGCGGCTTATCTTCTGAATGGACATGGTCTTCATAATATGCGCTTGTTGGAGCTGCATTTTGTCTGCTAGCCACGTGGTAACAATCGCTAGTCATAATAAGGGGCAATTAATCTCAAGATAATATTCTGCCATGCAGTGCAGTGCCAGCTAGGCGAGCTGCCAAACCATGTCTCCAAACGCCAGCCTACCTTCAGAGGTATAATCTACCTCTTTATTCTTCTTCGTGATACATGAGGAAGGAGCTCTCAACCCCGTAAGTACCTTTTCAGCCACAACACAAAGAAACAACACTGAATCCATCTTCCACAAACCATGCAGTCACAGGAGGAGAGGGAGAAGAAGAGAGAGGAGAATGCACTCAAAGCTCCTGTGGTCTTGTCTGGGAGCTCTGGAAAGGCCATGATGGAGGTGGACAGACAGGACAGTTTAGTGGTCCACGTGTGTGTTCTGAAGTCATTAGTCAGTAACCAGAGGTGGACAAAGTACTATCAGCCCCAGTACTTGAGTCAAACTACAGATACTCCTGGTCAAATATTATACTCCACACCGACAACACCATGGGAGTGCAACGAACCATGTACAACCCAGATTCGGCACAAACAAGGGACTAAATTCTTTTCGCTCCTATGCCACCAAAATGTGGAACGCCCTACCAACAGTCATTAAGACATGCGAATCCCTTGACTCCTTCAAAACCGCTCTCAAAGGGCACCTACGGATGACTGCAATTCGAAACTGGCCCCCGTAAAATCTGAATCCCCCCCCACCGCCCCCTTTTCCCCTCACTGTATATGTTTCTTTTCCCTTTTTACCTCCTTTATGATGAATTCCTGTTCTGTTCTTTGTCTATATAGAAGTGTCTATTTGTACGTCTCTAAATGTTTTGATGAATTGAACATGGTGGACCCTGTTGTAAACAAGTGTAATGCTTAATTGGGTCGTCCACTCACAGTTAACAGCCTTTGTATTGAGTTTGTGCTTGAAATGTACTGTAATTCTGCAAACTGTTAATACATTTTTCAATCAATCAATCAAAAACTCAAGTACTCAAGTAAATTCAATGAGAAAACATTGGTTTACATTGCCAAAGCAAGTGTCAAAAACATAATAAAAACAATTAAAGAAAGAAATGGGGAAAGTATAGGTACATACTTTAACTCAAGGAAATGTACTCAAAGTAAATGTACTTCTTCTCAGAGGAGTTGAAGCACTCCAAAGCAGGCACACACACCTGGTGGTTTATCATTCAACCATGGATGCGACCGTGGGATGTTCCAGTAGCACCATGTAAGAGATTGTAGAATGTCTAACCACACAAAGAGAGCTTGTGTTTCAGAGCAGCAATGGAGGATAGGCGGCCCGGGGGCCACGCGTTATTATTTATCCCACCGCAGTTCTAGGAAAGCCCTGCTGTGATTGGCCAGTAGTCGTTGTGATTGACAGTTCTCGTTTTTGCGACCAGTCATTAGTCTTACAACTACAACCTATCTCAAACCCTCACCCTATAAACCTAACCTCCCACGGGGCAGCACACCTAAACCTAACCTTAACCCATGTCTAACCAATGACTAGTCTAAACTAAGTATGCACCCCCCTAAACCTAACCCGAACGGCCCAACCTCAGTAAAACTATGCCTTCCCGGGAGCCAATCAGACACATGGTGAGGCGGGTCTACCCTAGAACGTTGGTGGGATTCATAATCACGCGGGGGCCACATGCGGCCATTTTGACCTGAGATCAGATTAAAAAAATGTCTTCTACATCCTGACAGTTTTCTGAAAAAGCTGTGTTTTTATGTCAGTGGTTCTTCGATTTTCTCAAAAATAGCAGATCTACAAGCTTGTAGCGCGCCACTCGGTGGCGCGCTACGAGCTTGTAGGTCTGCTATTTTCAATAGCTAAAGCATAACATAATGCTAACACCAAAAGGGGTTCCCGCCCAAAATGGGTTAATATCAGAATATACTGACATACAGTATAACATGACCCGCTTTAATTACTTCAGTCTATATTAGTAGCTTAATCATTAATGATTAGTATTCAAATGTTAATGACTTTTTTACGTCCAATGTATAATTTGTATTTTAGTTCATAAAGTTAACTACGGGTAAATGCATTTGAAATTAAATTTAAAAATAGCTAAAAATAATTCGGGATTTCAATTCAAATATAGTATGAAAGCAATAAGGTACACCCGCACACTGTGTATTCGCTCGGTACATGAGTATTGTCTTATTTAAAGGACAACTTTAGTTTTTTGCAAACAAGGTTCATGTTTTAGGTTGTTATGAGAGAAAGTTAAAGATGAGTGTTATTTTTTTTTCATTTGCTGCTTTCTTTCGTTTTAGGGATTTTAGCTGTTTTTGACAGGGGGGCGGGGGCATTCGAGCATGGGGCTAAATATGCATTTTTTTACAAAATATTATGGCGATTTATTTTTGTATTATTTACTATAGTCCTAATAAACCCCAGGAAATTACATCTGGCCACAAACAAATCACAGGATCTACTGAATGAGAAGGTAGCCTACTGGGGGGAAGCCACACTGTGTGTCATAGGCTCAATGTCAGTTTGACACATTCAGTAGATCTCGTGATCTTTTGTGGCCAGATGAAATTTCCTGGGGTTTATTAGGACTATAGTAAATAATTAAAAAAGAAATCGCTATAAAATGTTGTAAAAAAATACATATTTAGCCCCATGCTCGAATGCCCCCGCCCCCCTGTCAAAAACAGCTAAAATCCCTAAAACGAAAGAAAGCAGCAAATGAAAAAAAATAAATAACACTCATCTTTTACTTTCTCTAATAACAACCTAAAACATGAACCTTGGTTGAAAAAAACTAAAGTTGTCCTTTAATGAAGCAACGTTTCGGTCCCTCCAGAGGAGGATGGTCCGGAGGAACCGAAACGTGCACTATATTATGCAATGTTGTCGTAGCATAAATTACACTTGGTCTTGAAGAGAATACGTGTTATTTTTTGATATGACGTAGAAGGAAATACAATAGAGCCAACATGGGGAACCCTGGTCAACTATAGTAGGATTTATAGTGGATAAACATGACATTTTGTCAACCAACCTTCTTGCTTGCATGCCATACGCACAGCGTTATAACTCTGGCCTTAAAATAACCTATAGAATGTCCTCTCTTGAACAAATTGATATTAATCACAGGACATGCTCAAATAAAAACAATATCGCTTATTGCACATTGACTGTGGGACATTATGCAAGCCTATTATTCATTGAGACAATCCACAAACATGATCAGGTTTTTTTTTTCTTTTACTTCAGTGCAATGTTTGGTGTTGCACTGAAGCCCATAAAGGTATTATTAGGCTCGAAGCAAAGATGTACGTATATTCTGTCTGCTTCCTACTCTGACATCATTCATTGCACATATCGATCATTGTGGACAGCTTATCCATAGTTAGGTCAAATTAGCTTAAAGGGGAAAACCACCCATTTTCAACATTTTACTATGTCATTAATATACCTTAGAGCTGTGTGGAAATAATAATAAAGTCCCCCCATTTTGTGTTTCCTAGAACTGTAATTATGAAAAAAACCTCTAGTTCTAGGAAACACAGAATGGGGGAACTTTTTTATTATTTCCACACAACAGCTCTAAGGTATATTAATGACATAGTAAAATGTTGAAAATGAGTGGAATGCCCCTTTAAGTTGTGGCAAATCTGGAAAGAAAATGCTTACCACTAGCTTTCTTCACAGATGTGTTCATAAAGGTGTCTACTATCACAGAAAAATGTGTTCCAAGCCAACTCCATTGGGAAACTTTGTGGGAGCCAATCAAAGTTGGGGTACCCAGAGGGCCTATAGCGTGTGCCAACGTGTACGTCACCAAGAGGGGGGCGGCGTCTAAAAAGCTAGGGACGGCCCTCTCGTGGGCATTAAATTCTAGCCCGCATCACTCAGAATGGAGTGACGGTGGTATGTTTTTGTAAATATTGAGCTCGTTCTTGGCGACAACATAGTGAACCAACACCAGGATGGATAGAAAGAACGTCGGGCCAAAATACATTACAAGGACAAGGAAAATGTTGTGAACAAACACGGCTGTGCTTAGATACTTTGTTGAACGTTATGTCTCTGCGCCCGTGCCGATCCAAGCCATTCTACGTCTTTTTGTAAACTTGTCAATCTGGGTTCCTTGATACTGTCTCCATGCTGGAAAGCTGAAAATCTAATTCCGTTTTCTGGCTCATTCCCTCGACGTGACCTGCTGTGGCACTTATTTACTGAGCAAGTCTGCACCATTGTGAGGTCAGTTTAAAAAAAGAACGTATACAAGCACACCTGATGGTCGCTCAATGTAAACAAACCAGACAAGCCAGCAAGTATGGCGGCCGCTACCACGTGACACATATGTTGACGCCCTCTCCAGGAGATTTTGTTACACCCTATAGGCTAACAGCAGGACATTTTAAAATGGGCTAATATGAGCTTGTGAGGTGTGTAAATAGGGTTTTTTGGGGTGCTGAATCCGTTCCAGCCATTACCTTTCAGTAAAAATGACTCCCTGGCCATAACATTGGCTGCTTTTGTATGTCCCAGACATGTGTAATAACTAATATGCCATGTTATGCACATGTCAATGGATGTTTAAGGTGTTTTCTCTTCTGTTTGTGTGTTGGGTGTGTGTGTGTGTGTGTGTGTGCATCTTAATTAAAACTAACTGTTGAAAGAGAAGTAGATGGACAAAAGAACAATCTTTAGCTGATTTATTCTTTTCAGAATAAGAAAGACTTTATTGTCACACCTTAAAAAGAATTAACAGTAAAATAAGGGTGAAATGAATTCTATATCACTATATAAAAAGATCAACACATAATAAAAAACTACGGTGCTAAAAAGAAAGTATGCTTTTGTAAACAAGTACAAATATGAATAACCGCATACAACTATCTCTACTCTTCCAACTTCCTGGCATCGCCGCCCTCACTGCTCATGTAGGTGCTGCCACACTATCGAAAGAGCCGCGCACGTTCTCGGCTCTGCGCAGCTTAAATTCTGAGTTTTTAGACAGCTGGTGGATGGAAAAGAAGCTCCACCTCCACAGACTTTTTGCGCGACGGCCAGATTCCCGGAAACGCTCTCCTCTCCTCATCCACCAGCTGTCTAAAAACTCGGAATTTAAGCTGCGCAGAGCTTAAGAAGTGCGCAGCTTAAGACCGTTTTGCGCTAAGGTGTGGAGACGGTGTATCAGATGGAAATGAAGCTCCACCCACGCGGCAGAGTGCCGCTGGGGCAAGCTCTTCCGGGAATCTGGCCGACACGGCAATCTGCCGCGTGGGTGGAGCTTCATTTCCATCCACCAGCTGTCTAAAAAGCCTGAAATTACGTAAAAGACAGCTTCTTCTGTCCGCGCATGGAATCTTAGATGTGCCCATACCCTCAGTCTGGGCACAGACCTATATGGCCCAGACCCTGTCACAGACAAGCCATTCTTATTCTTCTTATCCTACACTTCTAGAAACCCCCACACAGTCCACAGCGCCCTCTGGAGGCAGAAGCACTTGTACAGTTATCACCCCGTTGGGTTTAACAACGCTATAGCTGTGTTGAAATAAAATAACAATATTTACTGTGCACTCTAGCAATTTTCATCTGCACCTTTAGGCCTCACTCACACTGTTGCAACATGCATGCAACATTTGTCTTGTGTCTTGTCCGTGTTTAATGGCCACCCCAATGCATTTCCAATGGAGGTCACATGGTTTGACAAAACATTTTTGTTTGATGGCTGTGTTGTGCCCCCCCTCCCCCGCATCAAACAAAAATGTTTTGTCAAACCATGTGACTTCCATTGAAAATGCATTGGGGGCGGCCATTAAACACGGACAAGACACAAGACAAATGCTGTATGCATGTTGCAACAGTGTGAGTGAGGCCTTAGGCCGCACTCACACCTTTAAAACATTGATGCATGCTTGTTGTATGAATGTTGTAAGTGTCATGGCCGCCCCAATGCATTTCCAATGGAAGTCACATGGTTTGTAGTCCACATTTTGGACTACAAAGCTGTTGTATGGCTTTCGGCTGTGTTTCGACTGCGCCCCTCCCCCTCACACAACACAAATGTTGTGTCAAACCATGTGACTCCCATTGGAAATGCATTGGGGCAAGCTGTGTCACACCCTTTGTATACAACAAGCATACAGCAATCTGTTGCGACCGTGTGAGTGAGGCCTTAGTCATTTCATCCTGCAGCGGGCCCTGACACAGGGACACAGAACATCACCAGGGACGGACATTGCTGTTCCTTGGAGTACGGTTGCACCACTGAAAGAATTGTCATAGAATAGTCAAGAATCATACGTAAACTAAGAACCAGTGTAACAGTGGAATATCAATATAATGAAACTATGCGTATACAGTGTATACTATCTAATTTAGATTAGATAGCATATTTGTAGACATAGCACTCTATAGTGTATACTATACACTATAGAGTGCTATGTCTACAAATATGCTATCTAATCTAAATTACATAAATTGAGCTTTTGCATATGCCTGTAAGGTCATCGAGGCTATAGGGCAAGTGCTACGGCAAGTGCTTAAGGGTTAAGATGGAGTCTGAAGAGGTGGGTTTTCAGACTACGGCGGAAGATTGGGATTTTGGAGGAAGAATTTGGAACGTGTGGAGCGTTGTCCCTGCGTTTTTAGTGAGTGTACTTCCAGCTTCCCTGCGTCGGCTGATCTGATTGCACGGGAGGGTTTGTAGGGTCTGTTCAGACTTGTGAGAGATTGCGAGTGACCTTTGGTATGGTAGGAGACATGTGAGAATTTTGCCAGTGAGGAGCTAGAGTTACAATCGGAATTGGAGCAGGAGCAAACAATGGTGTTCATGTAGTCCGTAAGCTAGTACCCCACATTTACCATCTAGAGGGAATAATTCTCACAGTGATTTTTGGGAAGGTACGCCCCTAGTGCTAGAAAATGTGATAATATTGCAGTAGTGGTATAGTTTGTGTAAATCCATTCATAACACCATGCCAAAACACACATTTCAAATTATTGAGCCTATACCTATACAGAGAAACGAAGCATTCTACTAGCAGAGAGGCGCACCCACCTATGCCTTGACTTCGCCAGGAAGCTGTTCAAATCTAACTTCAGGAACTGGCTACCTCCCCTCAGAAAAGAGCTCTCTGGACGTCAAACTAGAAATGGAGACGACCTGGACACCCCATCATGCAGAACTGAGAGATACAGAAAATCACCAATCCCATATATGTGTGGACTTTTAAATGATAGTGGATTTTAGATTTGAGTTTTACACCATTTGGATTTTTAGATAGGCTATTGCATTTTAGATTTGAAGTTTTATATTTGTGATCGGCAAAATAATTCAGTGTTTTTAATGGCACCTGTCTTTTAAAACCTGTGATCATGCTGAAAGTTGAATAAACATAAACATACTTCAAAGTGATTGGAAAACGTTGTTCTCCTGCAGTGACAACATAGTGACTATACACATTACACAAGATGTACAGGCCTACTTCTGCTTTAAACATGTTACACAATGGTTTCTTCTGTAAATAACCTAAATATGTAATAATGCTTTTAATGGATATCCACAATATATTAATTTTGGTCATGTAAATGTGATGCTTTGTTTGGTAATTACACTTTTTTAAATATATTTTGGGGGCTTTATTGACAGGTATATAGGTACACAGCAGTTTGACAGGAAATGGGGAGAGAGATGGGGGGTGGGGGTAGGTAATTACATAACTTTACTTAAATGACTGCTTCCTCATTGTGTTTGCTATCTGGATGGTTCAGATGTATTAATACAGGAAATAGGATGTTTAGCACAGTTATTGGTTAGGAAAGGGAGTTGTCGCACACAGCTATACCTCCAACCCGCCTACATCATGACAAGAATGAAGACTCCTCCTTCCAGCTCTTCAACCCATTCTCTAACCACACACACTGCAGCAAGGAGGATCTACACAGTACATACCATACATACCTTCTCTTCCACACAGAACAGTTAGACAAACGTCCCTTCCCCCGCCTGTGGGCCTGATCTTCTTTACTGCCAGCTTTCTAGCCGAAATAGCCTGAGCTGACTCGGACAGAGGCCTTGAACAGCGTCTCTCTCTCTCTCTCTCTCTCTCTCTCTCTCTCTCTCTCTCCACCTCATGACGCAGTGAGGTATCTACGCTACTGTACGGGCGCTAGCCATCCATCCATTCAACACACTACGACTACATGGTCCCATAACTGTGGCGACAACAGAATCATCAGCTGCTTTCTCCTGTCCTCCTCTACAATGGACATTGGATGGATAGGTAGGTACACAGTAGTTTGACAGGAAATGGGGAGGGAGATGGGGGGGGGGGGGGGGGGGGGGCTTGTAGATAATTAGTAATTACACTTTAATGTCTAACTGCCTCCTCATGGACGTGAATCAGTTGTGTTTGCTATCTGGATGAGTCTAAATTCTAGATCTACGGGGCAGATGTATTAATACATATAGGATGTTTAGCAGTTATTGGTTAGGAAAGGGAGTTGTCGCACTGTACAGCCTCCAACCCGCCTACATGATGACAAGAACGAAGACTCCGCCTACCAGCTATAGACCCAACAGCTAAACTCAGTGAAGTGGGCGATGTCTATGGGCTGGATCCAGGCTAAATCATCACCTACATATGAATTGTATTCGTATAAACATTGTTGATTTGAGTCTTCGAAGTCTTTTTCCTAATGATTTCAAATTTCCAATCAAGCTCTAAATCCATATTTCACATGACATATAGATTTTTCATAATTTTCATAATTATTTTCATGAATAATTACTCATGTCCCCGACACCTGCTTAATTAAATAAATGAGAAAAGTACCTGAAGTACCTTTTGGAGATGTGCACCCAGCAGGTTTTGTGACAGGAGTTTAAGCTCGCATTCCTTCTAGTTTGCATTATGACCATAACCACCGCTGAAGGGGGAAGTATAGTAAGTAGGCCTACCTCATTATAAAAACTTGAAAATAGCCGATCGACAAGTTCTTGCAGATCGGCTATTTTAGACAAATGTATACGTTCTGAGTTCTTGGGTTCCCAGAACTTTTTTAATAGTCGTATACCTCCTGAGTAGGGCTCAAATTACAGTAGATTATGTGAAACCAAGCCGCATATGGAAACAAATAAAGAACCTGCCTGTTACAAGGCACGGTACAGTTCGCTTAGTTCTTGTGTTCGAAAAAGAACACAAGAGTAAACAACCCAGGGCTCTTCTTTCTGTTCTTTCAGCCCTATGGATTGTTGCTGGTATCGGCATACCAGGGTTATTACTCTGGTGTTGCTGCTGCTGCTGCAAGAAGAAGTCTGTACAAGCAGCACCAGTTCAATACGTTGTGAGTACCACTGTACCAACATAATGTATATTAAAATGATGTAAGCACCAACACAAACACACTGCTTACACTCATTTCAGAATAGTATGTTTTACTGTTTTCTGATTTTTTTCCCCCCAGCCTGCCACTTCAGTTTATGGACCATCATATGGACCAACTTCCACTTCAACTCATCCTAGACCTAGTGCATCATATGGACCAACTTCCACTTCAACTAGTGCATCATATGGACCAACTTCCACTTCAACTCATCCTAGACCTAGTGCATCATATGGACCAACTTCCACTTCAACTAGTGCATCATATGGACCAACTTCCACTTCAACTCCTCCTAGACCTAGTGCATCATATGGACCAACTTCCACTTCAACTAGTGCATCATATGGACCAACTTCCACTTCAACTCCTCCTAGACCTAGTGCATCATATGGACCAACTTCCACTTCAACTAGTGCATCATATGGACCAACTTCCACTTCAACTCATCCTAGACCTAGTGCATCATATGGACCAACTTCCACTTCAACTAGTGCATCATATGGACCAACTTCCACTTCAACTAGTGCATCATATGGACCAACTTCCACTTCAACTAGTGCATCATATGGACCAACTTCCACTTCAACTCATCCTAGACCTAGTGCATCACATGGACCAACTTACCCACTCCACCCAAAAGAGCCTGGATCCACTTCCCAGGTAGCTGTTTTATACATCATAATTTGTCCACCTCAAATGTATTTACTATTTATCTATAATATCTATAATAATGTATTAGATTATTATTATTATTATTACAAAATATACTGTTAATGCCTATTTTATACTTATAGTAGGCTATAAATTTATTTATTTTGTGTTCTTTAAGTGTATTTTTATAGTAGTTTCTCATATTGTGCATTTACTGCATTTTGTCTTTCTCCAGGCGGGCACCACAAGATCACAGGACCCTCTTCAATATGTTTCTCTCTTTTCTTCTGATTTTGAACCCCAGTTTGAGCTGAAGGGAAAATTGTTTCCCTCTGCTACACCCCTCAGTTCAGACACGCCTTACTCTGTTGTGTACACCTCAGGCAAACTCAACTTTCGTTAGGAAACAAACTAGGGGGGAAATCGCACCTTAGCGGTGCAACTACCTTAGCGGCAACTATACTTTGGTGCCTGTGTGTGTGTGTGTGTGTGTGTGTGTGTGTGTGTGTGTGTGTGTGTGTGTGTGTGTGTGTGTGTGTGTGTGTGTGTGTGTGTGTGTGTGTGTGTGTGTGTGTGCGCGCGCGTGCGTGCGTGTAGTCCAGGGGCCGAGACAGATTTTGGTACCACCAAGGTGACCATGGTATAGTTTTGTATTTTTGTATTACTACATGTCTCTAGTTTATTATTTTGACATGATACATCTTCCATTCAGTAGCTTTATGGCAATTATCGCCAGTTATATGTGACATACCATTAACATCCTATATAAGGCAACATTTTTGAAATGTCATTATGCTTAAAGTAGCACGTGACGTGTCAAACTAGGGGGTTTTCATGATTCTGAATCCATTCCAAGCATTAGTTTTGCACGAAAAACACTCCTTGGCCTAAATTCGGCCATAGCCACTTGCCCAAATGTGCCCAAACCTCATCACAATTGTGATGACGGCTATATGGTCATTTTTAGCTCAAGGAGTGTTTTTCGTGCAATGATTCAGAATCATGAAAAACCCCTAGTTTGGCAAGTCACATGCTACTTAAAGCATAATGAAATTGGTGTTATTTTTATGCATATAGTGTTTTGGATTTGTTGATGATGTATTATTGTATTATATTGTTATGCTATGTTTACAATTTTGGCATTTAGCAGACTTACAGTAAGCAAGGACAACGCATAGAAATTAAGCCTATCATTAAACAGTATAATATCAAACTAGATTTAAACTATAGTCTACAAATGACCTGGCATCTGTCTACATAATGTGGAAGTATGGGTAATAAGATGCAGACGGTTTATGGCAATGCAATATATTTATTCAGATAAGATCTCCGTGTAGTACAACTGCTGTGTTATGATGGCAAGCATAAACTGGTTACATCCGGTTGGACCACATCCTGTTATAGCTACCCGAGTATCAGAGTAAAGGCATTACAGCTAGCTAACACCATGCACATCTCCCTTTCTAGCAAGCTATAACAGACTGTAACAATTACAGCTCTAACTCAGATAATGCAGAATCTGGAATCCTCTGAAAACCCTTGCATGAAACTGAGCACATATATATTCAGTCAAAATAGAATAATGCACTCCTAAGGCTTCTCAAGAAAAATAACAAAAATAAACACTGTCAGGCAATATCTGTGGAGGCAAATAGTGTGAACATCAGAACACAAAACATTCAACTTTCATCTTCTTTTTCACATCTTTTCTTTTTCAGGTTATTTTCTCTTTTTTTTCACATTTCACATTTGTCAGGTTAGTTTCTCTTTTCTTTTTTTTTTTTTGTCACACAGTTCACACCACATCCTGTTATAGCTACCCGAGTATCAGAGTAAAGGCATTACAGCTAACACCACACATAACATGAAAATACGTTTTAGCCTTTGCATATAAGACTGTTGTTGATGAATTGATTATACCACAATGAAAAAAGTCCATTGACTCCTTTATATGCTAAATGTCTGACCTTGTGCTGTTTACATTTCTGACTAATAAAGTATTCAATCAATCAATCAATCAGAATAGAGCACAGCTCTGACTACTCATTTCTGTCTGTGTGGGATGTGAAACTAACTGCTACTGCTACTGTTAATGTATTGGGCTAGTCTATACTTTCATTTTTGAATTAGACTGCTCACAAGGTCATCAGATGGTGGGCTATATCCTCTTGATAAACTGTCCCTGGGTTATTAAACTAATTTAAAAAAAACAAAAACAAAAAAAACAATTGAGGATTTGACTGCAGGAGCTGACATGCCAGAGAGAGCGAGATAAGAGAGAGACACAGCACATTTCACCGCGGGACTATACTTTGGTGCCTTTGTGTGTGTGTGTGTGTGTGTGTGTGTGTGTGTGTGTGTGTCACTCAATGTTAAAGGACCACTTCACCACTTATGCCTAATGATGATGTCACTGGTGGACGGGTGTCCGAACTGCCCAAAGCCCTCCTATGAGACACAGACTGAGTAGGAAAAAATGGTGGTGTTTTATCATGAACATTAGTGAGGACCAATTATATGAAGAGATGTTGAAAAGTGGTGAAGTGGTCCTTTAATAGTATTCGTAGTATAGATAACAGTAGCACAATTTGAAATTTGCACCCTATGGCCAGAAAAATAATGAAGTCTGTGTGGTTGACTAGGGTTTGACTGTATTGCTGAATTACTACAATGACCATAATGGTTCAATTGTTTTGTTGTTAGAGGTTGTTAGAGCGTTCCAACAACTTGGGATGCCCAAAAAGGAGGCAAAAAGGCTGGCAAAATATTGTGGGGTCTCTGCTATAATTGGCAGCTGTCATACATATATGGCAGGGAGGAGCAGTCTGTCAAGGAGGAGCAGTTGTTGAAGTTGGATCCTGTGTTGTGTTTGTATGCAGCTGCCAGCAAAATCCGTGGCTGGAGAATCTTGGATTGACATTTGTCTGTATTTATGTACGTACTGTACGTACTTACAGTAGTCTGTCCAATGTGTCCATCCCAACCTTCAGAACACCATATCTCAGCAACGCCTAGAGGGAATCTAACTATAAATGCTCCATGTCTCTGTGTGCGTGTGTGTACGGTTGTAATGCACGTAACTCGAGAACCGTTTGCCCCACCACCGACTTCAAGTTCGACACACGCGTTCCGCACCACCACAGGGAGTGCAGTGCCCGGTATCGAGTCGGTCGGACACACGGTTGTCCACAAACACCACAAAAGGCTCTGGTCAGGCTCTGCCATGCAGTGGGCCTAATTAGCCCAAGTGCCCTCACCTGTGCAATTTCCAACCTCTGCATCAGCCAATTGATTGCCATATGGCCACCCCACACCTGCCAATTGATTACTTAACCAGTCCACTTTTCACAGTCAGTTTGCACTCTTTAGACACAGGCAGACAGACAGATACAGAGATCTCCATGTGGGACACAGACAGACAGTATAAATGGGTGCTATGGTGACAGGTATTGCATACTACAGAGATCTCCATATAGGCCTACAGTATGGGCACAAAAGGGACACAGACAGATAGTTAAAACGGGTACTATGACAAGTTGACAACGGGTATTATTAGGTTCCCAATTAAGTTGCATCGTTCTCAAGTAGGCCGGTGGCCGACGGGCAGGGACAGGTCTAGTTTCTTGATATGACATGATATAGTATACTTTATTGTCAGTTTGCACTGAAATTTCAAATTCAAATTCAAATTCAAATCTTCAAATTTGGCAGAAACGTTCACTTGGAATCTGCCACCAACTGAATGGAATTTGGTGGTTAAAAGGTCAAGGTCACTGTGACCTTACAAAAAATACGTATTTCTATGCCTCTGTCTGCGAAAGGCGCCATCTGGAATGTCCTTGATCTGTGAATGGCCGCAAGAGCTTGCCTAAAAAACACACGTACTGTAATAACTTTTTTATTAAATTCCTTCAATGTCTTCACTACATATATTATATTAGTCTGGACAGACATGGATTAAAACTACACTAGCAATGCGGTGTAGTTAAATTTAAAGTAATCCTATTATACTGCATGGCACCTGTTGGGTTTTTCCCCCCGTTGGCTTGAAGTGACGGTTTTGTCACTTCATCTGAGAAATTGGGGGCATTTCTGTGTCTGTAGAAAAAGTGGAAAAAGTACTCAATTGTTTTACGTAAGAAAAAGTACCAATACTGCAATTTAGAAGTACTTCGTTACAAGTAAATGTACGGAATTGAAAATGTACTTGAGTAAAAGTACAAAAGTACCGGCATCAAAAGGTACTTAAAGTACTAAAAGTAAAAGTACTCATATTGCAGAATGTCCCATTTCACAAGTTCAAAATGTGTACAAAATAGCCGTTCTACAAGCTCACAATGCGTCGCGTTGCGACGCATTGTGAGCTTGTAGAACGGCTATTTTCAAATTGCCAAAATGTATAGCATTGAAGTGGTTAATGTGTGTTTTCTAATCAAAATGAAAATCTCCAAAGTAACTAGTAACTAACATTTTCAAATAATTGTAGTGAAGTAAAAGTACAAATTATGGCTCTGAGATGTAGTGGAGCGGAAGTAAAAGTACTGGAAATTGGAAATACTCAAGTAAAGTACAAACACCTCAAAATTGTACTTAAGTGCAGTACTTAAGTAAAAGTACTTAGTTACTTTCCACCACTGCTGTAACGACACGGGCGAAGGAGCTGGCAGAGATTCTGCAGAGAGTAAATGTCCTCTGCTTGACAAAAGTGATTTTGGCTTTTATTGATTTTGGCAATTATTCATGGCACCGAGTTGCACAGTACAGTACACAGTCAAATCCAGATTTCAAGAAATACATTTGTTTTCCACTTGTAATTTTGGGTGTACAAATGGAAGGGGCCATTTTGTACACTTTTGCACACTTAAAGTAACACTGGTGATTGTACGGTGTACATACATTGTTCATCATTGGTCACACCATTCTAGCCTGGCTAATAAGCCAGACCGAATCAGCCGTTGGCAAAAGAAAAATTGCCTGCCGGCGGATTACGGTCTGGAGAGGCTCAATTGTACGCCCATTTCCTACACCAGAGAACTGGTGTGGCCAATCGGGACACGGTATGCAATATGGGCGGGCTTTGGTACAGTGACGTTCAATGCTTGAGACCTTTGACTGACAGTAGCTCTGACCAATTGCGTCAAAGAGAAAATGTTTGAACCCGCCCCTCGGGAAACAAGATCCATACACAGCATCTCCAGACTCAAATACCACACGACAGTGTGGTATTTGAGTCTGGCTTATTAGCCAGGCTAACACCATTCAGCTACAGGGACGTGCACACATAGACATCAAAGGGGGCTTCAGCCCCTGCCCTTTTACCCGTCTGTAAAACAACTGCCCTCTCCTGACCACGAATGTAGCATTTACTACATGGTGAAAGAAATGCAAATGCCACTCCTCTCCTTTCCATGCCATACCGAGAGACATTTGTTCACTTTGGCTTTTGGCAACTAGTTTGTTGTCTCCACCAGGCCGAAGGCATGGGGAGAGAGTATGTTTTGCACTCTGTCCGTGTGTGTGTGTGTGTGTCCGTCCGTCCGTCCTTCCTTCCGTCCGTCTGTGTACAGCTAATCTCCGGCACCGTTAACCCGGTCGATGCCAAATTTTGCACACACACTCCCTGGATGCCAACGATGAACCTCTGCCCCGCATTTTCCAGAACGGCCTGTTATAGCGCCACCATGAGGCAGCTTTTCACATGTTTTACCTAAAACTGCACCGATCTGCGTGAAACGTTGCATGCACACTCCCTAGAGGCCAAGGACAAACCTTTGACCTGCATTTTCCGCATCTGCCTTTTATAGCGCCACCAGGAGGCCGACTTTTGTAAAACACATTTTTTGATATTACTCCTCCAGATTCTGTCCAAAAATCTCACAAATCGTTACACAGTATCTCTATGGTCATGTGCTCAAGTCGGATCTGTCCGATATTTCATATTCCATCCTAATTGGCTATAATTGGCTTTCACAGTTTGCAAGATTGCCCCGTTTTGAACAAAAGCCTCAAATCATGAACGCAGCATGCAATTTACGTGAAATCTTTCACACATTTTCTTACTGGGCTGAGGAATATATCCCACCCTTTTCACATTGGCCTGTTATAGCGCCACCAACAGGTTGATTTTTGCAAATCACATTTTTGGAACAAAATGCCTCAAATCATCCAATTGCCATCAAAGGCAAACATGTTTATATTACTCCTAAACATTTTGCCAAACATCTCACACAGTCCTATCCTCCTGGTGGAGACCTGTGCCCAGAAGGGCACTTTTTCTAGTTTGTTTTGTTTTTGTTTTGTAAAGCGTCCTTGGGTTTCTTGAAATGCGCTATACAAATCCAAGTTATTATTATACCGGAAGGCAGCATTCAGGAGAATTGATTTTTTTCACCGAAGTCTCCTGAACTTGAACACAGTATTTTGCGTTGAACAAATTAGTTTAGAAATCCATCCGTACACACCGCATCTCTATAGCTAAAGAGTCCTGGGTTGCGCCCCGAAAATAGCTGATCTACAAGCTCTCAACGCGTCGCAGCGCGACGCGTTGTGAGCTTGTAGATCGGCTATTTTCTGTCCAAAAGTGCCCTCTCACGGGATTTTAACCCCTGCCCCGCTAAGACTCTCTGCACGTCCCTGGTCATCTCTTTACTCTTGCCTGACAGACAAGGGAGAATCAGTCAGCTTCTCTAAACCCTTTAGGACATAAAGACGAGACGAGACGCGTCAACAATGTCTCTACATGGACCAGAGTTTGTGTTTCACACAGTCGTCATGACAACAAAAAAAAGATACCCGAGATTCTGACGTGATGGTTTTAGAAAGGTCAGTGGGTCATAAGAGGTCATTGGGGTCGATATACCGTAGTACCAATCTGGTCGTGCACTCTATCGATACAGAATCCATATTTGACATTAATTAGTAGTCATAATTTGTGTTAGAAAACGGGCTATATTATATATATACAAGGTCTGCTCCTTTTTTCCCCTCCACAACACAAATCTCTTAGCCGCAAATAGCCGATCTACAAGCTCACAACGTGTTGTGTTATGATGCGCTGTGAGCTTGTAGATCTTTCATTTTCGTCGAGTGTTTGCCCCAGGAATACGGTTCAGTTTCAGGTTACATGCCTGGGAACCCTCTTCTAGGAAGGTCACTTCAAGTTCAGGCTTGATTGTTGAATCTCTCAGAGTTGTTGACAGATTGTTTTTGTCCCTTTTTATTTTCCTTCCGATCAGAACACAGTTCACTACATACTACATACAGATGCAATTGTGTTATTGTGGGTGAGAGAAGTGAACAAGTACTGTTTTTGGGGTCTACTTTAGCCCATTTTGGGCGGGAACCCCTTTTGGTGTTTTAAGCATTATGTTATACTTTAGCTATTGAAAAATAGCAGATCTGCTATTTTTGAAAAATCGTGAAAATGTGGCGTAAATCTTTGAATATATATTCTTTCACAGCGAACGTTTTTTAACTCAAACTTTGCTTCTGGGGGGGACGGTCCCTGGAACAACATATTTTCAGATGGGGGTCGGCGACCAATCATTTTTGGGGTCCTTGACATGAAATATTGAAAACCACTGATATAGAAACATAGGTATTTCAGAAAACTGTCAGAATTTAGAAGACATTTTCTAATGTCAGTCGACTGTGGCTCAGGAGGTAGAGCAGGTCGTCCAATGATCCATGGGTCGGCGGTTCGAATCCCGGCTCCTCCTGTCTACATGTCGAAGTGTCCTTGGGCAAGACTTGGGCAAATTTCTCCCGATGTGCTGGTTGGTACCTTGCATGGCTTCCGCCGCAATCGGTGTATGAATGTGTGTGTGAATGGGTGAATGTAATGCACAATCTATGTAAAGCGCCTTGGATAAAGGCGCTATATAAATGCACCATTTACCATTTACCATTTACTTTAAAGCACACTCTGTCTTTGATCAAGTGAGTCACATCACCTCGTTGACCAGCATGCTCTTATTCCTGACCTTCCCCCGTTTGAAGGCAACGTGAACGACTAAATTCACCTGGACGTGACGTGCAGGTCTGTGGAGCCGCCTCTTTCCCAACCGGTCTGGAGGACATGCTTGTATATTATTGCAGGTGTGCTGCAGAGACAGGAGGGGAGGGGGTACATAACCAGCTCATCGCCTGCCGAAGACAGAGCCGTTGTCACCTTGCTTTGTTGCTCGGACGTCGATAAGCCCCTTCCTTCCCCTCTATAGCCTGGACGGCTAGCGCTCTGATGACATCATCATTCATCATGCCACGCGGGAGATCACTGGAGCGCTACTTGGGTGGGCTGGAGGGAGGGAGGTATAGAGACATCTGCAGAGAGATATAGCTGGCTGGGCTGGTCCGTTTCCACAGGCTAGGGGCCTAGCTGTCCTCCCTCCATCCTGCTGCCCTCTCCCAACAACTCCCAACAACTCCCGCAATATGTATGATTCATGCTGGGTGGGCTTATGCAAAGGCTAGACATGTAATTTAGATAACATGTTATGTAGACCAGGGGTTCTCAACGTTTTTGGCCGGGGACCCCCGAAAATGCTTTGGCAACGTCTCGGGACCCCCGCCCCGCCCCCCAATATAAATTGACTGCTACAATAACCTTAAACCATTTTGGGCCGGAACCCCTTTTGGTGTTTTAAGCATTGTTATAATTTAACTATTTAAAAATAGCAGATCTACAAGCTCATAGCGCGCCACCGAGTGGCGCGCTATGAGCTTGTAGGTCTGCTATTTTTGAAAAATCGTGAAAAAAAACTATATATATATATTTTTTTTTTGAAAATAATTTGGGGACCCCCTAAAATAATTTGGCGACCCCCCGAGGGGTCGCGACCCATGGGTTGAGAACCCCTGATGTAGACAGATGCCAGGTCATTGTAGACCTAGACACTAGTGTGTATAGTTGCAATGTACACATTATTGATTTTTATTATTTGTATATATTTTCTATATATTCTTGCATTCTTTATTTTGTTTTACTGAGAATAAGATTAGAAATACGTTTAGGGTCATAGTTTTACTGGGGTTAAGTTGAGGAATAGGGTTAGGTTGACCACCGGAGAGACGGGTGGCAGCCGGAAATTAGACGGCACCCGGGAGCAGTATGGGTTGGCGCCCCAGCCTGTGTCTTCCGTGAGGAAGAAGCCCAACAAACCCACGGTGAGGCCTTTAGGAGGGCCATTCAAGCCTCAAGCGGAGCCTGCGGCACCACCAAGGGCAAGGTGGAGCCTGCGGAACTGTTGCGGCTCGAGAATCCACCATTCCTGAATAAAGTGCCTGGTGCTGGGAGTCTGGTGCAACGCACAGGGCCTGACCTGGTGAGACGTAGGAGGGGCCCGGACAGGAGTCAACCCACAGAGCCTAGTCCTTCCACGCACCAGAATGGTACCTCCCAGTCCCGGCAGAGTAGTTCAGGAGGAACGGATTGTATGGCCCTGGTTTTTCCCTAATGGGACTGATCGAGGGTAGCCACTGGGACGTAAGTCGGGACTTGATCACCCCGGCTGGGTCACCTGAGTGAGGGGTATGATGTTGCGAGACCCGAAACCCCGATGACCTTGGGATACATCACTGAGGATACGTCCCAGGTGCATCCATGTATGTATGTATTTTGTTTTAGGTTTAGGCATCGTTTCACTATGGTTGAGGTTAGGAATAAGGTTAGGTTTAATATTCTCAACGGGAACCCCTTTTGGTGTTTTAAGCATTGTGTTATACTTAGGGGAGAGCCGCCACGGTTGTAACGTGTCATGGTTGTAACATGCACGTTATCTCTTGATTGGTCAACGCCATCATGACGCCATCGCGTCAGTATGTGTACAGCAACGTACTCTACGTGCCCAGGAAGTTTGAAGCGTTTACCTTCATCCTACGGGGAATTATTGGCGAAAAACTGACTTTTCTCAAAATGCGTACAAATTTACACCTGGAGTATATGTGGGCTACAATTTTTTTCTTTGATGTTGGTGAATAAAAGTCCACATGGATGTCTTCATGCTTATGTTCTTCATTAGTTTGCATCGTGTTTAGACGGAATGCACGTTCATTCTGGTCTGTAGCAACGCCAAAGAACAACTTGCAAAAGTGGGTCAATTGTAACACACGCCATACCATTAAATACCATTATATGTAATATTTACATATGACATATTGGCCAATATTATATGTTCAGTCAGCTGTCTTTCATTACAGAGTGTATTCTAAATTAGTTTAGGGTTGTATAACATTGTACAACTCAATCAATCAAACGTTTGTTTAATCAATGTATTTTCCCATTGAACTGACTCAAACGCCCAAACTGGTACACCCGGTACTATTTAATATTTCCCTTATGTTTGATACATTTTCTTATCACATCAATATATGAAAACAATGTTAATGAGTTGCTTCAATGAAATATAATTGCTTTAAACTGAAAACGATATGTTTAATGGTGTTTTTTAGCGTTGTTACATTTATCTAACCTGACTCCGCCAGATGGGGCAGCAGAGAGTACACTGGGTTCCCCCCTTCTGCTCCAGTGTACTCTCTGCTGCCCCATCTGGCGGAGTCAGGTTAACATTTATCACGCATGCCGTTACAATTAATCCGATATGCGCAGCAAATGTAACACTGGAACAGCGTCCACGTTCAGTTTAATAACTCCCGACCTGTTTTATCAATTGAAAAACTTCAAGTGGTTTATGGTAGCAGACATGTGTAGGTCCGTTGCCTGAAAATATTACATATGTAGATAAACGGATCTCTGAGTAAAAGAGTGAAAAGTGCAAAGTGTTACAACCGTGGCGGCTCTCCCCTACTATTGAAAAATAGCAGATCTACAAGCTCATAGCGCGGCACTCTGTGCCGCTCTATGAGCTTGTAGGTCTGCTATTTTTGAAAAATCGTGAAAATGTGGCACAAATCTTTCAATATATATTCTTTCAGAACGAACGTTTTTAACTCAAATCTTTGCTTCTGGGGGGGTCCCTGGAACTACATATTTTCAGATGGGGGTCGGCAGCCAAATACATATAATTGTAGGGGTCCTTGACATGAAATAGTTTGAGAACCACTGACATAGAAACATAGGTTTTTCAGAAAACTGTCAGGATTTAGAAGGCATTTGTAGAATCGTCCTCAGGTCTAAATGGGTTAACGACCGCTTAAGCATCATTTACTTACAGTAGGTTACTTTAGGAATACCAGGTCGCACAGTTCCGCCGGCTGTACGCCCGGGGCGAGTTGGTAAAGGGGGCGAGTTGTTTGGTATTCGAGTGAATATACTGTAGAAGCAGAGGGTACAGATGCCCGACAATAGAGGGTAATGCGCGTGACATCATCATCAAACCCGGACGTTATGCAGGAATGCCTATACTTGAGTGGCAAAAAACTACTTTCTGGCCTTGACAAGCCCATACATCCACACAGAAAAGTCCTATCTGATTGCATTAAACAACATTAAACAATGTTAAACTCACTTTGCATGTTGACTTTGCCACTCAATTTGCCACTCGATGTGCCATTCACTTTAAGCATGCGCATACCCTCTATACGAGGTACAGAGGAACCGCCACTATAGTAAATCACAATACAACAAGGTAACAGAATACAATTCAATTACCAGCGATCGCCTTCAGCTGAAACACTAACCTGTGCACAATAATACACGAGGCAAAGAGGGATAAGTCAGTGTTTTGTATGAAAACCTGTTGATGTCACCCGGGAGCGTGACCTCTAGACCTCCGCCGGTGAGCTCAGTGAGCCGGTAATTGATGATGGACGAAACTACGGTAGTTGTAGTTACGGCACACATTAAGGATACAAGGTTTCCTGTCCACGAGACTGTCTTTATTGTCACTCGCAAGCTATATCCTAAAGACAGGAAATATAAAAGCTACGCTGTTTGTTCCCGCGTTGGGTGTTGGGTGACGACGTTGAATGCTCGCAGACCACTCGATATCCTTGTCGACTGCGTGGTGAGCTCATGCTCTTGGATATGAGTTACAGTAAAAAGCATTGATAACACAGAGACGTCCTATTCAACAGACATATTGGTGAATGCACTGGAAAGATCCTTTTCTTTGGAGACACATGCTTGTCGGGAAAAGAGCGTTAGAGGCAAGATTCTTACCCCTTATCAATGGGAGACATATAGTAAATGATGTGGTAAACAGTGTGTGTGTGTGTGTGTGTGTGTGCGTGCGTGCGTGCGTGCGTGCGTGCGTGCGTGCGTGCGTGCGTGCGTGCGTGCGTGCGTGCGTGCGTGCGTGCGTTGTGTGCATGCGTGCGTGCGAGCGTGCGTGCATGCGCTTGTATTACTTGTGAGGGCCAAATCAAATGTCCCCACAAGTATAAGTAAGTAGTAGAATTTGAGAAATATACATTGTCAGGACAAAATGTCATGCAGTCGCTCACAAGAGAAATCATACCTTTTCTGATTAAAACTTGAGTTTATGTTTATAATTAGGAAAAGTTTCAGGTTGTCAATCGTCTAATTTAGGTGCGCAACACCAGCACGTGTGGGTGCGTGTGCGCGTGTGCACATGTGCGTGTGTGTCATTTTCATGTGCATTAACGTACAGTTCCACAACTAGAGTAAATTAATATACAGTACATTAGTAATAGACAGTAGTAGTATAGACAGAACTCTGGAGCAAATGACAGATCGTATCAGACCAAATCATGCCTAACATTCTAAAAACAAGTTCTTAGATTTAGGGTGCCAGAGATAAACAACTCAAATGGGGGTATACACGGCCCTAATGTATATGAATTTGTGGGTCCTTGAAATTAAAAGGCTTGTGAATAATTGGATTACACAATCTCACACTCATCTAGTCATTGAGAGAGAAGTACAGAGAACTCTGGACGTCATTTTGAGATCCCTGTGAAGGCAAATGCCTCATCATAAAGCTGCTATAAGCAATAATGTCAACATTTTAGTGACTTTTTTTAATATTCAGACAGCCAGCAATGAGTAAAACGCTCCCAAAAACGTTTTAGTCTCTGTGACACATCTAGGGGCCACAAACTGCATTCAAAGATGTTCCTAGAACAGGGGTGGGCAACTTTGACGATGGAGAGGGCCACTATAGTTCCATTCTCACTCCATAGGGCCATATATTACTGTCGTAGCAAAAATAGCCGATCTACAAGCTCAAAACGCGTCGCAGCGCGACGCGTTTTGAGCTTGTAGATCGGCTATTTTTGCTATACTCGAATTGAAATCTTACATTTTAGCTATTTTTTAATTGGAATCCTGAAAATTAACATTTTTATGTCATTTCAAATGCCTTTAATTATACTTGTGTTGAAGCAATGAGCTACTAATTTAGACTGAAGTAATTAAAGCGGGTCATGTTTGCAAATCAATACTATATCAGTATTCTGATATTAACCTGCGGGCCGCATTAAGTGAAGGTGGGGGCCGCCAGTTGCCCACCCCTGTCCTAGAAGCTTTGTCATTGGTAAAAAAAAAAAAAACGTCAAAATGACTAACCAATCAGGAAGTAGACAGGCAAATCGACCAATGACAAAGCTTCTAGGAAAATCTTTGAATGCAGATTGTGGGCCCCTAGATGTGTCACAGCGACTACATTTTTTTGGGGAGCGTATTACCCATTGCTGGCTGTCTGAATATCAAAAAATAAATAAAAATGTCATTCAAATGTTGACATATTATTGCTTATAGCAGCTTTAAGCCTAATACTTCATTTTAGGGTATAGTGTTAGCCTGGCTAAAGCCAGACGTGAATAAGCCGTTGCCATTTTTTTTTGCCTGCCAGCGATTTGAGTCTGGCTTATTAGCCAGGCTACGGTATAGTGTCACTTGCCGAGAATCAATAATTTCCAGCGAGCAACGCATCATATTTGTCTTTAGGGTGTAAGACATCCCTCATAATGTAGCTATTTTTTTATTTTTTTATTTTTTTACCTATAATACCTATTAGCTCTATAGCTATAAGAGGTTGTCTGAAGCAGCAGCTAAAATGCACATCACACCCTAACAGAGCCGGAAGGTCCTTGTTTTTGATATAATTCCGTCTTTCATTTTACTAAGCCTCTCTAGGCTACTTAGACAAGGGCTTGTTTGTACAGAGAGCCAATAGTAAAAGCTACAGTAGTATAGGAAGTGGGCATTAGTGGTTTTCATTTGGGGTAATGGAAAAACTGGTAAAGAGAATACTATTAAAGCACAGAGTTAAAGAAGACCATGGATTTTAAGATGATCCTAGCTGTGCCAGAATGTGACTGCAAGTATTAAAAAATGTGGTTTGAGTTAAAGAACGTGTAACCCTGCCAAACAGCAACGAGACATGCTGACAGGTCTGGCCCGCTCCGTTATGCCCTACCCGGACCAATTAATCACTTACCGCAGCATCCACATTCTGGGGGGAGCATTAGCAAAAAAATAGCAATCTATCTATCGGCAATTTCTGGCTAAGGGTTTTGGTGTAGACGGGGGAAAAACAGTCAAAGTACAGAGCCAACTCCGTCCAGTTTAATCGAGGTTAAGTGGTTAAGAAGCACTCAAAATGCAGACAAGACGTACTGTACACAAAGCTAATCATATTTTTGACTGATATTTACTTTTTTTATGCCAATTGTTGTCTCCACCAGGCTGAAGGCATGGGGAGAGAGTATGTTTTGCACTCCATCCGTGTCTCCGTCCGTCTGTGTACAGCTATAATCTCCGGCACCGTTAAACCGGCCGAACGGATTGCGGAGCGGTCTTGATACCGGAAGGTCGCCAGTTCGAATCAGCGGTCCGACACGTTAAAATGACCACCGCTGAAGTGCCCTTGAACAAGGCATTGCACCACTACGATGAAATGTTCTATAAGCAGGGCCTGGCTGGAAACAAGTTCTTGAGCTTACCCTGGGTAAATATAGTAATCATTTCATTTCATTTCATTTCATGCCAAATTTTGCACACACACTCCCTGGATGCCAACGATGAACCTCTGCCCAAAATCTTCCAGAACGGCCTGTTGTAGCGCCACCAGGAGGCCGACTTTTAAAAACATTATTTTGATATTACTCCTCCAGATTCTGTCCAAAAATCCCGCGAATCGTTACACATCTCTATAGTCACGTGTTCAAGTCGGATCTGTCCGATATCTCATATTCCATCCTTGGCTTTCAAAGTTTGCAGGATTGGCCCGTTTTGATTTTACGTGCAGGACACTGAACACTGCTGCTGCTGTTGTTTTTATTATTGTCCTCCTCCGACGATGACGACAACTCCACGACAATGTCCTCTTCAACGTTAGCACTCGTCCCCTGCTGAACACTGCTGCTGGTGCTCATGAAGGGTTCATGAACTAGACTTGATTTGGGCTTGGACCCACCAAATAAATCACTCATTCTCTTCTGAGCCATGTTGACAACAACAACACACACAGTCAGGCTGACCGGAGAAATTCAAATTTGTGCGCCCCATGCGTAAAGGTAACCGGAAATAGCGTCAGCAGCAGAGCAGAGACGATGATAAATATAAAAACAAAACAAAAAAGTCACACAAGTGTAGTTTAAGAATACTATTTATTTTATCCTCCAACCAGTCCACTTTTTATTTATATAAATAAACGTGACATTTCTATTATTCATATATATATATATATATATATATATATATATATATATTTGTTTTCCCTCCTGTTTGAGGGGGGGGGGCTGTGCCTGGGGGGAGGGGGTGCTTCAGCCCCCAGAGCACCCCTACTTCTCAGCCATGTTGTTGCCTATGTTTTGAGAAATGCTAGTAGGTTATGCAGATATACTTGTTCACATTATGTTGTTATTTAGACAGAGCTGTTTACTTGACCACAAGGGCTAAGAATGTTATTTGGATAGAAGATTTTTCTTAACAGACAAGACAGGTTTGATGTTTACACCTGGTATCCTAGTTGTATAATGTAATTGTTTTCTTTGCACATAACATGTACTCTATATATTTTAGAGCCCTGTTTTTTATTATAAGGTTCATGCCATTTACTCTGATCTTGCACTTTCTAAGTCGCTCTGGACTAAAGCAATAATGTCTTTTAATAATGCCCCCAGTTCAATTCCGATTTAGACCTGCATTACATTTCCCCCTCTCTGCCCTGTATACATTCCATCTAGAGATGTCCCGATACTGTATTGGTATCGGGAAAAGTATCGGATCGGCCCTTATTTGTCATATCGGTTCATATCGGTATCGGCGAATATGTCAATTTAACCACAGATCCGACACTGGGGTAAGGGGTTGACACTATGGCAGGTAAATAAAATGTTGGGACATGTGGAGTTTGTTTTGGACTTGCCCAAACTGCAAGTGCACATTTGAGTGAGGAGTCTGCTATAAACACAACACGAGATATATAGCTAGATAGCTATAAACACAACATGAGATCACGACACTGGTATCGGTATTCGGTATCGGTATTCGGCTAACACAGAAATTGAGGTATCGGGATCGGATCGGAAGCGAAAAAAGTGTATCGGACATCCCTAATTCCATCTATCACTAAATAAAGCTAAAACGGCCCTGACTATTCAAAACTAACTATTCAAAATGAAAATCATCACATCATGAATCTAACTATAGTATTCTGCAAACAACACCGGTATAGGCCTAATCAAATCACTGCTAATAACTAATCGATATTAAGGTGCAGGCCATTCAACTGCATTGATTTGGAATGATAGAATCAATTATAATGAATTATGTTTGGTGAAAATGAAGTATCAGTTCTTCAAAATACAAGTACTGAGAATTAACTTGATAAGTGGTCACTGACTCTGTAATGTTGAGTTACTCAGTTCAGTACAGTAAGAGTAGGCTACATAAAGGTAATAATTATCTATTGTAGCCTATTGGAATCACATCTAATCACCATGCATTGGCCCTCGGCTATATGTGTCCAAGTGTCACTGAGCTAACGGCTCCACCCTGAGCAGAACCACCTGAGCAGACATCAGCTGGGTGAAGCTGAAACAAAACTTCACCTGCAGGACTATAAGGTCATCCCTTTCCTTTCCTGCAGCTGTGTTGCTTAGGCCAGTGGTTCCCAAAGTGGGGTCCGGGGACCCCCCCAGGGGTCCTTGACAGAGTTCCAGGGGGTCCCCCAGCTAAATGATAGTTAGGAACCAAATGGACTCTTTTGGGTCTGTAACTCTGAGAGTGTACAAATGGAACCAAATGGACCCTATAACGGGTCCATTTGGTTCCATTTGTATACACTCTCAGAGTTAAATTAACATTGATTTTACAATATGAATTGGGGGTCCCGGAGATAGAAATGCCATTAAATGGGGGTCCGTAGACTAATGCTTGTCAAACTGGGGGGTCCTTGAAATAAAGCGGGTTGAGAATCACTGCTAGCGCCGTAAAAAAATCTTCTCTTATGGGGGTCCCTGGCATATCTTTTCAAATGAGGGTCCGCGGGCTAATTTGTGTCAATTTGGGGGTCCTTGACGTGAAAAGGTTAGGGAACCACTGTACTATAGTACAATAAGGTCAGTCTATACATCACAGCATAGCACAATAGAGGGTATTATGCGCATGCATAAAGTGAATGGTAGATCGAGTGGCAAAGTGAGTGACAAAGTGCATTTAATGTTGTTTAAAGGAGCATTCAGTGATTTGGGTGATTTGGAAAAAAACCCGGTCCACCCGGTAACAAGATGTGCACATGCACACGCTCTACAGTGGGGGAAGTACAACAGACCAACAGCACGTGCACCAATGCCCGCCCCACTCGATCATGATTGGAGGAAGGTCCCTCTCATCCTGATTGGATGAAGGCTTTGCCACCCAAAGCCCAAACCGAAACTAGGGTTTTTTGACCCCAGGGGCTCACTGGGGACAGGGAGGAACTCCTTATATGGTCAGCACACTTTATAGTAGGGAGGATTATCCAAAAAATAAGAAAAAATAAGTGATATTTTAATTAAGTGAAATCACTGAATATACCTTTAAAGTCATTTAATGCAATCAAATAGGACTTTTCTGTTTGGATGAATGGGCTGTCAAGGCCAGAAAGTCGTTTTTTGACACTCGGTAGGCGTTTGTTCCCGCATAACTTCCGGGTTTGATGATGATGTCACGCGCATTATCGCATACCCTCTATATTAAGGTCAGATATAATAATACAGCTTATTGCCATGCCATGTTTTTCTACCCCGCTGTAGTTTTGAACCTGAATTGGGAAAACAAACTACAAAAACACCCTATGGTTTATTTCACGCTCCTTTGTGTTTAAGCATTGTATTATACTTTAGCTATTGAAAAATAGCAGATCTACAAGCTCATAGCGCGGCACCGAGTGCCGCACTACAAGCTTGTAGATCTGCTATTTTTTTTTAAATCTTGAAAATGTGAATATATATTCTTTCAGAGCGAACGTTTTAAACTCAAATCTTTGCTTCTGAGGGGTTCCTGGAATAACATATTTTCAGATGGGGGTCGGAGGCCAATTACATATAATCTTTGGACATGGAATATTGAGCACCACTGATATAGAAAGTAGGTATTTCAGAAAACTGTCATGATTTAGATTAGAAGACATTTTTCAAATTTGAATCAGGCCTAAATGAATGAGCGCGATACAGTAGATAGGACAGCATGTTATCATTCTTACACAACCACCAATGTTAATTATAACACTACTGTACACATCTGGATGATGTTATGGGGATATCCCTGCATAGCGCATGGATTCCAAAAGTGAAGAGATGATATCTGATGGAGGGTTTTCTACACTAATGTCCAATAATCCTCAGCATGGCCCAAAAGTTAAGTCACCTCACACAGCCTATAGAGAGAATGTGTTTTTTATTATACTATTAGATCTCAAAGTTGAAAGGAACAGAAACACATGTAAATTTGTTTTGGATTAGTTTACGTTACGGTGACTCGTGTTTTTGTGTTTCTATGATTTGTTTGTGATTATAGTTGAGGTTTAGGCATATGTTTCCAATTTATGAGGACACACTGACACCTAGTGGTGGAATCAGAGACCGCATGAACATATGGCTCTGACACGTGTATAGACACGCACACGCACGCACGCACGCACACACACACACACACACACACACACACACACACACACACACACACACACACACACACACACACACACACACACACACACACACACACACACACACACACACACACACACACACACACACACACACACAGTGACCAAGTGACCAATATGAATGTTTTTTGACAGTGATCGCCACACAGTGAGTGATTTCTCTGTGCTCCGTATCGTAATTTAAAGCCCAAAGCCACCATGTTTGGCCTCATGCAGGCCTTTGTGGTGAGGGGCCGGTTATGTCCAAGACCCAAGGTAGACAGACAGACCACAGAGATGAATACACTAGGGCTGTGAGTGACTCTTAAGACAACTCACCTCAGATGCCCTCTCTACAGCAGTGGTTCTCAAACTTTTTCACGTCAAGGACCCCCAAAATGACACTAATTAGCCCCGCGGACCCCCATTTGAAAAGATATGCCAGGGACCCCCATGAGAGTGTACACATGGAACCAAACGGACCCGTTATAATTTGGTTCCATTTGTACACTCTCAGAGTTAACTCACTCAGAGGTAATTTAAGAAGTCTACAACTTTTGTTTTCTCAAGGTAAGGTTTGTTCTATCTGTTCGAGCTGATTTACCATCTTGTTTGCTTCATAATAATATTGGTCTGTCACATTTTTACATTAGGAAATGTACTTAGATTCTCCAGAGAAAAAATGCTAATGTTAAATGACACCACTATCTACCGGAAGAGGGTGTGGAAAGGGGGCTGTGAGATAGGCCTATGGCGCCTTTTGACGCCTTTTTGAAAAAAAAAAGAAAAAAATAATTTTATTTTTATTTATTTTTAATATATTTATTTTATTTTATTTTTTATCCATATTTTGAAAATTGCTCTAATCTGCATGTCAGGTGATGACATGCACATTACATGCACAATAGAATTTCATTTTCTTTCTTTTATTTATAATGGGCTTCGGTGGCAACGAGGGCCAAAACTGGTGTTCACCAGGTGGCACTGGACCCATAAGGGTCCATTTGGTTCCTAACTATCATGTAGCTGGGGACCACCTGGAACTCCCTCAAGGACCCCTGGGGGTCCCCGAACCCCACTTTGGGAACCACTGCTCTACAGCAGTGGTTCTCAACGTGGCGTCCGGGACCCCCAGGTTTCATTGAGGCTCCTTTTCAACCAAAATAACTTTGGTTTTAGAACTGGTTCTCGTATCGATTCTTGGAACCTTATTGGTGCTTTCACAGAACCGGCGGCCATTTTTTTTTGGTTCCAGTTCTGAACCAACTTTTGGACCAATT